>NC_077227.1:523199785-523507285 GCF_027887165.1 Monodelphis domestica
TCCCCCCTTCTCTTACACCCTTTTCCTCTTACTTCCCTTTAGGGTAAGAGAGATTTCTATACCTGAGTGTATATGTTCTTCCCTCTTTGAGCCAATTTTTATGAGAATAAGGTTAAAGCAAACCCTTACCCATCTCCTCCATCTTCCCCTCCACTGTAAAAGCTCTTCCTCACTTTTTTTATGCAAGATAATTTACCCTCATTCTATCTATCTATCCCTTCCTCTTTCTTTCAAAGCATTCCTCTTTCTCACTCATTCTTTTTTTTTTTGGATATCATTTCATCTTATTCCACCTACACTCTGGCCCTCAGTTTATGCATACTCCTAGTTGCCTAATAATGATAAAGTTCTTAGAAGTTATAAGTATCATCTTCCCATGTATGGATGTAAATAGTTTAACCTTATTGAATCCTGTATGACTTCTCTTTCTTATTTACTTTTTTTATGCTTCTCTTGAGTCTTGCATTTGGAGTCAAATTTTCTATTCAGCTCTGGTCTTTTCATCAGAAATTATTGAAAGTCCTTTATTTCATTGAACACCTATTTTTCCCTTGAAGAATTATTCTCAGTTTTGCAGTGTAGATGATTCTATTTGTAGTCCTAGATCCTCTGTCCTTTGGAATATCATATTTCAGGCTTTCTGATCCTTTAATGAAGAAGTTATTAAATCTTGTGTTTTCCTGCATGTGGCTCCCCAATATTTGGTTTCATTCTGGTTTTTTGCAACATTTTCTCCTTGATTTGAGACTCCTGGAATTTGACTGTATTATTCCTGGGAGTTTTCATTTGGGGACTTTTTAAGGGAATGATCAGTGGATTATTTAAATTTCTATTTTATTCTCTAATTCTAGAATATCAGGGCAATTTTCTCTAATAATTTCTTGAAAGATGATGTTTCAGCTCTTTTATTTATCATGACTTTTATGTACTCTGATAATTCTTAGATTGTCTCTCCTGGATCTATTTTCCAGGTAAGTTGGGTTTTTTTAAATGAGATATTTCACATTTTCTTCTCTTTTCTTTTTACTTTGTTTGATTATGTCTTGATACCTCATGGAGTCATTAGATCCTGCTTGACCAATTCTAATTTTTAATAAAATATCTTCTTCATTAAGCTTTTGTACCTCCTTTTCCATTTGTCCAATTCCACTCTTAAAGGAAAGCTTTCCTATAAATTTTTTAAACACCTTTTTATCCACATGACCAATTCTGCTTTTTAAGTTCTCTTCATTTTTTTTTCTTTTATCTTTTGGTTTTTTCTATTTTTTTATAAAAACCCTTACCTTCCATCTTGAAATCAATACTGTGTATTGGTTCCAAGGCAGAAGAGTGGTAAGGTCTAGGCAATAGGGGTTAAGTGACTTGCCCAGGATCACACAGCTGGGAAGTGTCTGAGATCAGATTTGAAACTAGGATCTCCTGTCTCTAGAGCTGGCTCTCAATCCACTGAGATACCCAGTTGCCCCTGGCTTTTTTATTTTTAAGATTATTTTCTTCAATAATTTTTGTGCCTCTTTTATCAACCTATCAAGTCTTTTTTCATGATTTCCCTGCATCACCCTCATTTGTTTTTCTAATCTTTCTTCTACTTAACTTATTTGATTTTATAGATCCTTTTTGAGCTTCTTCAGGGATTCTTTTTTGTCATGAGACCAATTTATGTTTTTCCTGGAGGCTTTGTATGCAACAATATTGATTTTGTTTCCTTCTGAGTTTGTGTTGATCTTCCCTGTCATCAAAGCAACTTTCTACATTGTTATTGCTGTTGTTTGCTCATTTTCAAGCCTTTTTGTTTTTTAGCTTTAAAAAACTATAACAGGCAGTCTCCATTCCTCCGGTAAAAAGGGGGACTGTCCCAAGTTTCAGATTCTTTGCAGAGCTGCCTTCAGAGATCACTCTGGGGATTTGTAAGTTTTCAGTTCTTCCAAGGTGCTATGATCTAAGGAGAGGAGGGCTTTATACTATCCAAGACTGAGCTCTTGTCTTTAAGTGAACAAAAATACTCTTTTCTACCCTGGAACTGTGACCAGGGTTGCCTACTCCCCTGTGCCTGCAATTTTAGGTGTGTCCTAATGTTTTTCTTTGCCCTAAGACTGCTACTGGAGCTGTGAACTGAATATGGGGGTGGGGGGCTCAATGCAGAAGAATCCTGTACCCAGAGTCAGAAAGTGACCTCTGTAATCTCCTTCTGATCAAATGTCCAACCTCCCCCTTTCTATCTGTGGCTGATAATGCCAGAAACCTTTGCTGCTGATTCAAGTCACCCCAAAGACCTGAACAAGTTTACTAAAGTGGGGCTTGTTTTTGGTATGCTGATCTGTGTCTACTCTCTGGTAAATAGACCATTCATATAGACCTTTTAAGTTATCTTGGGCTAAAAATATGTGTCATCCCATTCTTTTATGAGTTTTAGCACTCCAGAATTCATTTTGAGGCATAATATTAAAGTTCTTGGGAGTGTAATTTGGTAGAGATAAGGTGGGTCCACATTCTTTGCCATTTGGCTCCACCTAGATATACTCTCTTTTGATTTATCAATTTCCATATCCTTGATCCTTACCAAAATTCTGTGATAGTCCTTCTGTTCTCTTCCCTTTTAATACAATATCTGGATTATGGGATTCCCTTCTGAATGTAACATTTTAAGGAAGGACATTAACCAACTGGAAAATGGAGGATTAGGAAAAGCCTCAAAACCATACCATAGGAGGCTCAATGAAAGAAAATTGGAATTATTAGCCCAGAAAACAAACCTCAGAGAAGCCATAGCAACTGTGTTTAAATATCTGAAATGCTTTCACATGATCACTCATATTGTACATTTTCTGCCCATGGAGGGAAGCAAGAAGAGGAAGAGTGGAAGCATGTCAAACAACATTATTGGTCTAAACCAACTTATACTTTTATTATGTTCACCATTGCCCTTTCCATTTTAATGCTATTTCTTTTTATTTGATATAAAAAGGAATGCGACTGATGTGATTTAATGATAGTAGCTTGGGAGAGATTTGGCTAGAGGTTTTTTTCTTAAAGAGAGAGGAGACATTTTTACCCTTCAGTGAGGTAAATTGGTGGGGAGGAGGGTCCTGGATCCCCACAGAAAAGAGAAAAGCATAGAATTCAAAATAATCTACTAAAGAAAAAATGGAGGTTATATATATATTATTATTATTATTATTATTATTATTATACATAACACCTATTTTATCTGAATAGACTATTAAGGGTAAGAGCAGGGAATAGAAGGAAAAAGAATAAATACAGTGTCTACTATGAGCCAGGGATTGTGCTGAGTACTTTTACAAATATTGCCTCATTTGATCTTTACCACAACCCTGTGAGATACATGCTATTTTCACCATTTTACAGATGAGGAAACCGAAACTGAGAAAATAAATTGGTCAGGATCACACAGCTAGTAATGAAGGCAGAATCTGAACTCAGGTTTTCCTGACTTGCAGCTCAGTACTCTGTCGGTTGAGTAACCAGCTGCCACTAAGATCCAGCTTAAATGTCTTTTATAAGAATATAACTCAGCTCCAGTGGAACCTTACACATGGGATCTCAATTTGGCAAGGCTACATATACAGAATAAATTAGGGGATAGGGAAGCTGGCACAGGTAGCATAAACAGCTGAAGGAATCAAGAAAAGCTTCTTGAAGGAGGCATCATTTAAAATGAGCTTTGAAAGGAATTGCAGTATCCAAGAAGTAGAGACAAGAGAGACAGCACCCCAGATATGGTGGACAATTTACACAAAGGTAAGGAGATGGGATTTGGAATGTCATACAGGAAAGAGCAAATAGCCCAACATTTCTAAATTGTAGAGTGAGGAAGGGGAGGAATAATGGATAATCAGCCTGCGGTAACAGACTAGAGACAGATTGTGACAAGCTTTAAATGCCAAATAGAGGAATTCATACTTTTAACCTAGAAAAGAAAACCTTTATCTTCTATGTTAGAATCAATACTGTATATTGGTTCCAAGGCAGAAGAGTGATAAGTATTAATCAATGGGTGTTAAGTAACTTGCCCAAGGTTGCACAGAGTGAAAGCATTTGAGGTCACATTTGAACCTATAACCTTCTACCTCTAATTCTGGATCTCAATCCTCTAAGTCATCTATTTGCTCCCCAAAAGGAAGTGTTAAGCTTTGTTTTGGTCATTCATTCCTTCTCAGAACAATGTTTTTAAATAATTGAAGGATTTTGTTTGAAAATAAAGATAGATGAATAGGAAGGAAGGAAGGAAGGAAGGAAGGAAGGAAGGAAGGAAGGAAGGAAGGAAGGAAGGAAGGAAGGAAGGAAGAAACAGGAAGGAAGGAAGGAAGGAAGGAAGCAATATGATACCCAAGAAGTTTCACAAGAAAGAGTGACCTAATCAGGCCGGTGCTTTAAAGAATGCTACTTTGTCATCTAGAGTTATGATTACTTGCCAAATATTGCAAAGGAACTGTTGAAGTTCATGTTGGAACAGAAGGCTACTGAGGTTCTCTCCAAATCTATTATTCTGTGAATTTTTGCTCTAATGTAGCATCTCTACTTCATCCTCTGTGTCCTCCCACACACACACACACAAAAAAAGATTATGGCCCAACAACTTGTATGCCAACTTTTCTCCATAGTGATCTAGCCTCCTGTGCTTCTATACAGCTTTTCTAAACTTCAACATCAACTTTTCCATTCGAATTTTTTTCCATTCATCTGTTCTGTACAGCTTGGACTTCACCCCTTGGTATTCTACTCAGATAAACTTGCCCTTGATTTCCGCTCCCCCAGTTACTTTCATTGATGTTTTCATCTGATCATGCTATTTGCCAGACACCTGTAAAGCACCAGCCAGGATGTCAAGTCCTGGCCCCAGGTCTTTGCCTTTTGCTTTGATTTGTATAATCACAGCCACCAGGTCAGTGAACTCATGCTGTCTGTTTGGCAGTGATGGCAAACCTAGCCCAATGATAGTCTGATAATCCAGTCTTAATCATGAAAAAGCTTTCAAAGATCTTAAGCTTCCATTATTGTAAAAGCCCATATATTTAACCTATAGTGACCCTGGTGAGACTATATGTCAATGAATAATGGAATATCACACTTTCAGAAGACTCCATACTTCAGGGAGCCTGAAAATAAATAGTAGAAGGAAGAAGGCTACCCCCTTCCATATTACCAATGACTATTTGCCCTGGAGAATTGGTGTAAAAGGCATCTTCAGAGATAGGAATGACTGAAAAACATTGTAGGTCAAATCCATAGGGATAATGGAAGGCAACAGAAAGATAGATAATTCAAGTGCTCTGATGATAACCACTGGTGCACTGGAGATATCAAAAGAATTTAAGGAAAGTCTTCAGTATGTTTGGAGCAGCTAGGTAGCAAATGGATAGAGCACTGGGACTGAAGTCAAGATGGTACATTTTCCTAAATTGAAATCTAGCCTTAAACCCTTACTGGCTATATTACCCTAAGCAAGTCACTTAATCCTGTTTGCCTCAGTTTCCTCATTCATAAAATTAACTGAAGAAAGAAATGGCAAACCACTTCAGTATCTTTGCCAAGAAAATCTCAAAGGGGGACTTGAAGACTTGGATATGCAAATGGGAATTCTCTCTGAGTTTACACTTGTAAAAGGGAATCTTTTATTCCCTTTGTCTATTTTTAGTTAACATTAACTTAAGTACCCCTACTTAGTTTGTGGAGACAGGATTAATTCTCCTTTGTCTACTTTTGAATTGAATCAACAAAAGATTGAACACCCTACTTAGTACTAGATGAGAAGCTAGAAAGGTACTTAGAGAACTCACAAGTCATTTACCTAGAGAGTTTCACCCTTTTAACTCAGTCCCAAACTTGTGAATCCTATGATCAGAGTTTGTACCCTCAGAAATTCAATCAGCCAGGAATCTGAACCCCTTTGATGAGTATTTACCCCTCCAAAAGGTGATAACTGGTTCTCACAAACACTACCCCCTGGGCTAGTGCTAGACAATTTGGAAATTGTGATTGGCCCCTGTGAAGAGTGGTAAGGACAAGAAATCACCATAAAAAGCCATGAATCCTGCAACGTGAGTCAGTCTTGGCTGGAGAGAGTCTTTGATGAAGCTTAACTGGAGACTGCAGCTTGGAGCCTGGCTTCAACTTGGGCTCTGACTCCTGGACTACTTCCTGTGGTGAGTGAAAGGCTGACTCCTTTCCTAGTTTCTAGAGAGACTAGCTTCCATCTTGGAGGAGACCAAGTGATTACTCACTACAGGCCTTCTAGGTTGAGAGCTAATTAATCTCTACCTGGATTAAGACAATATAGATAACTTTTCTATCCCCCTCACATTTCTCTACTTTATTGTTTCCTTTCTATTTTGTAAATAAATTTCCGACTCAAGATATAATAAATATTGGCAACCACATAATTTCATAAAATTATTGTCCAACCATTAATTTTCACCCTTACAGATATGACTAAATGAGTCAAAAAACAAAACTTCAATGTGTTATGTGGATCGTCTATAGAAAAACATGGGTAAAAAATCAGAGTGAGAAGGTCTTGAGGCTTTTGGTCTGAATTCATGGAAGGTGTATCCACATGAATGAGATCATGTATCCATTCAAGTCAACAAGTTAATATTTATATAACACTTTGTAGACTTCTCATTTGATCCTTCCAACAACACTATGAGGTACTTAGTATGGAGGCAATAGAAAGAGAATTGGATTTAGAATCAAAATATCTAGGCTCAGAGCCCAGCTCTGCTTTCTGCCTGTATAACACTGAATAAGTAACTTAGCCTTACTAGATCTCCAGGAGGTTGGACTAGATTAGTTTTCAGGTCCCTCCAGTAATAAATTTATGAGTATTCAAACCACAAGATTTAGGACTAGAGTGAACTGTTTAGATTACTTAGCTGTGTGCTTTGAAGATGAGGAAACTGAGTCCTGGAGAGGTGAATTAAGTTGTCTAAGATTGTACAGACAGTTCATGGAAAAGCTGGGATTAGAACCTGGGTTCTGAGATTAAGACCAATACTCTTTTTGATGTATGATGCTTCCTCTCTTAGAAATAAGTTATTCCACAAACATTTCCATTCCATAACAGGCAAAAATACCATCTGGCTGACCAAGTAGATAACTGCAGGAAAGAGGGAGCCTAATGAGCTGTGAATTCCTACCTTTACCATAAAAGACAAAGATATGAGGAAATATGTGAGGGCAAGATACCTCCTTCACTGTGACTCAGCTCCCAGTTGCTGGCATTGTACCAAAACGATATTAAGCAATTTCTTGCATGCTCCTTAAATAATACCTGTGTCAATCTAAGAACAAAAAATATATATCTTTGGAGGTCTGTGGGGGGGGTTTGTGGGGGGTATGCCATTATGATGCCCTTGAACTATGGCTAGGCAATCATCTGGCCTTCTAAGTAGTAAATATGAGGCAGACAAGGTGGTGCAGTAGATAGAGTGCCAGAGTTAGAGTCAAGAAGCCCCAAGGTCAAATTCAGACTCAGATATTTTCTAGTTCTATGCCCCTGGAAAAGTCATTTAATCTTCTTGTACCTCAGTTTCTCCATCTATAAAATAGGAATCATAAGAGCACCTACTTGCCAGAGTGATTGCAAGGATCAAAGACTTTTGAGACAGCCTGTGTCATGCTTTAAGATTTCCAAAGCACTTTACATATATTATCTCGATTTGATCTTTTCCTAGGGTCACATAGCTAGTCCATCTCAAAGCTTTAATAACTTAAAACTGCACTAAGTCTTTTGGGAGCCAGTAAGGTGGTTCAATGAATAGAGAGTTAGACTTAGAGATTAGAGGTCCTGGATTCAAATCTGGCCTCAGGCTCTTCTTAGCTGTATGACCCTGGGCCAGTCACTTAACTCCAATTGTCTAGTCCTAACTGCTCTTTTCCCTTGGAATTGATACTTAATGTTGATTCTAAGACAGAAGGCAAGGGTTTTTTTAAAGACTTTTGGGACACCCTGTATAAATACTAGTTATTATTATCATAATCATCATCATTATGTAGAGGACATGAAGTTGGACTCTTCTCCTTGTACATGGATACTCCTAGGATATATTGCAATAAGGGAGCTGCTTTCATATGAGGAAGTCATCCATCAACAAATCCATCTAGAGAAGACATAGATGGGGGGCAAAGTCAAGATGACCACTTAGAAGCAGCAAAAACTGAGTCCTCAGTGAAAACCCTTCTATAACCAATCAAAAACGGTGTTTTGAGGGGACAAAAAACCAAATCTAACAATAGGACAGAGCCAAGGGAACCTCCAGCTTGATTAAACAGCTTGAAAAGTAAGTCAAAGAAAGTGAAAGATAACCTACAAATAAAAACAGAAAAAGGATGACCAAAAAGCCAAGGATGAAATTCAGTCTTTAAAAACTAGAATCCTACAACTAGAAGCAAATGACTTCACAAGGCAGCAAGAGTCTATAAAACAAAATCAAAAGAATGATAAAATTGAGGAAAATATGAAACACCTCACTGATAAAACTACAGACCTGGAAAATATATCCAGAAAAGACAATTTAAGAATTATTGGACTACTGGAAAAATCATATCAAAAGAAAAATCCTGGACATCTTTCTACAGGAAATTATCCAAGAAAATTGCCCTGACATTCTTGAACAAGAGGGAAAAGTGGAGATTGAAAGAATTCACAAACACCTCCTGCATTTAATCCACAATTGACAACACCCAGGAATGTCATAGCCAAATTCAAGAACTACCAAGCTTCTAAGAAGAAACAATTCAGATATCATGGAGCCACAGTTAGGATACCACAGGACTAGGCTGCATCTACACTGAATGACCAGAAGGCATGGAATGTAATATTCCAGAAATCAAGGGAACTGGGTCTACAACCAAGAATCAACTACCCAGCGAAATTGACTATATTCTTGCAGGGGAAAATATGGTCATTTAATAAAGAAAAGACCTGACTTAAACAGAAAATTTGATGCCCAAACACAGAACTCAAGAGAATCACCAAAAGGTAATGAATAAAGGAGAAAAAAACAAAATGACTTTTTTAAAGGATCCAATAAGTTCAAATGATTTGTATTCCTATAAGAAAAGATGATGTTGGTAACTCTTTAAAATTGTTATTATCATTAGGATAACTTGAAGAAGTATATTTAGAGGGTACAATGATAAACTATATAGGATGATATGTGAATATATATATATATATATATAAATATAACTAGGGGTAAAAAAAGAAGATAATACTAAGAGAAATGGGAAAAGAGATAAAATAGGGTAAATTTATATTTCCTAAAGATGCACATGGGGGAGGGGAGGAGAAGACCAATACAATGGAAGGGTGAAAGAGATTGGATGAAGTCTCCAAGAAAATTTTAATCCTTACAGTTGGAAGGAAAACCTCCAACTCCAAATTCAATCATCATTAACATCAACATGATCAACATGAAAATCACCAACATCATCATCAACAACATTGTCAACAACAACATCTTCATAATCATCAACATCCTCTTCATCTTCATTAACATCATCAAAATCATCAACAGCAACTTCATCAGCATCAGCATCAGCATCAACACCAGCAACATCCACAACATCAATATAATCAACAACATCATCATCAACAACCATCATCAACATTATCAATAACATTATCATCATCATTAACATCATCATCAACATCAACATCTGACTATCCATTTTCTCCTGGCCCAGGAAAAATTTTTTTCTGGGTGGCCTAACCTAATAGTATACTATGAAGAGTACTGAACGAGAGCCAAAAGACCTAAACACTAGGCTTGAGTGCCACTCTGTGTCCTTTGGGGGTAAAAAGAAAGCCTTCTTTTTTCCTGGACTCAATTTTCTCATTTATGTATGAGTGAAGCTTACCTGGACTCTGCATTGAGTTAATCAATTAAATCAAACAATAAACCAGATGTAAACAAGTGGGGTCGGGGGGAGAAGACATAGGTAGAAAATTAGCACCTTGACTGTTCCTGGAAGAAATGGCAGTCCAGACAAGATGAAAATACCTCGCCAGCATGGTTGAAGGGCACTGCATCTGATAGAACTTTGGAGGAGATTAGTAAACTACCAGAGCATCAAAATAAAGTGGTGGAAGAGCAAGAGAGCTTGGAGGCATAGGGCACAGGAGGGGAGAGGGGGGGGGGGAAGATGGGGGGGAGGGAGACAGAGGGTGGGGGGGAGAGAGAGAGAGAGAGAGAGAGAGAGAGAGAGAGAGAGAGAGAGAGAGAGAGAGAGAGAGAGAGAGAGAGAGAGAGAGAGAGAGAGAGAGAGAGAGAGAGGGAGGGAGGGAGAGAGAGAGAGAGAGAGAGAGAGGAAGAGGGAGAGAGAGAGAGAGAGAGCAGGCAACCATGAAACTAAGAAATGGAAAGGAAAGAAAGGATCAGAACAAAAGATTAATGAGATCTTGACTTATGAAACCTTTTCTATATTTGATAAATTCTGCTTCTAAGTTTTTTTGGAGAGTATACTACCCTCCTCCCATCTTAAGAGAGTGAACTGAGTCAGATACTAAAGTTTCCAAGGTGAAAGATACAAAATTGGGCCTCATAATGAGCCCAGGACTCTGGGGTATGAGCCTTAGGTTGACCAGAGGACAAGTGAGACAGAGATCAATTGAAAGGTACCTCCAAATTTTACTCCAGCCCTTGTTTCAGGAAAAATACATATAGCCTAGTTTGGGGAATAAGACATTCACAAATATACATACTATTATCAAATTGGCTAATGGTTTATCAATAATTCTTTCTCCAAAAAAAAGTAGTTTCTCACTTTTAATTCAATGGATTATTTTGCTTTCAATATTATTAATATTTTCTTAGATTTCCATATTTTCCATTTTGATGTTTAAATGGATTTTTTTATTTTTTGGTTGTCTATTTTTTTAGTTGTATGTCCTGTTTATTTATCTATTCTCTCTCTCTTTGTTAGTGAGCATGTTTAGAGAAATAAACTTTCCCCTAATGTCTACTTTGGCTGCATCCCACAAATTTCAGTTATATTGTCTCATTGTTGCCATTATCTTTAAAGAAATTATTGTTTCTGTGATTTGTTCTTTGGCCTATTCATTCTCTAGGATTATTATTTAGGCTCCAATTAATTCTTTTTCTAATCCTTCTTCAGAAGTTGTATTGAGTAAAAAGGATGTAAACAGGCAGTTTTCTAAGGAAGAAATACAAGTCATATGAAAAAAATTCTTTAAATCACTAAAAATTAGAAAAATATTAATTAAAGCAACTCTGAGATTCTACCTCGTTTTATCAGAATGGCAAAACTGACCCAAAAAATGAAAAGGACAAATATTGGAGGGGGCTACAGGAAAACAGGCACATTGATGTGCTGTTGTAGAGCTGTGACTTAATCCAGCAATTTTGGAAGCAATTTTGAACTATGCCTTGAAAGTTATTAAGCTATACATACCCTTTGATCCAGCAATACCACTATTAGGCCTACATGGTAAAGAATTCAAAGAAAGAATATAAGAACCCATATGTACAAAAATATTATTAGCAACTTTTTTGTGGTAGCAAAAACCTAGAAATTATTGAGATGTCTACCAGTTGGGGAATGGCTGAACAAATTATGGTATATGTATAAAATGAAATACTATTGTGTTTCCACAGAAGGAATCGATAGAATCTGAGTACAGATTGAAACATACTATTTTTCACTTTATTTCCTTTGTGAGTTTTTTCTAATAAAAGCAATATGTGTCTTTTTTTTACAGTATAACAGACATGCACATGTATAAACTATATCATATTGCCTGCCATCTCAGGAAGGGGGAAGACGAGGAAGTGAGAGTGAGAACATGGATCAAAAATGTTATAAAATACTATCAAAATTCTATCTACAAGTAATCTGGTAGAAAGGTATAATTTTTAAAAGAAATATTATTTTATTACAAGAAATGGTAGAAGGAATGATTTCAGAGCAATCCAAGAAGATTTATATGAACTGAAGGAAAGTGACATGAGCAAAACCAGGAGATCAATTTTTACAATAACATCATAGAAACAAATAATTTTGAAAGACTTGAGAAATACAATGATCAACCACAATTCCAGAGTCCAGTGGATGATGAAATATGGTACCCTCTGCCACGACAGAAAGTGGTGAGCTTAGGATGCAGAATGAGACAGATTTTTTGTGTATTGCCAATGTGGCAATTTGTTTTGCTTAATTAGTCATATTGGTTACAAGGGTTTTGTGGGGGATTTTTTGGTATGTGGAGAGTAGAAAGAGGAAAAACGGATTTTTGTTTATAGAAAAAAATGAAATTTAAATACATATGCATATGAGTGTGCACAAATGTAGACATGCATACACAAAATATGTAAAATACAAAGTTAAATAAAAATGTCCAGGAGATGTGTTCATGATACAATAAGAGATCAAAGGGAAATACACTTTTCTGCCAACAGAACTTCAGAGAAGAAGGCTACAGAATCATAGATTTAGAACTGAAAGAGGTCTATGGGCTATCCAGTCCCAAAACCCTATGCTACTATTGCTAGACTTAATACCTTTCCCAATAAAACAGTATCATTTTTCTATTATAGATTAGTTTGTGATGATAAAGGCATTGGGAGACTAGCCTAGCTATAGGATTGTTATCTACTTTTTTGTTCATGAAAAAAAAAAGACCTTAAGGGTTTAATGGCCTGCAAACTCAATTTAAGTCAACTACAATATGGCACCCAAAATTGTCAAAGCCTTCCTATGCTGTATTAAGAGGGACAAAACTTCCAGTAAAATTAGGAAGTATTATGATAATCTAACTGTAATTCTGCCCTGGCCAGAGCATATCTGTAGTATTATGCTCATTTCTAATCATCACATTTTAGGAAGGAAGTTGATAAGTGGGAGAATGTCCAGAGAAGGGTAACCAACATCATGAAGGACTTTAAGCCTGTACCATATTAAGGCTCATTGAAGTAATTGGGGGTGTTTAGACTGGAGAAGAGAAAGCTGGGAGTGGGGAGACATGACAACTGTCTTCAAATATTTAATGGCAGCCATGTATGATTAGATTTGTTCTATTTTTCCCAAGAGGACAGAGCCAGAAGCAATGGGTGGAAGTTGCAGAGAGATAAACTAAGGATTCTTATAAGGAGGGAAAATCCAAGCGATTACTGCTCTCCAGAAATAGAATGGATTGCCTCAAGAAGATGTGGGTTCCCCTCATCAAAAATCCTAAAGCAAAAACTGGGATAAATTTTCCCAGGGTTGTCATGAGATAAAATATTTGTACTTTGCAAATATTAAATCTCTATATAAATACCAAGTATTATTAATATTATATTGTGTTAATATTAATATATAATAATATAATTTTCATTAGCGTTATATTATAGAGAGGATTTTTAAAATATAGATTGGACTTTTGTTTTTTGTTTAGTCATTTCAGTCATGTCTCATTTCGTGACCTCATTTGGGATTTTCTTGGCAAAAATACTGGACTGATTTACTATTCCTTTCTTCTGTTCATTTTACAGATGAGGAAACTGAGACAAACAGGATTGGGTGACTTGTCCAAGGTCACACAGCCAGTAAAAGTCTAAACCAGATTTTAATTTAGGAAGATGGGTCTTCTTGACTTCAGTCCCAATACTACTATGTCACCTAAACATGACTCAGTGGCTATTAAAGTACTTTCTAACTCTGAAATTGTGATTCTGTGTATGCTTTGATTCCCCCAAAAGACTATAAATTCTTCAAAGGTAGAAGTATGTATAGTATGCTCCCTTCAGATTCCCCAAATTACCTAGTACAATATTATTAAATTCCATCCTATTCAGAAAATTTGTATTAAATGCCTACTATGCTAAGATACAAAGATAAAAGATAGGTCATCCCAAACTGTATATTGCATTAGGATATTCTAACATGGGGCTGAGTATAAAGAAACCAAGAAAGAAAATCCAATAAAGTACCCTAAGAAAATGTGAGGAAGGAGAGAACTCTGTCAGGTAGAGATAACCCTTCCAGTGTCTGAGCCTGAGAAAGAGGGAAAGATTTTGACAAGTAGAGATGAAGAGGGAGTGCATTCCCAGGGCCACTGCCTATGCAAATGCCCAGAGGTGAAGGGAGATTGCATGTCAAATTCAGGGACGGCTAGTATTCCAATTTGGCTGGAACACAGAGTGCACAGAGAAGAGTAATAGGAAACAAAGCTGAAAATGTGAGTTGGAACTCAATTATGGAGGGTCCTGGGATTATTAGAAATTCTAAGAACGACAAAAAAAAAACTTGAATTAGAGCCACCCTCGATCTAGAAAGGCATAAAGAAAGCCGACCTCCAGAAAGACCTGAGTTCATGTCTCATCTTTGAACCATACTGGCTGGATGACCCTGAGAAAGCACTTAATACCTCCATGTTATAGGTAATTTTCTTAGAAAGGGTTCTTGACCTTGTTTGTGTCATGGACCCCTTTGGCTGACTGGTAAAGTCTATGAATCCCTTCTCAGAATATTTTTAAATAATTGAAGGAAATGCTGAATTTCATCTAGGGGTTAGCAAAAATAAAGTTGTAATTTTTTCAATTCCAAGTTCATGGACCCCTTAGAATCTATTCACAGGTCCCTTAGGTTCCATGGACTTCAGTTTAAGAATCCCTGCTTTAAGACTATAAGTTGCAGAAAAAGTGATGACTTACACTGGTAAAGTTCTTTATTGAAAATTCTCTAGACTCCTGAAATCACATATCTAGTCCATAGCCCCCAAACTGTAAAATTCCCGTATAGGTTGGACTTCTGTTTTTTGTTCAGTCATTTCAGTCATGTCTCACTTCATGACCCCATTTGGGATTTTCTTAGCAAAAATACTGGCAGATGGGCTCACATTCAATCCTAACTTTGCCACATCTTATATGACAGACTGCAGGCAAGTAACTTCACATTTTGGGGCCCCAGTTCCATTGTCTAGGTGCTGATGAACCTATGGCACATGTGCTGGTGCTTGCCAGAGGGGGATGCTCCCTTCCCCATCTCCACACACACCTGAGGACATTTATCACTTCACCTGCCCCTCTGCCCAATGAAAGTACTTTCTCCTTCCCCTGTCTGGGGTAAGGCAGGGGTTCACATGCAGTGTGAGATTTGCGATTTAAGCATCTGGTCTCTAAAAGGTTCACCATCACTGGCCTTTAACATGTAGGGGTTAAACCAGATGATCTTGAAAATCCCTTCTAGTTCTAATCCCTGTGACTCCAAATTGTACTGATGTTTCAGCACTTGGAAAAGGCAACATTCACTAAGGGAACTAAGGGTTCATTATATTGCTGGTGACTAGTTAAACTGGTCCCAATTTTCTTTCTTTAAGCAAACTTGCTTGCCTAAAGAAGGGACAAGCACAGTTAATTCTTCTAGGGTTTACTAGGGAATGTAGGGAATACTAAAGTTCCACTGTATGAATTTTCTAGGAATTTTCACTGATATGGGCATGTCTATCCCACTTGATATGCCCTGACCATTGACATGGCAGGTCTAGAGGAACTAGTGAGGGTTCCATATGTGTTTCCTTCAGTCAGGTATCTTATGTACTATTTCTAGGATAACTACTTTTCCTAGTATAGTATCATTTTTCTAGTACACATGAATCTGTGATGGTAAGGTTATTAAGAGATTAATCTCAGGTGTGTACTTCTGAGAAGGAAGTTCCAAGACTGTGATCTATGACCCTGAAAGGATAGTTGAGAGTCCCAGATCTAACAGTTCTGCTTAAGCAATAAGAAATCACACATTCAACCACTGTCACTGGAGCAGAAGTTCTTGATCTGGGGTCTATGGATCCTTCAAAGAGACTGTAATTTCAAGGGGCTTTTGAATGTAGGATGGTTGGGTGGGAATTATATCTTCATTTTCACTAACACTAACCTTCTTTATAATCTTGTGTATTTTGTTTCATACCTTTAAAAATATTCTGAGACAGGATCCATAGCCTACTATATGATATCTTTTAAAAGGGTTTCTTTGCCTTTTTTGAATCCTGGAACCCTTAAGAAATCTAATGAAGCTCACTTTTTCGAATAAAATTTTAAATGAGTAAAATATAATACATAGGATCACAAAGGAAACCTATTATATCAAAAGACAATTACCAAAATCTTTCAGGTCCATATCACCATAGAATTCCAAAGCCTCCTAATTGGTGTTCCTGACACAAGTCTTCTCCACTCCAAATTATCCTTCACTCAATACCCTAAGTGATTTTATAAAAGCACAGGTCTGACCAAATTATTCTCCTTCTCAAATGAGTTAATATTTGCAAAGTGCTTAACTCAGTGCTTGATACATAGTAGCCACTTAGCAAATGCTTCTTTCCTTCCCCTATAATTACTAAACTTTAATGATTCCCTATCACTTCTAAGATCAAACATAAACTCTTCTGTTTGGCATTCAAAGCTCCTTAAACTGTAACGACTGGAGTTTCAAGTCACAATAACATAAGAAGAGAATCCAACCAACAGCCATGTTCACAAATTTCTATGGAAGTCTAGGAGATCATGTTTACCAGGAGGAGGAGAAACCCCTGGTGACAGTCTTTTTGTTTAAATCTCTACTCCCAGATGGGGGAAACCTCAAAAAAGAGAAGAAAATTACAGAGCTGGCAGTCACTCCTCCTGGCAGAATATTGAAAGCACAAAATAGAGAGACCATTAGCACTAACTGTCCCTTCCAAAGAAGGGCAGGAATCAAAATCCATGGGAAGAGAATGCTGGACATGGAAATACTGAGACCTACATGTGATATTAGGGAGAGCACTTCAGAATCAAGCAATTATAAATACTTTGGCAATCTTGCTACATACCATTGAGACAGCAGGAAGATGTCCATGCCCTTCACAGTATAAACCAATTCTCCTTGGGTATGTGGCATATGGCCATCAAAAATATACCCTTCCAAGGAAAGGAGAATGCAGGGACCAGATCTAACAAGGGGATGTTAGTACTGCAATGAGAGAAATCCCTAAAGACCTAATAAAAGATATTGCAAGCAATTATGCCATTGAATCAATGTGATTTAGAGATGCCATTACCTAGGGCTTTTAAGGAGGACAAAAAAGTGTTTTTAATATTAGTCAGCACTGCATGGTAGCCAAAAGAAGGTAATGTCATCTTAGTCTGCTTTAAGAGTTATAGGGTCAACACTGAAAATAAAAACATTTTTAAAAGGGGTATGGTGTCCAGAGTAGATGAGGTTATAATTATTTATGAATACTATAGATATATTATGTCCTGATAATGTAATAATATAAGTATATTATTTTGCCTCAGTCAACCCACTTATAAAATATCATGTTCATTTCTGAGCTCCACTTTGGAAAAGACATTGATAAGCTAGAGCACATCTGAGGCAGGAGAATAGTCTAGTGAAGGACCTCAAGCTCATGACATATGAGGATAAGTTGAAGGAAATGATGGCATTTAGCCTGAAGGGGAGAAGGTTTGGTCATAGAGGGAAAGGGAATGGGAAAACATGATAGCTATCTTCAAGGACTGTCAAATGAAAAAAGTATTGGACTTTTTCTGCTTTGTTCTAGAGGGTATCATTAGTAACAATAGTGGAAGATAGAGAAAGTCAGATTTAGACAATACAAGGAAAAACATCTAATAATTAGAACCAATAAATGAGAACTAATTATTAGAACTGTCCAAAAAGGGGAATGATTTACCTCAAGAGACATTGGCTTTGGGAGCAGCTAGGTGGTTCAGTGGATTGAGAGCCAGGCTTAAAGACAGAAGGTTCTGGATTCAGATCTGACCTCAGACACTTCCTAGCTGTGTGACCCTGGGCAAGTCACCCTCATTGCCCAACCCTTACAACTCTTCTGCCTTAAACCGATACACAGTGTATCTATATAATATATATACTATATATAATAGAGAGAGCGAACCAATACAATATTGATTCTAAGACAGATGGTAAGTGTTTAAAAAGAGAAAGAGACAAAGGCTTCTTACTAACCGTGATCTCAAGTAAAGAGTGAATTACCAATCAATCAACAAGCATGCATTAATTGCCTCCTATCTTGTAAAATGTTTACTAGGCATTATGAACCCAAAGAAAAAATGGAACAATGCCTACTCTCTAAGGTCTCACATTCTATAAGAGAAGGCAAAACATATACATTTAAGTACACCAACAATAAATGAAAAGTAATTTTGTTGGGGGAAGGAAGCAGCAGGAAGGGCTCTATGAACTGAGTTTTGGGGGGGAAAAAACAAACAAACCTAGAGGTCTTAAGATTTGCAATCGCTTGGAATAGAGGGCTTCTGAGATGGTTTACAACTGAAATTCTGGGATTCTCTGAAAGGACCATTACTATTTCTTGTAAAAATTAGTCTAGTCACAACCTTTGTGACTTTTTGGTGATCTGTATCTGTAACTACTCAGGGATAGTGCATACTTGGTTCAATTTGTCTCTCCATTCATGTTTCTAAAACAATATTGAGAAAGTATTTCATAGATCTTACTTAGAAATAAGCTTAGACAATGGTTAGCTAAAATGTTAAATGTTTTATTATTAACAAATTAATTAGCAAATTAACAAAATTTTCCTGTTTTAGCAACCTGCCTGGAGATTTCCTAAGAACAGACTGTCCTCTGAAGATTCCCATCATTTCTAGAAGTTGAGCCTACTTGTAACCCTGGAGGCATCGTCTTTCATAGGATATTTGGATGAGGTTTCCTTCAACCCTCCAACCCTGGGTCCCATTCCGAGGTTTAAATGTGAATGAAAGGAAAAGCCCCAAACAAAACACCAAGAAGTTTTTTATGTGTGGTTTGTGTCCCCCTGCCTCTCTTTCTCCTATATCCCAACTTTACCAAAGACCCAGCTGAGTTTGAGTTTCATGACTTCCCTTTCAGTTTCCCTATTTAACTGCTTCTATCTTTCTTGTGTTCTTATAAGGATGAAAAGTTTCTTTGCTATTAAAAAAAACAGTGCCCTTTTTGCTCCAGTAATAGTATTATGTGATGGGCCAGCTTATTCTGATCTGGGAGGTTAAAGGGGTTTTTTTCAGCATAGACATAAAAAACAATAGAGTCTCATAACTACCCACAATAAGACCTCCTAACCTGACAAGACTAGGCTGTCCTCAGAGAACATAGCATACTGTACCTTTTTTGCTTGCTTCAGAATCTTCCTACGAAAGAATATTTCAGATGACAGTCCGGGACTAATTAACTGAAGAGCATTTGCGTGATTGCAAAAGCTAGACTCATTCTTGGCTATTTTAATTCCATCAGTAAAATGGAGCTGTTTTCAAAGCCTCAATTTTATGAGGAACACACTGTACTTTGTGCAATAGGGTCTTTTCCCCCCTTTATCTGGCAATGTTTCTGCTGGTGACATACTGGGGATTAGAAAATTGAGGGCAAAGAGCCATTCTCCTCAGGATGTACACTGTAAATCGACACTGTCAATTAGCCTTGGATTACTGCCCCTCCTCCCAAGCTTACGGAAGACTCATTTCCCCCAGGATACTATGCATGAAGAATGTCATTGAGAGCCCAAGAAGCATGGACCAGCTACTCTATGACTGGAGTATCAATCATTATTCTTGGCTCCTCAAATCCCTTCTCTTTTAATAGACTATCTATCAGTTTCTTGAAGGAAGAGAATCCCTCAGGTTCTTCTCCTTTGTGTTTCCCCAGATAACAAACAAATGTTGAAAAGATTCGAATGATGTGGATTCTCAATGATGCAGATACTCAGTGAGGACAAAGCCAAGAACCTGGTAGGGTTTATCAGAGAATTTGCCAGATTATGGATTTCATTATCACTAGGTCCACCTGTACAGGTGCATGGAACAACAGATTGCTAAGGGTTATAAAAGCAGCACTTGAAGAAGCTAGCCTCCTTCTAGCTTTGTGGCTCAAGGGTCTCTTGTGCACCGCAACAATACATCCTTTGTGGTTGGCCTTGTTCTAGGCTACTTGGCTATTGTCCTGTGGGGGAAACAGCCATGAGATAGACAAGAGAAAAGTAAATAATAGTAATTTATTAAACTTCATTACAAGCACACACATATACCCCAAACCTCTGTCTTGTTGCCCATGTGAAAGGAAAGAAAAAATATTTTTCCTCCCAATTCAATCTGTAAATTAAACATTTATCAAAACTTGCTATCTCCCAGGCACTATGCTAGGCATAGGATACAAGACAAAAATAAAATGAGTTCCTTCCCTTAAGGAACTTATATTTTAATGGGTGAAACAACAAACTCACATAAAAATATATGAAATAGTTACAAAACAGAAGTATGACAATTTTGAGAAGGAACTCATTAGCAGATAGGGAGACTAAGGAAGTCTTCATCAGATGATGTTTGAACTAAGTCTTAATAATGATAATAACATCTAGCATTCACATAGTGTTTTAGAGTTTGCCAAGTATATTACACATTCTACCTCATTTGAACTTCACAATTACCCTGAGAAGTAGGTATTATTATTATCCCCATTTTACAGATGAGGAAACTGAGGCACAGAAAGGTGAAGTGATTTGCCTAGAGTTATAGACCTAGTAAGTATCTGAAGACAAATTTGATCTCAGGACTTTCTGACTTTTAAGTCTAACACACTATCACCTTGCTAGAGGTAAGATGTGGAAAATAAGAGGAGTACTAGCCCTCATTTGCATAGAGCAGTTCACTTAGGGTGAGCTTTAATATTGATTTAAACCCTGACTTTCCATTCTATTCTTGCGTAATAGAGGTTATTGTCCAAATCACAGCATCCATTAATGCACACTTGAAGGACTACAATGATTTGTCCTTATATCTCGGCATACCTGATGCCTGAGTACAAGGAGGAATCTAAGATATAAGGAGTAAAGATGTCTGCTGGTGCTCAGAGATTTCTCCCTAAACCATGCCACATTGTCTCCAGTGATATTTAAGACACTGAAGATTTGTCTTTGCAATAAAGTTTTTTAAACCCTTATTTCCCATCTTAGAATCATTACTAAGTATTGGTTTCAAAGCAGAAGAGAGTTAAAGGCTACACAACTGGACTTAAGTGACTTACGCAGGGTCCAACAGCTAGGAAGTCATCCCAGGATCTACCATCTCCAGACCTGGTGCTCTCTCCATTGAGCCATCTATAGGCTCCCCAATATAGATTTTTGATAGTGGAGTTAGCTGTCACTGGCCAGATATGAATTTTGCCCCCAAAATTCACTCAGGGCCAATGTATTTATGCTCTTTCTGGGTAGTCAACAAACATTTATTAAGTGCTTGCTATGTGCTTGGCACTCTGCTAAGCACTGAGGATACAGATACAAAAAAGAAAGTCCTTATTCTCAAGGAGCTTACAGTCTAACAGGGAGAAACTATGCCCAGATCTTGGCCCATTAACAGCTAGTACAAAAGCAGCAATTAACTACTGATCTTTTAGTGATTCAGCTGAGATAAAGATACAGTACTTTTCAGGGGCAAACTATTAATTCACCAAGTCCCACTTTCTTAGAGTGTCTGAAGGATCAGAGCTAGGAACATGGGAACCATGATAAATCCACAATCTTCCATCCCTAAGGCACTTGGAGTAGATGAGGTGGTTTGCCTTGGACCACAAATATCAAGAGCATGTTTTGCTCATCTATTTTCTTAAGGGCACACAATTCTAAGTAAATTGATTTTGTTCTCACTAGGTCATGGGATAAATTTAGATTAGTCTTGTACTGTGTTGGTGAACATATGGCACACATGCCAGAGTGTACTGGAGGGGGATGCTCCCTTCCACCTCTCCATGCATGCCTGAGGATATTTCTCCTATCACCTATCCCTCTTACCAGCAGTCCAATGGGAATGCTTCCTCCCTCCCCTGTCTGGGGTAAGGTGGGAGGTTCACATCTGGCATGAGGGTTGCCATTTGGGCACTTGGTCTCTAAAATGTATGCCATCACTGGTCTAGTAGAAAGAGATTCAATGGACGGGGGGTTCACAACCTTTACTGTGAGTAGTTTTGGACTCTAACCCAGGCATAGACATTATCAAATAAGATAATATTTGTTTTGCTTTGTGTTTTTGTAAACTAATGCCTTCTGTCTTAAAATTAATACTAAGTATCACTTCTAAGGCATAAGAGCAGTAAGAGCTAGGTAACCAGAGTTAAATGATTTACTGGGGTCACACAGCTAAGAGATGTCTGTGACCAGATTTAAACCCCCAAAATTTCCATCTCTAGGCCTATCCCTCTACCCACTGAGCCACCTAGCCACCCCAGGATAATATTTGTAAAAAGTGCTTATCCCAGGGTCTGGAACATAGGTACCACATAAATGCTTGTTCCCTTTCTCCACCCCTTCTTCCTAGGACAGCAGTTTGGAGCCCGATTACAATTCTTTAATAGAGTCTCTAGAAAATAAAGATTAATTCACATCTGATCTCAATTCAAAGTTTCAATGACTTAGAGCTGGAGGGGACAAGAGTTAACAATACAATACAACACAATATAATGTAATGCAATTAATATAACATAATAATGTAATGTAATAGTCCAACTTCTTCATTTTAGAGAGAAGAACTAAGGGCTCAAGAGGTTAAATGATTTTCCCAGGATCACACAGGTATAAAGTGAAAGAATCAAGATTTAAGCCCATATCTGACTGCAAATCCACCATTCTTTCCACAGTAACACAAGAGTGAATGAGGCAAAAGGAGCTAACATTCACTGGGAAAGCCCCAAGACATCAGTGCCATGTGAGCAAGTTGAAAATAGGAGATTATCCCAGGACTCTCAGGCTCATTTGGAAAAGAAGAATACTCTAAAGAAAAGAAAGTGGTAAGTTGGCAACACCACCTTTTTGGCAGGCATAGAAAGCATGTTGAAGAGGAAAAGACCCTCCCCATATATTATACCTTCCTAACTTGGTGCCGCTAATCAACTTCCTTAGACCACTCTGAGCCTGAGTTTCAGTGTTCTCTCTTAATGCATAGACTATATGGCTTGAATTTAGGAAAACAGAGGTTCAAAGTTCAAATCCCATTTCTGGCATTTAGTTTCATGTCCTCCAGTAACTTTGCCAACTTCTCTGAACCTTGATTTCCCCATCTATAGATTGGGATATCTGTAGTGGTATCTGCCTCAAAGGGTTTATTATATGGGATATGCAGATCTTGGAGGCAATGCTGGATTTGAAGTCAAAGAACTTTGTTCAAATCACTTACTATCTAGATGACTTTGGGTAAGACACTTTTCTATTTAGGCCTCAACTTCTTCCTCGACAAAATGACCAGTTGGACTAGATGTGCTTTAAAGACCTTTTCAGAGTAATCATAAAGTGGTGGAATTCCATGCAAACTGGAACACCCTCCAGGAATTGATGCAGAGTGAAAGGAGCAGAACCAGGAGAACATTGTACACAGAGACTGATACACTGTGGCACAGTAGAATGTAATGGACTTTGTGGCAATGCAGTGATCCAGGACAATCCAGAGGAACTTAGGAGAAAGAACGCTATCCACATCCAGAGAAAGAACTGTGGAAACAGAAATACAGAAGAAAAACATGATCTATCATGTAGTGTGATAAGGATATGATTAGGGTTTTGATGTTAAAAGATCACTCTCCTGCAAATATGAATAACATGGAAATAGGTTTTGGACAATGATACATGTATAACCCTGTGGAACTGCTTGTCAACTTCAAAAGGGAGGAGAAAAGGGGTGGGGGGGAATCATGAATCATGTAACTATGGGAAAATATTCTAAATAAAAAAGGTGGGGGAGACGTTTCAGCTCTAACTATATGAGCCTTTGGATCTCCTTGCAATCTTTAAAGTGCTAGACAAAAGTCAACTACTACAATTGACTAATTTCCCCTTAATCCATTCATCTAACAAATCCTGTCACACAGTTCCTTTGGTCATCTAAAGGAGTTTAATCTCAGCCTGGAACAATTAACTAGGTTCAGAGGGATCCTCCAGGACTTGAAACATTTGGCATCAATAACAGGCTAACAAATCAAAGTTGATTCCCCTTTGACTGCACTTAAGTTTTTTTTCATCCATCATTCCCACTGGCAGAGGAGTGAATCATGTACTTCTGTCAAAGATCCTTGGGGACAACATTAGGTCTTAGTTAAGAAAAGATTAGAAAGTCCCTAAATTCACAGAACTACAGAAAATCAGAGCTAAAAGAAACCTCAAAGGGGTTCCAGTCTAATTCCCTACCTGAAGCATGACATTCCTGGCAAGTGGCCATTCATCCTTTGCTTAAACACCTTCAATAATGAAGAACCACAACCTTATGATCTACTAGTTTAGGGGATTTAATTCAATTTAATAAGAATTTTCTAACTTCTTGCTTTTGCTAGCCCCTGTGGTAAGCACTAATGGATTTGAAGACAAAAACCAAACAGTATTTTCCCTCAAAGAGCTTATAATGGGAAAACAAGAGTAAATGGTCTTAGCTTCCACACCAATCCATGTGTCTCTTACACTCTATGAAGAATACTATGGAATATCAGTTGGAAGGAATCTTGGAGGGCAAAGAATCATAGACTCAGAACAAGAAGAACCCTTAAAAGTATCTTGTCCTATCCCCTCATTTGACAAATGAGGAAGTAAGATCCAAAAAAGCTAAATGATGGGTCCAAAGTCACACGGGTAAGTTTCAAAAGCAATATTTGAACCCAAGTGTGGATTCCCACACCAGACCATACCTAAAGAGGAATCCCTTCGACAATATCCCTGACAAGTCACCATCTCATCTTTGCTTTAAGTAATCTGGCCAAGTCTTTAAGATATGAGGATGCCTCCATGACACTTTCCAGGATTCTTCTTCTCTTAAAGTGATAGAGTACGAATCAAGAAGACCTGAATTCAAATCCAGTTTTGGACATTCACTAGGTAGGCAAATCACTTAACTTTTGTCTGTCTCTGTTTTCTTATGTTTGAAATGTAAAAAAAAAATTTTTTTTTAACTTTATACTACCTACCTCCCAGAGTTGTAAGGATAAAATAAGATAATATGTATAAAACTCTTTGAAAACTTTAAATAATGCTAGCTTTAAATAAATGTTAGCTATAATTATATAGCCATTAGGATGTGAGTCATTTTTCCAAATATACATATTAATCAATAAAATATTTATTAAGCACTATGTATCTGGCAGTAGGCTCAATATTAGAGCTAAAAAGGCAAAAATAAAACATTGTTCTATTCTAACTGGGCAGAAAAAATGCACATATATGACTATATGCAAACAGATACAATGTAATCTTGGAGAGAGAATCATTAATAAGAAGACCAAAAAAGGCCACATGCAGAAGATGGCGCTTGAGCTGTCTTGTAAGACAAAAGGGAACAAAGGAAGGGGTATGTCTGCCATCTATTTAGCTCCTCTAGATGGTTCACAAATAAACTAAGGTATAAATTTTAAAACCAGAGACTGAAATGGCACTTAACAGAAATGATCTACAAATGTAGTAAATGTGTAAATGTGCCTTCCTCTCTATCCCATCATTATAATGGACAATTCACAAGAGAGTATTTTATCCTAACAGAGGAACCACTTAAAATCTCCTACTATTTCTTTGTGCAGATGTGCACAATTCAGGGCTATCTGTCGGTTCCTTTTGATATCAGGATGGGTGCCATGACTGAAGAAAGAAGTTATTCTTCAGGACCTTCACACAGTGGGTATTGCTGCCACCTGTGGGCAGATCAGAGACAGCTCAGGATAGTCACCCTCACCCCAGCACACCAAGACTGAAGCTCAAGTTCTCTAACTTTTTTTAGTTGTATGTAAAAATAATTTTTGACAATTGTTTTCTGACATTTTAGGAGTTTGGGGATTTTCTCCCTTTCCCTCCACCCTTTCCTGAGGCAGTAAACAGTCTGATATAAGTTACACCAGTGCTTTCATGCAATACATATTTCCCTATTGCTGATACAACAGAAGACACATATCACACATACAATAAAAAATTCATAAAGGTAACAAAGTAGAAGACGACATGCTTTAATACACAATCAGATTGTAACAGTCCTTTCTTTAGCTGTGGATAGCATTTTTCATCATGATTCCCTTAGGGTTATCTTGAAACTTGTTTTGCTAATAATGGTTTAGTCCTTCATAGTTGATCATAAAATTTCAGTCACTATATATATACACTGTTCTCCTGGTTCTGCTCACTTCACTTTGCATCTGTTTATATAACTCTTCCAAGGTTCTTCTGACTCCAGTTCCAATCTTGTACAAAATCAAATTGATATTTTAGCCCCTTCCCCAATACCCTTAACTTTGGGTTATAGGGAACCTCCTAAAAGGGATATAATTCTTCTATATTCGACCAAATGCATGGGGGAAATTTGAGAGGCTTAGGTAGGAGCAAAAAGATCATCCTTCAGTCTATCTAGACAGATTGATGGAGAATGCAGAAGCAATTTTAGGGTTCCCACAAGAAAGGCAGGAAACCATCCCACATGTTAAGAGGCAGTTCCTAAAGGGATGTAATGCGACACTTAGAAACTTCTATAGGCATTTCTGTGCACAATATGAGTCACTATCAACACAGGAATTGAGGGACTGAGCCACCTATCTGTACAATATACACACAGAGCAGCAAAAAGAGAAAGACGATCTAAAGCAAAAACTAGAATAGACGACTTCCGGTTAAGATGGTGGCTTAGAGAAAGCTAAAGTTCAGATCTCCGGAAAACCCTTCCCGACCGATCTCAAACTATAAGCTCCTAAGGCACCGAAATTCAAAACGATCAACAGCATAGACCCTGGGAACCCTCCTGGACCTGGACCCGGATCAAAAGGTACGGCCCCCCTCAAAAGCCAGAACCCGAGATCACTCGGACCTAAGGGGTAGGAGCTCAGAGTCCAAGGCTCCCGGAAGCCGCAGCCCCGCCCAGCTCAGAGAGCAGGGTCCTCGGAACAATAATCCTCAGGGCCTTCTATCCAAGTCCCAGTGAAAGTCACTGCCCTCGGAGCTCCCCACCGCAGAGAGCAGGCTTGTCTGAAACAGCAGCAACCCTCAGGGTGGGCAAGACAGCCTCACGGGCTGGATCCTGCTATCCAAGTCCCAGTGAAAGTCACTGCCCTCAGAGCTCCCCGCTGCAGAGAGCAGGCTTGTCTGAAACAACAGCAACCCTCAGGGCGGGCAAGACAGCCTCACGGGCTGGATCCTGCTATCCAAGTCTCAGCGAAAGTCACTGCCCTCGGAGCTCTGGGAAGCCGAAGCCCATCCCCCCGCAGGCCGAAGAAACAGCCTCACGGCCAGCTATTCTGAAGGCAACTTCCGGAAAGCAACCCGACCCAGAGAGCCGGGGTAGAGTGTGGCCTCCTGGTCCGACCCTTCCACTCCAGTTCCAGTGAGACATACTCAATTTAACCCAGGGAAACCTCATAGAACCGACAATCTGCCCAGGACTAAAGCCTCTGAACACCAGACAGAGATAAGAAAAGCTAATCCTCCCCATTCAGAGATGGCAAACTCCACAGAAGCACAGAAACCCCAAAATACCAAGAAAAATAAGAAGAAAGGGGCAACTTTGGACACATTCTATGGAGCCAAAATACAAAATACAGAGGAGATAGAAGAAGATATACAAGAAAATTCTCCAAAATCTTCCAAAGGAAATGGAAACTCTCCACAAACCCATGAAGAATTTGAATCAGAAATGACCAAAAAGATGGAAGCCTTCTGGGAGGAAAAGTGGGAAATAATGCAAAAGAAATTCACGCATCTACAAAACCAGTTTGACCAAACTGTAAAAGAAAACCAGGCTTTAAAGCAAGAACTAATAAAGCAAAGCCAAAACACCAAGAAATTAGAAGAGAACATAAAATATCTCACCGACAAGGTGATAGATCTGGAAAATAGAGGGAGAAGAGATAATTTAAAAATAATTGGACTCCCAGAAAAGCCAGAAATAAACACCAAAGTCGATATGGTGATACAAGATATAATCAAAGAAAATTGCCCAGAGATTCTAGAACAAGGGGGCAATACAGCCACTGACAGAGCTCACAGAACACCTTCTACACTAAACCCCCAAAAGACAACTCCCAGGAATGTAATTGCCAATTTCCAAAGCTATCAAACAAAAGAAAAAATCCTACAGGAAGCCAGAAAAAGACAATTTAGATATAAAGGAATGCCAATCAGGGTCACACAAGACCTTGCAAGTTCTACTCTGAATGATCGTAAGGCATGGAACATGATCTTCAGAAAGGCAAGAGAGCTGGGTCTCCAACCAAGAATCAACTACCCAGCAAAACTGACTATATACTTCCAAGGGAAAGTATGGGCCTTCAACAAAATAGAAGATTTCCAACTTTTTGCAATGAAAAGACCAGAGCTCTGTGGAAAGTTTGATACCGAAAATCAAAGAGCAAGGAATACTTGAAAAGGTAAATATTAAGGAAAGGGGAAAAATGTTATCTTCTTCTTTTACTCAAACTCTCTTCTATAAGGACTACATTTATATCAATCTATGTATACCAACATGTGGGGAAAATGTAATGTATAAATAGGGGGTAAAGAAAGACCAAATAGAATAATCTTTCTCACACAAAGATTCACATGGGAAGGGGAGGGGAAGAAAACTCCTATAAGAAGGAGAGGAAGAGGGGGGGGGGTTAACTTAAACCTCAATCTCAGGGAAATCAACTCTGAGAGGGAAAAACATCCAGATCCATTGGGATCTTGAATTCTATCTTACCCAACAAGGGTAGGGAGAAGGGAAAACCAAGGGGGGGAGGGGGAGAGGGAAAACAAAAAGGGAGGGAAAGAGAAGGTGGAGGGGAGGAAGAAAAAAGGAGGGACTAAAAAGGGAAACATCAAGGGAGGGGACAAGGGAGACTGATTCAAAGTAAATCACTGGACTAAAAGGTAGAGCCGAAGAAGAAAAGGTTAGAATTAGGGAAGGCTATCAAAATGCCAGGGAGTCCACAAATGACAATCATAACTTTGAATGTGAATGGGATGAACTCACCCATAAAACGTAGACGAATAGCAGAATGGATTAGAATCCAAAACCCTACCATATGCTGTCTTCAAGAAACACACATGAGGCAGGTTGACACCCACAAGGTCAGAATTAAAGGATGGAGTAAGACCTTCTGGGCCTCAACTGATAGAAAGAAGGCAGGAGTGGTAATCATGATATCTGATAAAGCCAATGCAAAAATAGACCTGATCAAAAGGGATAGGGAAGGTAATTATATTCTGTTAAAAGGGACTTTAGATAATGAGGAAATATCATTAATCAACATGTATGCACCAAATAATATAGCACCCAAATTTCTAATGGAGAAACTAGGAGAATTAAAGGAAGAAATAGACAATAAAACCATACTAGTGGGAGACTTAAACCAACCATTATCAAATTTAGATAAATCAAATCAAAAAATAAATAAGAAAGAGGTAAAAGAAGTGAATGAAATCTTAGAAAAATTAGAATTAGTAGACATATGGAGAAAAATAAATAGGGATAAAAAGGAATACACCTTCTTCTCAGCACCACATGGCACATTCACAAAAATTGACCATACATTAGGTCACAGAAACATAGCACACAAATGCAGAAAAGCAGAAATAATGAATGCAGCCTTCTCAGATCACAAGGCAATAAAAATAATGATTAGTAATGGTACATGGAAAACCAAATCTAAAACCAATTGGAAATTAAACAATATGATACTCCAAAACCGTTTAGTTAAAGAAGAAATCATAGAAACAATTAATAATTTCATCGAGGAAAATGACAATGGCGAAACATCCTTTCAAACCTTTTGGGATGCAGCCAAAGCGGTAATCAGAGGTAAATTCATATCCCTGAATGCTTATATTAACAAACAAGGGAGAGCAGAGATCAATCAATTGGAAATGCAAATGAAAAAACTCGAAAGCGATCAAATTAAAACCCCCCAGCAGAAAACCAAACTAGAAATCCTAAAAATTAAGGGAGAAATTAATAAAACCGAAAGTGATAGAACTATTGATTTAATAAATAAGACAAGAAGCTGGTACTTTGAAAAAACAAACAAAATAGACAAAGTACTGGTCAATCTAATTTAAAAAAGGAAGGAAGAAAAGCAAATTCACAGCATTAAAGATGAAAAGGGGGACAGCATCTCCGATGAAGATGAAATTAAGGCAATCATTAGAAATTACTTTGCCCAATTATATGGCAATAAATACACCAATTTAGGAGAAATGGATGAATATATACAAAAATACAAACTGCCTAGACTAACAGAAGAGGAAATAGAATTCTTAAATAATCCCATATCAGAAATTGAAATCCAACAAGCCATCAAAGAACTTCCTAAGAAAAAATCCCCAGGGCCTGATGGATTCACCTGTGAATTCTATCAAACATTCAGAGAACAGTTAATCCCAATACTATACAAACTATTTGACATAATAAGCAAAGAGGGAGTTCTACCAAACTCCTTTTACGACACAAACATGGTACTGATTCCAAAATCAGGCAGGTCAAAAACAGAGAAAGAAAACTATAGGCCAATCTCCCTAATGAATATAGATGCAAAAATCTTAAATAGGATACTAGCAAAAAGACTCCAGCAAGTGATCAGAAGGATCATTCACCATGATCAAGTAGGATTCATACCAGGGATGCAGGGCTGGTTCAACATTAGGAAAACCATCCACATAATTGACCACATCAACAAGCAAACTAGCAAGAACCACATGATTATCTCAATAGATGCAGAAAAAGCCTTTGATAAAATACAACACCCATTCCTATTAAAAACACTAGAAAGCATAGGAATAGAAGGGTCATTCCTAAAAATAATAAACAGTATATATCTAAAACCAACAGCTAATATCATCTGCAATGGGGATAAACTAGATGCATTCCCAATAAGATCAGGAGTGAAACAAGGATGCCCATTATCACCTCTACTATTTGACATTGTACTAGAAACACTAGCAATAGCAATTAGAGAAGATAAAGGAATTGAAGGCATCAAAATAGGCAAGGAGGAGACCAAGTTATCACTCTTTGCGGATGACATGATGGTCTACTTAAAGAATCCTAGAGATTCAACCAAAAAGCTAATTGAAATAATCAACAACTTTAGCAAAGTTGCAGGATACAAAATAAACCCACATAAATCATCAGCTTTTCTATATATCTCCAACACAGCTCAGCAGCAAGAACTAGAAAGAGAAATCCCATTCAAAATCACCTTAGACAAAATAAAATACCTAGGAATCTACCTCCCAAGACAAACACAGGAACTATATGAACACAACTACAAAACACTCGCCACACAACTAAAACTAGACTTGAGCAAATGGAAAAACATTAACTGCTCATGGATAGGACGAGCCAATATAATAAAAATGACCATCCTACCCAAACTTATTTATCTATTTAGTGCCATACCCATTGAACTACCAAAATACTTCTTCACTGATTTAGAAAAAACCATAACAAAGTTCATTTGGAAGAACAAAAGATCAAGGATATCCAGGGAAATAATGAAAAAAAACACATATGATGGGGGCCTTGCAGTCCCCGACCTAAAACTATATTACAAAGCAGCAGTCATCAAAACAATTTGGTACTGGCTAAGAAACAGAAAGGAAGATCAGTGGAATAGACTGGGGGAAAGCGACCTCAGCAAGACAGTATACGATAAACCCAAAGATCCCAGCTTTTGGGACAATAATCCACTATTCGATAAAAACTGTTGGGAAAATTGGAAGACAGTGTGGGAGAGACTAGGAATAGATCAACACCTCACACCCTACACCAAGATAAATTCAAAATGGGTGAGTGACTTAAACATAAAGAAGGAAACCATAAGTAAATTGGGTAAACACAGAATAGTATACATGTCAGACCTTTGGGAGGGGAAAGGCTTTAAAACCAAGCAAGATATAGAAAGAATCACAAAATGTAAAATAAATAATTTTGACTAAATCAAACTAAAAAGCTTTTGTACAAACAAAACCAATGTAACTAAAATCAGAAGGGAAACAACAAATTGGGAAAAAAATCTTCATAGAAACCTCTGACAAAGGTTTAATTACTCATATTTATAATGAGCTAAATCAATTGTACAAAAAATCAAGCCATTCTCCAATTGATAAATGGGCAAGGGAAATGGATAGGCAGTTTTCAGATAAAGAAATCAAAACTTTTAACAAGCACATGAAGAAGTGTTCTAAATCTCTTATAATCAGAGAGATGCAAATCAAAACAACTCTGAGGTATCACCTCACACCCAGCAGATTGGCTAACATAACAGCAAAGGAAAGTAATGAATGCTGGAGGGGATGTGGCAAAGTAGGGACATTAATTCATTGCTGGTGGAGTTGTGAACTGATCCAACCATTCTGGAGGGCAATTTGGAACTATGCCCAAAGGGTGACAAAAGAATATCTACCCTTTGACCCAGCCATAGCACTGCTGGGTCTGTACCCCAAAGAGATAATGGACAAAAAGACTTGTACAAAAATATTCATAGCTGCACTCTTTGTGGTGGCCAAAAACTGGAAAACGAGGGGATGCCCATCAATTGGGGAATGGCTGAACAAACTGTGGTATATGTTGGTGATGGAATACTATTGTGCTAAAAGGAATAATAAAGTGGAGGAGTTCCATGGAGACTGGAACAACCTCCAGGAAGTGATGCAGAGTGAGAGGAGCAGAACCAGGAGAACATTGTACACGGAGACTAATACACTGTGGTATAATCGAACGTAATGGACTTCTCCATTAGTGGCGGTGTAATGTCCCTGAACAACTTGCAGGGATCCAGGAGAAAAAAAACACCATTCAAAAGCAAAGGATAAACTATGGGAGTGGAAACACCGAGGAAAAGCAACTGCCTGAATACAGAGGTTGAGGGGACATGACAGAGGAGAGACTCTAAATGAACACTCTACTGCAAATACTATCAACAAAGCAATGGGTTCAAATCAAGAAAACATCTAATGCCCAGTGGACTTACGTGTTGGCTATGGGGGGTGGAGGGGAGGAAAAGAAAATGATTTATGTCTTCAACGAATAATGCTTGGAAATTATCAAATAAAATATATTTTTTAAAAAACTAGAATAGACAAGAGAGACTTTAAGACAAAAGGAGATAGAGGAGGTCAAGAATTTAGCTACCATTAGGACCCTCCCACAACAAAGACCCCAATATGAACCAAGAGGGTAGGGGACACTAGGAAATGCTTCCTGTGCCACAAAATTGGACACATAGTCAAATTTTGTCTAATGAAGTACCAATATGAACAAAACAGCAGGATCACAATACAATAACCCATCATACAATCAAAATCAGGGATACAAAAATAAACAACAGGGAACAAGTATATTATAATCCTTGCAAGCCAAAGTGCTGTGATCACTGCCAATTAAAGGAACAAAATGTCCCAGATCTGAAAACAATGCAAAGAATGATTAGTGAGGGGACAAAGCCTAAATATTTGGCTATACTGTCTAAGGGGGCCCAATACACTGCATGAAGCCAGAAGGAAGACACATTTAATGGAAAGAGAGTGCAGGGATGGAAAACAGGGGCTGTCACACCAGGGAGGACAATAAAAGAATTATTGATGGGAGAAATAGTCTGGAAAGAGAGACAAAGGAAACAAAAATTTAAAACAGAGGGAAATAGAAGACATGGAGAAGGAGTTGCAAAGAGACATAGATATGAAGAACAAGATATTTGAATCATATAGGGGCATAGAAGAGAGCAATGGGAAGAATAAAGAGCAAATCAAGAAATACCTAGAAAATTTCCTGATATGCAAATATGGGTTAGAAATAAATAGCATTGGGGTTGCTAACAAATCCGTCAGTCAAATCCAGCATCACAAAAGAACGCTAATCAAAAAGAAACCTTGCACTGATTCTTCAAACCCCAAAGAGGAAGAAACAAGCAAAAAGCAAGAAACAGCCCAAGAAAAGTCCAGAGTAGCAGATCCCAATACACAAATATCCATACCCTCACATGCTGAGGTGCATGAGCAAACTTTTATACAGAAAGAACCAAAGGAAAGTGAACAAAAGTCCAACTTAGATCCTAGAGCAAAAGATTTCTTTCCCAAAGCAAGAGCTGATTCACAACACTCACATAACAATACAGAATCAAACAATTATTTCAAACCATCACAAGAAATCGTGGGTAGGGAAAATGGGTAAGGGGATAGCATTGTTCAGAATCCAAACCAAAAAAGACATGCTTTCCCATGGACCAGCACATTCCACAAACTCCAAGAAGATGGATGAGGGAGAAAAGAAACAAGAGCAAACAGCTATATACTCTCTGAGAAGCTTTGGCACTGAACATTCCCCAAGCCAAAATGTAGCTGCTGTCTCTCATTCAATATTCTGTTGCCTTTCACACTCTCTCTAACATCAAATCCAAGGCTGAAACTTACAAGAGGGATAACCAAATTACTAAAACTTCACAAGAAGAGGTAGAAAATCAATATTTAACAGAAGAGGAAGCAGATTTACAAACAGAAGACATGGGTCTAAAGCAGATTACTGGGCAAGAGTTAGTTCAAGGCTTAGGGAACATAGAATCACTGAACATGATGGTACCAGTCCTGCAAAGTCATCACAATCAAGAACTTTATGTGCGGATAAAAATTGGGGGGAAAGACTGCAAAGCTTTGATTGATACTGGGGCAACAAGGTCCATTTTCAAGTCATTCCCAGGGAACAGCACCATACATGGGTCCGTGACAGTAGCAGAGGCTACAGGGAAAATACAGAGAGTTCTAAAACTTGAACCAAAGATGGTGAAGCTAGGTCCTTTATCTATTGATCACACCTTTCTATTAATACCTGGATGCCCCAACAATCTTTTGGGAAGGGACTTTTTATGCAAAATTAGGGCTACAATTCACTGTGAGCAATCAGGGGAAATCTATTTGCATTTACCCAAGCAATCATTGAAACATTATCCACTCCTCTTCTTGGGGCAATTAGATGAAACACCTGATCAACTACACATAGACAAAAAAAATGTTTAAAATCCCCAAAGACATTGCACAGGGAGTATGGGCTGCACATCCTAATGATGTAGGAAGAATAAAATCATCAACACCAGTGAAGACTGAGGTGAAAGAAGCAACGCCTCCCAAAATCCTCAATAAAAATTGAGCAAAGAGGCCATAGAGGGCATAACTCCAATTATCAAGAGTCTACTGGAGCAGGGTATAGTAAGACCTACAGTATCTGAATTTAATAGCCCAATTCTAGCAATCAAAAAGAACAAAACAACAAACAATGGAAGACCTACTTGGAGATTCATGTAGGATTTGAGAGTGATCAATAATTTTATAAAAAGAGCTTACACGATCACTCCATCCCCGAATGCTATCATATCAGAGATACCCAGTTCAACTAGCTGGTATACCATTATGAACCTCACAAATGCCTATTTTATGGTCTCATTGAACCCTGAAAGTCAAAACATCTTCACATTCCAGTGGGGGGGGGGGAACCATCAGCTCTGCTGGACCCAATTAGTCCAGGAATATTCTGAAAGCACTGCAATATTTTGTCAGCTATTGAAAAGGGATCTAGAATCCATTAAGTTTAAACACAGCAAGATAGTGCACTATGTAGATGATCTCCTTCTTGTGTCCCCATCTGCTAAAACTTGCCTGCAAGATTCAAAAACGTTGTTAATAGAACTATACAAGAGAGGGCATAAGGTTTCAAGAAAAAAACTGCAATGGGTCTCACCTAGAGTAGAATATCTTGGCTTCATCTTAGAGAAGGGAACTAGAAAGATTTCCACCAAAAGAATAGCAGACATTCAAAGACTAGGAGTGACAAGAACAAAGAAACAGCTGAAGGTGTTTCTGGAGATTTGTGGATTTTCAAGGCAGTGGGTGATTGGGTATTCTAACATCTCCAAATGTTAGACTGATTTAACTAAAAATGAAGTGGAAGAACCCCTACAACTTACAAAAGAACACTTGAATGCTCTCTCACAACTAAAGCTAGGGATTTTATCAGCTCCAGCATTGGGGATTCCAGACTACACCAAGGAATTCCATTTATTTGTGCACAAAGCAAAGAGGATAGCTTCTGCAGTCCTAGCTCAGACCTTTGGATTGCAGATGAGACCAATTGTATTTTATAGCACTATACTGGACCCCATAGCTCAAGGCATGATCCATTGCCTGAGATGCATAGCTGCAGCTGCTCTCATGGTGAAAAAAGCAAACGACTTAGTTCTGGGATGTAGATTGCATGTATACTCTGCTCATCGAATAGAAAAGATACTAAAAAGAAGTAACCTGCAAACATTTACACCTGCCAGATTATCCCTGTATGAACTAATCCTACTAGGCCATGAAAACCTGTCTTTACACCACTGTGCATCATTAAACCCTGACTTACCTTTAGCAGAAGAGCTACTGCATGACTGTGCACAAACAATATAGATCTAGTGCAGAAATCCAGACAGGATCTAAAAGATATTCCAATCATAAATCCTGACCTGCAGTTATTTTCAGATGGATCCTCTTACATACATAAAAATAAAAGTCACTGGTGCATCTGTAGTTACCCAAACTGACATGCTCTGTCATGCCTCTCTGCCTAGCCATGTCAATACTCAGGGAGCAGAACTAAAAGCTTTTACCATGGCTCTCATCATAGGGAAAGATAAAAGAATCAACATTTACTGTGACTCAAATTATGCTTTCTCAGTTTTGCACAGGGTAAGGGATATATGGAAGAACAGAGGGTTCATTACATCAACTGGGAAATACATAACATATGGGAAACATATCACGACTCTTAGATGCAGTTCTGTTGCCAAGAGAAGTAGCTGTACTACATTGCACAGCTCACTCCTTTGGCAAAGATAAGATATCCCAGGGGAATAACAGGGCCAACATAGTAGCAAAATTTGCAGCCCAATTTGGTCCCATACATGTGCTGAACTTCTCTCTAGTGGAAAAGTAAGATATCATACAACCTTACAATGAAGGATAGGTTCAGTCATGGAAACAACAATTGGGAGCAAAACTAGTAAATGGGATCTAGATAGCAGAAGGAGGGAAATACATTCTTCCCAAGATATTGTACTATTATCTCTGCAATGTCATACATTCCAAAGGACATTATGGCACTATGGCATTGTTAAATGAAATAAACAGATTTGGGTAGCACCAGGGATATCTTCATATGCAATAAGAGTATGCCAGGCATGTGATCTTTGCAGAAGATACAACCAAGGTCATTTTAAGAGCAAAGCATTAGGGTGAAGACCTCTAACTTTCTCACCCTTCAAATGCTTGCAGATAGATTACATCAATATTCCTAGTGACAAAGGATATAAGTATGCATTAGTGATCATGGACAGATTAACCCAGTGGACAGAAGCATGCCCAGCCAAGAAGAATAACATAGCCATTGTAGTCAGGACACTCCTAAAAGAGATCATCTCCAGATATGGCATTCTAGACAACATAGATTCTGATAGAGGAAATCATTTCACGGCCAAAATTTTACAAGAAGTTTATCAGAATCTGAGAATAAAAGGAAATCTAAACACAATTTACCATCCGGGCAGTTCAGGACATGTGGAAAGAATGAATAGAGAACTTAAAACTGCAGTGGGAAAATTATGTACACAAACACACCTCAAGTGGACAGAAGTTCTCCCACTTGCACTATTCCACCTAAGGACAAATCCTAGGGAAGATTTGCACATATACCCATGTGAATTACTGTTTGGACAGCCTCTCTGGCATGGAAGGACTGCAAAGCCATCTTACATTTCTGTGCTGGGAGAAGAATGCCAGTTATACACCTATCTGACAAATATACAGGACAGGCTGAAAGAACTAAGAAATCTAGGCTTAATGGTGCAAAGGGTACTGTTAGACTTTGCACTACACAACATCAAACCCAGAGACATGGTACATGTGAAAAACTTTACAAGGAGCACAGCAACAGATCCAAAATGGAACAGATCATTCCAAGAGGCAATTACAACCCCTACCTCCATCAGAATCATAGGGAACCATGGTACCATGTGTCACATGTCAAATGCTATTTTGCCCCAACTGACTCAGAGAAAAGCAGATCAGAAAATGCCCCAGACCATACATAGGAAGTAATAACGCAAAGAGAAATTAACAGGAGAAAGGAGACATAAGATATGTACAGCCCCAAAGAAAGTGATGCTGAAATATGAAAGATGTCAGAGAAAAAGACTGATTATAACCCAAGAAGCAGAAAAACCCATTACTGTCCCTCTATATCTATTTAACTCTCCATCCCTCTCTCACTCTCTCATACTTATTAAGACAAGGAAAATATTAAATACATTCAAAATCCTAATGCAACCAAGGAAAACTTCACACACATCTTACTTACATTCATACAATAACAACCACTCTTACAATAGCAACAAATCTTACACACATGCATGTTCCAGTACAAGGAGAAAGAAGGCTACAAGCAAGGTGAGAAGATAGTCAAATATGTTTCCTGTAAAGATGAAGACATCAGGACCAGAAGAATCCTTCCAGAACATCAGAGGCTTTAAATGGCCAAAGTAACACAGAAAGGAACTGTAATCTATGAACTATGTAGAAAAAAAGAACTTCTAAGAACATGTCATGTAAGATGAAGCACCGCACATATTAACTTCACATTAAGGACACGCACGCAACATGCACATAAACCCAGAATAAAAAAATAGAATAGAGACAAATCAGTCAACATGTGAAGATACACCTGTGAAGAGTATGTACATGCCACACAACATATTTAGAACATAACCATTTAAACACACTGATTTAGGGACCTTACCATAGATAAGCAAGGTCTGAGATAATGAAAAATGTATATACTTGTAAATAAAGTTCTTGGAAAACTCAAAGAGGTAGAATAGAACTAGGAAGACTTTTCTGTCTGGTTGACTTAAAAGCAGAATTCATGTACATATGTAATATGGATGTATCATATGTAATGATTGCACAAAAATCATACATGCACATAATGTAAATTTTAGAGCACTAACATACTAACATAGGGTAGGAATCAACTAACAATCTTAATAAAACTTAGATCAGGGATAGAGGATAGTTGGGGCCCAAAAGGGAAGTTCAAAGCTAAGAGAGACAGCGATAGGGAAAGAGTAGAACTAGCATAATATAGGACACATAAAAATCTAAAGGTTAAATAATTGTAATAGCTAGAGAAGTTAAGAAACCATAAAATAATAAAAGGAGTTAGGAGAATATTATTGTAGCTATAGATTATTAAGATATTGTGACTGGAAAGTGGAGTTAACATTGTTACATATTGTTATAGGACATTGTTAGTCCAAATACAGATTACCAAATTGTATAAACCTTTGTAACAAAACACCTGAATCTTTTCCCAGAAATCCTATCTTAACATAGTTTTAATTAGCTACAGTTAAGCTAAATTAAGCTAAGAGTAGGACATAGTTAAGGGACAAGAATTTTTTGGGGGGGAGGGGATGTAGGGTATAGAATATAATTAGATAGAAATCTGATGCTACGAAACTAAGGTAAATAATTTATTTAGTCAGTGCAATTGTCAGTGTGACAAATCTGCACAAAACGAAAAGAGGGAATCTGTAGGAGAAAATCAGATGCAGCAATGCAAAGGAACAGCCCAAGTGAGGGAAGGGCAAGGAAGACTCAAGATTCCAGAAGGAAGGGAGGAAATGGGGGGAAGTTGAAACTGCCAGATCACTTCTTCTAGTCAGCTGTCCTAGAGTGGACCATCTGAGAGAGGACCTTTGAGACAAAGGATCCCTCTGGACATTGACTACCTTCCAGTGGACCCTGACATCTCTTTGGTTCCAGCTGAAGACAACAAAGTAGATTGGGACTTTGTAGAAAGCCGTCTACTAAAAGGATTTCTCTCTATCCCCCAAAATACTCCTGAACTTCATCTCATAGCTAGATCAGCTTAGGGGGAAGGACAAATCCACCAACTGACCAAAGGGAGGGTTAGGCAGACAGCTTGAACCCCTCAGGATTTAGTGGGAGAAAGGTCAGTTGTTAAGCTATAGGGATTCCTATCTCCCACTTTCCTCACCCAACACCCTCATTCTCCCTGCCTTGTGTGTCCTCAAAAATAGTCACCTTTAGATCAGATCTGCCTGCTTCCTGATATCCAAGTAGGAGACTGAAGATTTAGGGAGAATCCTTCTGTTCCCCAAAGGGAGAATACCTCAAGACCAAGGCTGAGGAGTGAACTAAATCTCAAAGGGAAGGGGGAAGTTGGGACATCAGGAAGATCCAGAAGCAAAAGGTTACCCTGCCTCTCAGCAACAGCTAATATCAAGAAGGGAGGCAGTGGGTCATTCCTCCAAGACTATCTCATCTATTCTTTAGCCTTCACCTCCCAAACCAAATCTTTGAAGAGACATATTCTGTCCCTCTGGAAGACAAATTGTGTCACCTTCCCCAAGGGGAAGTCAATCTCTCCCCTCTCTCCATTTCTTCATTCCTCCATCCTATCTCTCCAGTTCGCACACTTTCCAGAGTGTGAGTGTGTGACCTCCTTCTGTTCATATATTACAGAAGGTAATATTATAGCTCAGTCATCCATTGAGAACTGTTCCAAAAACATATCAACCATCAATCAGAACTTTCTGCAGGCCACTAAGAATAATGAAATGTGTGCTAAACTAGTCTTTTTAACTTGGCAAATTGGGGTTGATTATTCACTTACAAAAGAAAAGAAGATTCTAGATTTCCCTCATACCCAAGTGCTCCAGAACATTTACTTAAAACAGGACTTGATTTCCACTGTTTCTTTCAGGAACACATCTGTTTTGTAAGATGGCTTCTAGTGAATTTCTTGTTTTGTTGGACCAAGTTGAAGGGTTAGATGTAAAATGGTTCCCATCTGCTTAAGATGTCAGTGGAACCAACAGTTTAGTTATGCATAGACTTTATTTTTCTTAATAAGCTGTAGCCACATCAGAAACAATAGCACATTAGTGATTGATCCCTGAGGTCTGTTCATTTTTGAATCCCAGTGAAGATGCTTTTTAGTGCTGAAAACAGAGAGCAAAGTACACCAAAGAAATAGCGCTAAATGAAAACATATTGTAAATTCATTTCCATTCATTTCACAAATGCAGACTGCAGGATGACCCTACTAATCTGCAGAGGCCATCAGAACATTTCACTCAGATATTGCTGATAATAAAACCTGTTGTTTGTAGATTATGATATTCACTAGGATATGAATCATCTAAGGTTATATTACCATCATCTGATAGGTCAGGATGCAGTAAAAAGAGCACTGGAATGGATTTAAAAGAAATTAATTTGAATCCCAGCTCTTCACAGGAACTGTATGATCTTAGACAAATTGAGTCCCTTACCTCAGTAGGGTAAGGGATGGACAGCTAGGTGGCACAGTAGTTAGAGTTCCATCCCTGGAATCAGGAAGGTTCATCGTCCTGAGTTCAAATCTGGCCTCAGACACTAGCTTGAGAGCCTAGGCAAGTCACTTAACTCTGTTAGTCTCAGTTTCCTCATCTATAAAATGAGCAGAAGAAGAAAATGGAAAACCATTCCAGTATCTTTGCCAAGAACACCCCAGATGAGGCTATGAAGAATCAGACACAACTAAAAAATAACACACAGAAAAAAGTAGGGATAATAATATGGGTCAGATATGGGTCAGATGGGTCAGATAAAAGTTGGATCAACAAATGAATAAGCTGGAGTCATTCATTTGTTGATCCAACTTTTATTAAAGACCTCTGGAAAGTAGAGTACTATGCTAGGTGCTGGGAGAATTCAAAGCACGGAAAAAGCACAATCTCTGTCCTCACAGAGCTTACAATCTAGAAGAGAGATCAGAATTATGGAATTTAAAAATTAGAAGGTATCTTAAGTGAACAACTTATATCCTAAAAGGAATCTCTGCATTGTCATAGTCAACAATCCAGCCTCTGCTAGAAGATTTCTAAGGAGAAGAAACCCACATCTCTCAAAACAGGCTACCTTACTTTTGGATAGTTCTAATTTTGAGATTTCCAGGCCAACCATGTTAACTTCTTCATTCCTCTCCTATCTAAAAGGATTACTTTTCTACCATTCTCCCTCTGAAAGATCCCTCTACCCCTATGGTCCTTTCACCATAGAATATGCCTTGGTCATGTCCCTCCCCCCCTTTCCCCACTTCTGATTAAGGCAGAGACTTTAAATTTGAGGAAGTGTCCATACCAGCCACACTTACTCCTTCAGTCATCTACCAGGTCCATTCCTAACTAGGAACCTTCTCCCCACCACCACCACCCTTTTCAGTTCCCTTTTATGCATTATCTTCCTCTCAGAATACAATGTAAGCTCCTTTAGGTCAAGAACCATTTTTTCTTTTTGCTTTTATTTATATCTGCAGTGCTTGGCATAGTAATCACTTAAAATGTGTTGGCTTGTGGACCACCAGGCACACTAAAAACCTACTAAATCTGATTGATTTGAGAGTCTAAAGATCTGATACCTCATGCTCAGTGTTCCATTATCTAGTGTCAAGTTAAGGGTGAGTGAAATCCCAATCAAAAGTTATTTTTTTCATATTTCAACATGTATTTTATTTTTTATATTTTTAAATATTTTTCCATGTTTACATGATACATTTTCTTTCCCTCCCCTCTTTACTCCTCTCCCACAAGAGCCGACAAGCAATTTGACTGGGTTATAATATTATCACTTGATATCTATTTCCATATTATTCATTTTTGTAGTACAAAAATCTTTTAAAACCAAAAATCACACATCCATGTAAACAAGTGTTAAGTCATATCTTTTTCTTCTATGTTTCTACTTCCACAGTTTTTTTCTTGATGTGGATAGTATTCTTCCTCATAAGTCCCTCATGATTGTCCTGATTCACTACATCACTAGTAGTTACAAAGTCTATTACATTTGATCATTCCACAATGTTTCACTTTCTGTGTACAATATTCTCTTGGTTCTGCTCATTTCACTCTGCATCAGTTCATGGAGGTTCTTCCAGTTCATATAGAAATCTTCAAGTTCATTATTCCTTACATCACAATAGTATTCCACAAAAGTGACTTCCCAAATGTGATCTCTCCTTGTCTCCTTCTACTATTACTCACTTCTGGCCTCATTTTATCCCCCATCAACTGTGTCTGTTCAAGCTATTGATGTTCTACTTCCCCTCAGCTCTGACATTTAAAGCTCCTCATAACCTGACCCCAATCTCCCTTTCCAGCCTTATTAAATATTACTCCCCTTCACACACACTATGATCCAGTCAAACTGTTCTTCTTAATGTTCTTCATACATGGTACTCTATCTCCCATTTCCACTCTGTTGCTCTGTCTGCAGAGCCTGGAATGCACATATTCTCACTTCCATCTCTTGGATTTCTTAGTTTCCTTCAAGACTTAGCTTAGGAGCCACCTTCTTTTTCCTTTTTTCTCTATCTAATAGTAACTTCAAAAAATTGCCTATATTTTGTATACATATATGTATATGTACACATATGTACATCTATGAGTATATATGTGTATATGACGTGTTTTCACTAGTTGATTGACTATAAGCTCCTTGAGGGTAGAAATTGTTCTGCTTTTGTCTTTCTCTCCCTAGTGCCTGGTTCAGGGACTGGCAAATAGTAGATAGTTAATAAATCTTTGCTGGTTTGTTAATTGATTGATCCCATTAAAAGAGCTGGCCATCCATCTACAAATTTTAAGTCTGCAAGAGAAAAAATGAAAAGATGCTATTTTCATCTGCCTTCCAGTATGGATAACACTGAAGGCAGAATATCTAAGTTACAACATGGTAGCAAAAATAATTTTGTTAAACAATGAGAGAATATAAATTGAGGGAAAGAATATGTTCCTAAGATCAAGGGAAACTGCTGCTCACCTACCCACAGAGCAGTCTAGCTGCTATCACTGTTCTTCCAATCTCCACATTCCCACCTATCCCATCCTCATCACTGTCACAGTTTTGTTCTTAGCCTGGGTGATCAAATTAATGACAGGATCTATGCATGTGTCCAGTATGAAAGGAGCAAAATCTAGCTGTATTTAAAGTTTCCAGAATCATAGGTCTGATCTGGATAAGAGCTTCACTGAGCTAGAGCAGAGAAGTATTTTGTAAATGAAACTGATTTCTTTGTCTAGAAACCAGCTCAGCAAATTGGGTCTTGTGCAATCATTTAGCACTTGGGTGTTCTAGACACATAAGGGCAAATGAGGGAATGCCGGGGGCTGTGTTCAATCAGAAGTCACTACATGTCAGAAACTGAGAACCTTTTGTTCAGATCATCTTTACTTAAATATACTCTTTTGCAGAATTCCCTTCCTGCTAGGAAGGTTAAGCTAACCTCTATCACATTACCATGGATCTCACTGAGGAGACTTTGTAGTATCCTGGGGTCCAGTGAAAATAGTGAAAAGTCATCTTTGAAAAGGAACATTTGGAGAAGTTTACCATGCAGAAGGAATCTAGTGTCTTTTCTATGAGGCTGATGAACTTGTTAAGTTAATATATGTCTCCTTGTTTTATACCTGCCTTGGCATCAACACAGATTTTGAACTGGAAAGGGCCTTAGAGACCATTCAGTCCAGCCCAATTTTTCCTAGTCCATCATTTTGAAGATGAGGAAACTGAGGGATAAGGACATTAAATGACTTGACCAAGATTGTAAAGCTTTATCAATAAATATTTATTAAGTGCCTACTATGTGCCATATGTGCTAAGCTCTAGAGATGAAGAGTCAAAAATAAAAACAGAAGTTTACATTCTAAAGGGAAAGACAATATGCAAACAAATGTATACAAAGCAAATTACAGCATAAATAGAAATCAATTAATGAAGGGGAAACATTAAAATCTGAGTTGGAATTCAAATCTCGGATCTTGACTTCAAGTCTAGTGTTCTCACCTAGGACATTTAGCAGGTAATTGAACAAGTTTATCACTGAGATCCTATCAGTCTCACATTAATTTAAGCATGAGAGATATTTTATTTGAAGGGAATCTCAAGGGCTGGATTCTTTTCTACCAAGTCAAAAGCTTTCTTTAAAAAAAATCAATCAGATATTTAACATACCAGGATCCCAGATTCTATTACCTGTCTTCTAGCTATGAAGTGTGTTTTGCAATTTAAAAAAAAAAACAGCTGCAAAACTGGCCTGCTATCTTCTCATGCTTTTACTGGGTGTACCTCAATGTGTGAACCTATGCCATTTTCCGAAAACAACAATTCTAAACAGGGGTACTGGTAAATGTCAAACAATGAGCTTTCCAGTGGGAGAGGGAAGAAGTACATATAGCATACTTTAAAGTCTGTCAATCAATAAATATTTAGTCTTATAATATACTAGCCGCTATGCTAAGTGCTAGGGATACAAAAAAAAAAAAGCTAGACATCCCTCTCCTTCAAGGAGCTTACAATCTAGTAGGGGAGACAACATGCAAACAAATATTTATAATGAAAGCTATATATAGTATAAATTGGTTGATTTTTGTCCTTAGTCCTTAGAGTGGACTTCCAATCTATCACACTGAGCAATATAACAAAATGGAAAACAATAAACACTGGAGGGAATATGGGAAAACTGGGACACTAATACACTGTTGATGGAGCTGTGAATTGATACAACCATGTGGAAAATAATTTGGAACCATGCCCAAAGGGCCATAAAACTATGCATACCCTTTGATCCAGTAATATCACTACTAAGAATATGTCCCAAAAAGATAAAAAATAAGGAATAAGGACCTACTTGCACAAAAATATTTATAGAAGCTCTTTTTGTGGTGGCAAAGAACTGGAACTGAAGGGCTATCCACCAATTGAGGAATGGCTGAACAATTGTGGCATATGACTGTAATGGAATACTATTATGCCATTAGAAATAACAAGTAAGGTGATCACAAAAAAATTAGGAAAGATTTACATGAAGTTATGCAAAGTAAAGTGAGTAAAACCAGTAAATTGTACACAACAATAGCAGTAAGATACAGTGATCAACAGTGAATGACAACTATTATATCAACAATGCAAGGATCCAGGAGAGTTTCAAGGGACACATGACAAAAAGACTCTCCATCACCACAGAAGGAACTGACAAAATCCAAATGCATATTGAAGTATATCACTCTTTCTTTATTTCCTTCATGAATTTTTCTCTCATGAATTTCATTATTAATATGGAAATATGCATTGTATGATAACATATGTACAACCTATATCATAGTACCTACCATCTTGGAGAGGAGAGAGAGGTTGAAGGGAGGGAAAGAACATGGATCACAAAATGTTAGAAAAATGTTTTTATTGTATTGATGTGATCTTGAAAAAAATTTTTAATTAATTTTTAATTAATCTTGGAACTACTGGGAGAAAAAAAGACAAAAGACAAGATGACTGGTAATGGCTCAGGTTGCAGTGGTTATACTTGCCTTCTTCGATGGCTCAGGTTGCAGTGGTTATACTTGCCTTCTTCGATGTCTAACCAAGTTCTAAGCACTCCATAGTGCCTGCTTCCACCACTTTCATAGCCATTTGAACAAATTCCCCTCTGCCCTTTCCATCAGAGGAAATCTTCATATGCATGCTATCCCCCCTAACTCACCAATAAGCTTGCAGTCTGATATTTACCTTCAACCTGGTTTAGCCTATCTGTCAAGGCATTTTACCAAGGTGTGACGCCAGGCATGCTACAACTTCATGGAGCCACAAGTGAGAGCTGAGAGGCAGGTAGATAACCAAGGAAGAAAGGAGTCCTGAAAAGGGCTTGGCTCACCCTCACAGTAGAGAAAGAAGTCTTCTTTACTTACCCCATATACTCTTACAAGATAAGTAGAAAATAATTAAAAGAGGGAGAGTACTAAAATTAAGAAGGGTTAGGGAAGGCTTTCTTTATTTTCCTAAGTCTAAACAATCAACAAAGCTATAAATCAAGTCCTGGTTTGTAGTGTTCACAGACTTCCAAGTTGTAAATATTTACATTGAAAATTTAACAATTAGCTTTCTTGAGCATGTTCAAGCCAGCTCTAGCATAGTATTGATTCTAATACTCACACATGTAATATCATAACTACATTCCCTCATACTTTTAACTGATGTAATGGGGTAGAAATGTGAGGGGGTTTACATAAAAGGTTGGACTGGATTATTTTTGAGAGTAGGGTCACCAGGAATTTAATTAATTCCGAAGAGATTTATTTTAACAATTTATTTACAAAATATAGAAAGAGTGCAGTAAGAAATCAGAGAGAGGATAGGGTAAGATATCTAGCCTAAGCACTAAGTATTTTGCTCCAAGGATCTGGGGATACAGGGCACTTCTCTCAAGAGAGTAAATAGCCTTTCTCCTGAGACTAGTCCCTTCAGAAAATCCAGGAAAGGAGTCAGTTCTTTTCACTCACCACATGCTAGTCTAAAGGGAGAGATCTAAGAACAGTCTCACCAAGTATAAGGTTTCAGGTCCAGTAAGCAGATTCATCATCCTCCAACTTGAACTCAAAACTCTGAAGAACAAGAGAAATCCCTTCACAGAAAGATGTAACTCCTTTTAAAGACACTTCTTTTGTGTCACTTCCTGTGTCTTCCTCCACTTGACTTGTACCAATTACAGCTAAATATTTGCTTAAGGCTGCCCAGGGGCAGTCAGTCGATTCTGATTCATCGCCCACCGACCTCCCCCACTCATCTGAGTTGGGTGTATACATTTTTGGTGATTAAATGGGCAGGGGAGAATTAATTTAATCTTCACAATCAGGGGAGAGTTCATTTAATCTTCACACTATAAAGGAGAAAGTAGGAGAAGTCAAAGTCAGAGGCTAATCTTTTTTATAAATATATTTTATTTTTACCTATTACATGTAATAAATTTTCACATAAGTTTTCCAAAGTTATATGATCCAAATTGTTTTCCTCCTTCCTCTCCCTCCCCCATCCTAGAGCTGGCAAGCAATTTGATCTGATTTATATATGTATTATCATGCAAACATTTTATATTGTTGATTTTTATGAGAGAATAATCATAAAACCAAAACCCAAAATAAAAACCCAAATAAACTAAAATGAAAAGTAGTACACTTTGATCTGCATTCTGACTCCGATAGTTCTTTCTCTGGAGGTAGATAGCATTCTTTGTCGTAAGTCCTTCAAAATTGTCCTGGATCATTGTATTGCTGAGATTAGCTAAGTCTCTCACATTTGATCATATCATAATATTGCTGTTATTGTGTATAATGTTCTCTTGGTTGTTCTTATTTCACTCTGTATCTATTCATGTCTTTCCAACTCTTTCTGAAATCATCCTATTTATCATTTCTTAAAGCACAATAGTATTTTATCACCATCATATACCACAATTTGTTCAGCCCAAATGCTAATCTTAAAGAGTAAAAGGGAATATGAAATAACCATTAGCCACTGGAAGTTTGAAATGAAGGGCTCAGGGTCAGAAATGAAGGGGAGATAGAGGGGGCAAGACAATGGAGAGCCATCTTCCTATGTGTTCTGCTCTTCTCCATAGTCTCACTCTCCTGAGAAAAAGCTAGCTGCAAAAAGAAACATTTGGAAGCCCCCGGCAATGATGGGATAACATGTAGAAAAGCACCAGCCATCAGAAGCATCAGATCATACCAGATCAGCAATCCAGTCCCTGGGCCATGAGGAGGAGCTGGAAATGTAGATTCCAAGTTTTCATCCAAAAACTGGACTTATTGAATAAAATGAGTTGAACATTAATTAGGCACTCCCCTGGGTTTTCTATGCTCACTGTCCTTTTTGGTGACTGCCTTACCTGGTATACTATTTCCAACAGACCCCAGTTATGTTTCATTTCACAGGTTATTCTCCTGCCATCTTCTATAGTCTGACCACTAGCCTTTCTGCTGGGACCAGAAGCCAAGCTCCTAAGATATTAACACTTTTCTTCTCCAGAACTTTTGCCGTGGTGCCCCATTCTAATAAATGCCTCTCTCACTTGGCTCACTATTTCAGGCAAACTGAAGCAGTGTTTCACTTCATTCTCTACATCCCAAGAATCTTCTTGACAGACTCGCAAGCAGCCTTGCTGTCATGGGCCTCTCCTTTCTAACACTCCCCTATTCTCTAGTTCTGGAACCATGATCAAATAAACTCTGCCACTGTTTCTACCTTTATTCCCATGTGTTCCCCTCTCTGCCATCACTGTAGCTTTCCAGACCAAAGTAGCCCTCCCTGACTACCACTCCCTCATGCATGCTTTCTCCCAAAATTCAAATGTATGCTCTTGGAACACAGAGTCTGTTGCTGTTATTTTTTTTTTATTTCTATCTCCAGTGGTTAGCAGAGTGTTTGACTGATAGTAAGTGCTTAATAAATGGCTTTTCACTATTCATTCTTTTGCCTACCACTGGAAGAGAAGCTATGGGAAAAATAAGCAAACCAAACTGTGTCTTCCCTAGAACGCCTTTATTTAATGTAAACTATAGACTACTGTCTGTAGGATTGGGACTTCAAAGCTAAGTTTGATTGGATGAATCCACACTATGTTCTCTACAATGCAAGGGTGGAGTGGTTACCCACAGAGAGGAAGGCTTGAAGAATAATAGATCATCTATTCTCTGAAAATCATACTAATCATTTCTCCAACACTTTAATTAGCAGGATATGTTGCACAACTGCCCATCTCATATTCTTAATACTTTACTCCCTTTCACATATTCTAAGGTCCAGAGAAACTGGATTTCTTTGTTGTTCCTCACCCAAGATACTCTCTCTACTGACTCAGAGTTTTCATCAGCTGTCAACAAAGTCTGGAATGTTCTCTCTCCTCATGTCCACTTCCTGGTTTCCCTAATTTCCCTCAGGTCAGCTCCAATTCCGCCTTCAGTAAGAAGCCTCTTCGCAAATTCTTCTCAATCTCAGTGCTTTCTCTCTGAGATTATCTCCAATGATGCCATTTATACTTTGCTTGATTGTTATCTGCCCCATTAGACTATGATTTTCTTGACTTAAGGAATGGGGAGCAGGGAGGAGGTGACACAAAGGAGGGATGTTGTGGTTTGTTTTGACATTTCTTTGTATCCCCACAGCACCAGGAATGGAGTAGATATTTAATAAATTCTTATTGTTTGATTAAGTGGCTTGACTATAGGTTCAGAATTTGTCAGCATCAAAGTCAAGTCTCTTGACTTCAATTCTAGCAATCTTTCCACTATACTGTGCTACTTCTAGACAAAATAAATTCGGTATTGAGAATATAGGTTGGTAGCTCCCAATATCTTCTAGGTTCTCTTTTTTTTGTAAGAGCACCATCTCTGTGGAAAATTATTCTCCTAGAATCTTTCCTACTTCAAGATATATTAAAAATTGATCCTTGACTACCTTTAAAATTACATCACCAATTAACAGGTAAGGAGTCCCAGTAAAATGAAGTAAAAATTCATTAAAAAGAAAAAAAAGTCCTGCTCAATACCACTACATGAACAGAGTTGGAACTACCCCTTGATTTTTAAAAACTAGTAAATAAATAAAAAGTGCTGGAGGCCATCAGTCCATGACGCCTTGACAGAGTCACGCGTGGTAGCCAGAAAGACCAGAGAGTGGTCCTTGGCGAGATGTGACTGCCCACTCTATCCCCCTTGCATGACTTCTTTCATCAATGCCCCTTACCTATGATTATTATTCTCCCTAGTCTCAAAAGAAATAATGCAAGAGCAAAACACATGTACCCTTATTCCCCAAATCATCAAACCCAATCCCAAAAGACTATCATGGGTTAACTTTTACTTAGGTACATAATTCCCAGCAAAACTGCTGCTATAGGCCAAGCCCAAAACTTTCTCATGAAGCCAGCACACAAATCAACCATAGAGGCCCATACAATAGGTACAGGTACAGTACAGGTACACTAAGCTTCAATATGCCTCAGTGAGTCAATTACACAAATCAGTAACTCAAACTCCCTAGTAAGCCACCTGTGACAAAATCATTTATCTTGTATTCTGTCTGTAATCACAATACAAAAATATAGAATGTTAATCAAGTGATTTGTTAAAAGTTAATGTATCACTTTTCCAATTATCTCTCTTTGATTTTGTGTATCTGCATGCCAAGAATATGGATATAAAATAAATCCCAAGCCTGAGAATGTCGGAGCAACTGAGATGCAAAGCAGTCCCATGGCCATAATGATTAAGCAGTCTTCCGTTTGTTATTTATTTTATTATTTATTTTGACTGATCGTTCCCCACCAGTCAGGAATTCTGGAGTTGCGAGTAGGGCTGGACCCTGACCATGGCAAAAAAAGGAAAGGAGAGAAAAGGATAATTTCAATGCCACCTGTGGATATTTAATATCTAAACACCAACAATGAATTTAAGGCAAGGCCAAGTTTAAAAAGCTAAATCATTAAATCACTGAAAGGAAATTTTCTCTCCTGTCCTTTTTTATTTATTTACTAGTTTAAAAAAAATGACAGCAGTTCCAACTACAAAACCTAAAGAATAATAGATTAAGACCAGATCTGTGATTTTATGGGTCTAGGAGGCTCAGAGTGAGGAACATTCTCTGCCAATGCAATTTAACTCTCTTCCTGCAACATCTAGTTCTAAAGATTACATAGAAAACTGAGAGATTTATGTGACTATTCCAAGGTCACATAGCCAGTACGTAATAGAAGCAAAACTTGAACCCTAAAAGAGGCTTACAGGAAAGGAAAAGACATGTAAATGAGCCAGCAAAAAGAAAAGTCTAATATGAATGAAATGTTAGGGAATAATGGATCCCTCCAAGCAGTCACCAGAAGGAAGAAATAACACACTAAATTCATCCATGTCCCCAGAAATAAAGCTGGATTTAGCTCAAGCCACATCAAATTTATTGAAAACATTCTCAAAGGAAAGAATCAGAATCTGGCATTGGTAAAGAAAGATCTGACATTTGTAATTAGAGAGCTCCTAGCAATAAAAACAGAATAAGACAAATAGATAAATATTCCCGACCTAGAGAAGACAGTGGGAAATGGGAATAAAAGTATTTAACTGATGAGAAATTACACTGCCAGGCTGAAAGGTGAATTAGCTGAAGTGACAGCTTGCAGTTAAAAAAAAAGAAAAGAAAAAAAGATGAAAGACTTAAGAGCTTTACAAGTCAAGATGAGGGAATGTGACAGTTTGTAGAAATGATTTAGGAGCCATTAGACTTTTTAAAGCATGAAGAAAGAGCCTAGCCACTAGTTTTTTCCAGAAATCATGTAAGAAAATTTCCCAGAATTAGTAAAATCCTGGGACAAATTCCAAATTAATTTTCATCAGATGCCCACAGAAAGAAACATCTGATTCAATTCACCAACATATATTGTCATCAATATCCAAGACTTCATCAATGAAGAGGTAATTTCACAAGTGGACAAGAAGAAAATGCCACTTGTTGAGATCACTGATTTGAATTTCACAAAGATTTTAATGAGTAAAAAGGCTAGAAAACAAATTACCCAAAGTGCAGGGAAATTGGGCTTCTTGCCAAATTTTTCTACCCTACTATATTTAGAATAATGTTCAAAAATTTTAAAAATACACTTTTTATCCTCACAACATTTGTTTTCATAAAGAAAAAAAAACTCAAAAAAACTTGGTGAGGCATTTGACATGCAAATTGGCCCAGAAACAAACCTCTAGGTAATTCCTAGAGAGTCCACACTACCAGTGGATAGTTGATATGCAAACCAATAATGAATTTCAGGCAAAATCAAGTTTAAAAATCTAAATCATTAAATTGCTGAAAGGAAATTCAGTGGGTAACCTATATTTTAAAGAGTTTAGTTTTCTCTCCCTGCAATTTCATGGATTTTTATGAACCAGTAAAGAAAACATAGGGTCAGTGGTCAGATTGCCAGGATGTTTGATGTAAAGGCAATTGCTTGTTTTATGTTGGACTATAGCAGCACCTTTAAGGAAAGTCAACCGCTTTACAAAAAATATATATGACAAACTGAAACGCAGAATAGCCAGTGAGCCTTCAAGCAAACTCACTAAATGGTCTCTTATTCTGTAGGACAGCTGGGCCCAAAGGCAACGCAATATGTCTTAGAAGATGCTGAAGAAACAGGCTGGAGACTTACAGGAGAACATAGTGCCTGACCAAATTCCTTGCCAGCTAGTTTAAATGTCCAGTAGCAGCTTCATTTAGCTAGTCGCTAAGACCTGAGATTAAGTACTACCAGTACTACAGATCCAAAGTTGGAGGGCTTTTGTCCAGCTGATCCAGAAGGATTAGATTGCAGTGACATAATGCTTTTGAGATCTTGAAAAGCAAGCTAGATGATACAGTGGCTAAAGCACCTCACCTAGAGTTAAGAAGACCCGAGTTTAAATCCAGCTTCAGATACATGTGGCTGTGTGACCTTGGGCAAGTCACCTCACCTCTACTACAGTTTCTTCAGTTGCAAAATGGGGATAATAATAGCACCTACCTCTCAGAATTGTTGAGAGAATTAAATGAGATATTTGTAAAGTGCTTAGCACACAGTAGGTGCTATATAAATGCTAACTATTTTATTAATGTATTAGTTAAAAATGGGACATGAACCAAAAAAGAGATATGAGAAGTTACCTCACTGCCTTTTTGAAGATGTAGGAGACAATGGATATGGAATACTCCATACAATGTCATATTTTTTTTAACATTTTGATTAGTTTTACTGAATTTTTACTTCTTTTTTTATTCTTCATTATAAAGGAATAAAAGTCTGAAAAAAAGGAAAATGCATGGGAAAGCATAGTAGTAAAAAAAAATTATCTGCATTGAGTATGCTCTGGCCTCGGTCTTCCCAATTCAGATCAACTTCTTTGGTTGATTTGGTTCCAGAAGATACCCCTGAGGGTTGAGAGGTCTCTTCTTTAAAGCCATTCACTTGAACACCCACTAATGCATTCCTCTGACTAGACTAAAGCTCTATTCCACTTAACTTCAATTAACTTTTAGAAAGGGAGAATTTACATTGAAGACAGCAGGAAGAAAAACACTAGCATTTTCTCCCCATATTTTCAAGGACATTCTCCCTCCTATACTACTTTGGTCTCTAAGGAGAATGAGCTTTGATATAGCATAATTTCCATATACAATTTATCCCACAGAGTTCAAAAAGCATCACTTATCTTCCACTGGAGGTAGAGGAGGTGGAGTGTATCAAAGGTCACAATCTAGAGTCTAGACAGCATCAAAGATGAGTTGAGTGCAAAACTCAACATGGAAGCTCCTCCCAGACTCCTGGATGCCTAGAAATCTGGACACTGTACTCTCCTGACCTTTAGAAACTCACAAGTGACAATATCCAATCCCTTTATCTAAAACAAAAGAACAAATGCTAAAACAAAACAAGGAGGCCCCTTTTCACAAGGATCACATGTCACCTTCAGACAGAGAAGGCCAAAGGTGAGATCATTGTCTCTCACCAGATGGCATAAAGCAAAAGAATCAAACCAAGGGCAAAGATCCACCAAAAGGGGGAAGACTAGAGGCCAAATAATCACTTTGAAAAATCTCTGCAGCCAATCATAACCATAGAGTTAGTTGACTAAAGCCAGATACAGAATGTTCCAAAGTCTCTCCAATTTACTTCCATTATACATCATCATGCCTTTCCCAGAAGCAGGATCCCCAGCCTTCATCACTTGAAGAGTTTATTCAGTGGCATTCTGTCCATACATAAGTCCTTTTTACATACTGCTAAAAATGTACTTTAGAAATAGAAGAGGCAAAGAGAGAGGAGGGGAGGAATGAAGAGGAGAGAAAATGAGAGAAAAGAAAAAGGAGGGGAGGCAAGGCAAGGGAAAGAGAAAGAGGGGAATGAGAAACACTTGCCCCACAAGAGCACTATAGTATGCCTGATCACAGATTCCAAAGACTAGGTCAGAGGAAGTTGAATTGAGAATTCAGTCTTTCTAGAACCAGGTGTGTTTTTAATGCCATAGTTTTAATTTGTTTTTCCATTTAATAAATGTGCTCTAAATTATAATGTGAATGTGTAGAGGAAGGAACTCTATTTGCGCAGTCAGAAGACATAGATTCAAAGCCAACCTATAAGTGATATTGCCTGATACACTCTGGGCCATTCACATACAACATCTCTGGACCTCAATTTCCTCATATGTAAAATGAGTTGATGGGGTTAAATGGATTCTGAGGTTCCTTTCAGCTCTAGATCTATGAACCTATGCACCTATGATTTAAAAGATCATAAAAAAAAAGATACCAGATGATGACTTTAGGGTCATACAAAGTTGAGAAGGAGTCTGGAGTATCAATGAGATGAAGATAAAATGCTCCAAATGGGCTCTGAGTCATTATTGGGAGGATTTATAGTTCATAACTTAGACTAGACAAAACCAAGTTCTAACTGATAGCAATTAAAGGTTGAAGCCAAGCAACTCAAGCAGGTGACCCATGTCTACCCATATGCAAAAACCAGGGCGTTAGCTCCTACATCAGATATGTTCTCCCAGTATCTGCTGAAGGGGACCCAAGAACGAGAGCAACTTGAATTCAGAGCACCACCTAGCGTTTTATTTAGAGAGAAAATCCTTAACAGCCATTTCCACAACATCTTCCTAATTATAGCAATAGAAACACAAGTACATAGGATCATAAGTTTAGAGCCAGAAAAGATCTTAGATCATGCCCCTCATCTTACAGATGCAGAAATTAAGACTCTGAGAAAAGAAGTGAATTGTCCCTAAGTCATACAGAAAGTGAATGACAGAACTAGGATTTAAAATCTGGTTCTAGTCAGTTCTCATTCCCCTGTATTGTGCATCCTCTTGTATAGAACACTGCTCCTAATTGTGTCTAAATGAAGCATAGCATTTTCCAGTTAAATGCTCTACATACAACATTAGCAAAACTAAAGTTGGGATGTTATGACCTGAAAGTGTTTCAAATGATAGAGACAGAATGGCATGGGTGATTTAGTATAAATGTCATTCAAGCCAAAAAAAAAAATACCATTAGTGATATTATGATAGGCAAAGATGTAAAGTAGAGGGGAGATGGACTTGGGAGGAAGAGTTTGTCTAAATGCAATACAAAGGAAAACGGGTTGGAGAATTAAATAAGTCTGAAAGAGAAGGCTTCTGTGACAATCAGTAATGGGATTGGGTCCATGGGTCACCCTTTCAATCTGGACAGAAGAGGGAGATACAGTCTCAAATTTCTTTCATTTTTATTTCTTTCATAAGAAGGAAAACCAAAGATTAGTGAAAATAGAGATGTAGCTTTTTCCCATCCAGGTTCATGGGGAAGAAAGTCCATGGATTTCTAGTCAAAGACACAACAGGATATATATTACATGATCCCAAAGTAACAAACCCTTCATCAGTGAGCTGTATATCTCCACAGAAGTGGCCAGGGTATAGTTTCAACACTCCATGGGATGTGTTCTAACCAAAATAGATCAGGGGATATACTATTTATTCTCATTACACTTATGTATCAAGAATACTTTCTTCAGGGGCAACTGGGTATCTCAGTGGATTGAGAGTCAGGCCTAGAGACAGGAGGTCCCAGGTTCAAATCTGACCTCAGCCACTTCCTAGCTGTGTGACCCTGGGCAAGTCACTTAACCCCCAATGCCTAGCCCTTACCACTCTTCTGCCTTGGAACCAATATACAGTATTGATTCAAAGATGGAAGGTAAGGGTTTAAAAAAATACTTTCTTCAAAATGAGAATTGAAAGATCTTGGGAATTAATATCTATTAACATCACACAAAAGGAAATTGACTATCATAACAAATTGGAAACAATGCTACCAAAGTGGAAGTTTTTTCTGAAATAGCATCCCCACTGAAATTTTTTTCAGGGTGTATAGTATAGGGTGTTCAAGGAAGACTAGAACCCTTGGTATGAGGATCTGCTGAGGCCTTTTCAGAGCTGCTCATCTACTTTCAGTGTCTAACTTTCATTCAACTCTCATCTGTTGGCCCCAAGAAGTTGCAGCATGACTGGAGATACATCCCAGTAACATTGTCTCAGTGGTTTGACTAAACCAGGTTTAGAGTCACCAACAGGCCTCAAAACCCATTGGCAATTGGGGGGAGGGAGGTGTCTACCCCAAACTTGTAAAGATTTCTCCTGGCAGAATAGGGGGATGAGAACAATTTATTCCAACAGCCATGAATGTGTTCAAAGCAGGCACTGTGGTATGCTTAGTTTGGTCACCCATCAAAGATGCCAAGGTCATCCATTACATCCCAAGCCATTACCAGTTATCTTGACTTTTGTCCTACCACTGGATTTCATTGACTCTGGAAGAGATAGAGAGGATGAGGCTTGGGCAACTCTGCTTCATTTAAATCCAACTCATTTACAAATCAGGACCTGATGTCATTGGTCCTCTTCAAAAACAAAGGACAAACAACAACTAATCAATTCGTTGAAACCAAAATAAAATCAACCACAAATTGGGAAAAAAATATTAGCTCAATATAATGGCATGCAATCAAAACAGCTTCAACTTGACATTTTAAAACTTATTGAAGGAGAAAATGAAAGATGTTGATAACTTGATAACTATCTTGATATGCTAGATTTATCCTTCCACATGTGTGATGAAGATGTGTAAGAATAACTCTATTTACTTGGGACTCAGAGTGATTTGAAGAAACTGATTGTCTTTATGACCCAGAGTAACCTGAAGAACCTAACTGTCTTTGACAGCCTGGCTGAAGTCCACCTGCCATTGACTCATTCCTTACCAATTTTCATAGTCTCTCTGGAATGAACTAGCCAAAAGCCCTTGACCTTTCCTGTAAATATATCTGCTCCCAGCCTCTCTCTCTCCCTCTCCCTCCCTCCCTCCCTCCCTCTCCTCTCTCTCTCTCTCTCTCTCTCTCTCTCTCTCTCTCTCTCTCTCTCTCTCTCTCTCTCTCTCTCATTGAGTTTATCATTTGATCTCAACTATGGGACATCTGGCCCTAAGGATCAGTGGGTATTGCTAAGTGTAAATCTGTTGTGACTATTTCTTGTTGCAATGACTGGTGTACTCTGGCTTGAGACTAGAGAGAGCTGCTAGTATGGGGACACACCTGAGGGTACCTAATTACAATGGAGATAGATGTACTTTGAGAGATACTGAGAGAGATGCTGCTACAGAGATGGAGGGATGCTGCCACAGGGGAATGCTCTGGGCTTTGCCTATAGATCCCTATTTGAAGGCTAATGGATCAATATTTTCATAATATCCTCCTACCTTCTTCCTCCCTCACTCCCTCCCTTAACCACCAACTTCTTAAAGCCTTTGGTTCCCTCCCTCCCCCCTGAGTGGGCTATGAAGATACTCTTAGTTTCTTTCTCAGGTAAGGGGTTTATTGGGAAACAACAGGATGGGAAACTGAGGAAAGAGGGATAAAGGTTTCCCTAATCTATAAGGAGAATTTGAGGGTTTGGGGAATCAGTCCAGTAACAACTGTGACAGAGGGACAGTTAGAGAGATGGAGGACAATTGTTTAAAATCTTCTTTTCTTATTCACAAAGCCACCAAGGTCTCTCAGCCTAATTTCAGAAGCCCCCACCCTCCTCAAGGGTCCTTCAGCCTGGGACAAAAGCTAACAAGATCAGTTCAGGGCTTCTCTCCTTCAGCCAGCCACCAAGAAAGTCTCTCCTTCAGCCTGACTTTCCTCCAACTCTTGGTCAGTAAAATCCCAGAGAGCCAAAGTCTCCTTAGTCAGTCAAACCCCAGAGAGAGAGAGACAGAAGCAGATCCTCCCCTTGGCCAGCTCAACTGCCTCCTCCTCTGGGAACATTCTGTTCAGAACTGTCTCCTTGATTTTGTAGATCAGGTCCCCAGCTTGTTTCTTGCATGCTTGGCTTGCAAGTCCTCTCTCTCTCCATGCCTCTACCACACTTCACACTCTTTATCTTGCTCTCTTACACTAAAAATATGTACCAGCAATGTCTTTGTTCCCCCTTGCACCTGAATCAATTGAATTTTGTGGGTTTTGTTGTTATCAATGGAAAATAGTGCTTTGACATAGAAATTTTGACAGATCTTTTCCATTTTTATGTGTGTCATCATAGTTTTATCCTTAAATGTTCTTAGGAGATCCTACCAAGCTTTCTATAAACTCATTAATCCCTGTGTTGACATCACAATCCCTTAGGTGCTACATGAAAAAATAGAAATGACACTAGGAAAAAAAGATATCTAGATCAAACCAAGAATATCCAGAAGAAATCTATACTTATATTGTCACAGTTTTGATGGCATTAAAGTATCAACTCTCAAAATATCTGAAAAAATGAAGAATTAGCAAAGACCCTTGAGGAAAAAAATCAAGGATATTAATAACCCCCCCAAAAATCCAGAAACTTAGTCAATAGCAATAATACACCATATATGACTTTTTTTCTTTTAGTGAATTAGTCTTTATGTTAAAATTTTATATACATATAAAAGACATCTTTAAAAAATCCAAATCAACAAGCATTTATTAAACACTATGTGCCAAGGACTAGGACACGCTTACAATAGCAAAAATTAAACAATGCCCTCAAGGAATAAAACTTATATTTTATATGAGCACAGATAAGTAAATACAAAGGAATTTCACAGAGAGTAATAACAATTTGCAGATCATGAAAGGTCTCAATTGGGAGGTGAGACTTGAGTTTAAGATTCTACAAACTTGGGTGGTACTTGAACAAAGATAGGGATTCTACAGAGCTGATAAGAGGCATGGGAACAATCTGTACAAAAGTATGGAAATAAAAGAAAAGAATAAGCAGGCTTTCACAAACAATAGAAGACCACAGACAAATAACAAATAAAACGTGTGGAGAATACAAGATCCCATTGCATTTATTTTTTGCCAGTTGTAAAATCATTTGATTTCATAGAACAAAAAGAGATTTTACAGGCTCTTTTTTTCCAATAGGATCCCTAGTATACTGTAAAGATAATTTTAGTGTTTTGACTTAAATCTAAATAATTGGTTGCCAGGGATGATTCCCAAATAATAAAATACCCAAGTCAGCTGGGAATTATGGAGATTTTAATTAATATAGAGAGAAGGAATTAAGGAAAGGAGAGAGAGAGAGAGAGAGAAAGAGAGAAAAAGAGGAGAAAGAGAGAGAAGAGAGAGAGAGAGAGAGAGAGAGAGAGAGAGAGAGAGAGAGAGAGAGAGAGAGAGAGAGAGAGAGAGAGAGAGAGAGAGAGAATATAAACTTAAACTGCTCTGGCTCAGGCTGAGCCAGGCATTAGCTAAAGGCCTTGGCCAAAGTGGTCTTCCTGAGCCTAAAGGAAAGGGAGTCAGTCTTATCACTCACAAGACCATTTCCAAGGAAGCTCCAGTCCTCCACTGAACTCAATCTCCTGAACTGAGTTCAGACTGAATTGTCTCAACTGACTTTTTTAGCCTCCTTTTAAAGAAATTTTCTCTTATGTCACCTCCCCTAAATTTTCACATCTACCAATCACAGTAGGCGCTTTTTTCCAGGACTGCCCATTCTTAGTTCTTTAGTTCTCATCTTCTCTGATTAGATTATATCTTCTGAGGTACTTCACTCTTCTTTGTTAAGCTTACCTTTTGTGAGATACTTGACCTTTTTGTGATTAATTTAACCTTTACAGGTACTTAACACCTTTTTGTATTAGATCTAAAAATAGACTTAGCTTAAGGTTCTAGCTTCACTATAAGGTATGAGTTTATTGATTCATTGTTCAATAAGGAGTTTACAACTTTATCTTCCCCTAAAGTATGTCTAAGTATGGGTGGAGTAATGTAAAGTTCCCAAGACATTCCTGATTCTTATTAGACCAAGTATCTCCATTGTTACAATAAGGAAATAGCTAAATCAAATCTTCTAAAGTACAGTCTGAGTAGTTTTTAAGATTCACAATATGAATATTAAGATGATATAAGATTCCTTGAGATACACAGGAGATAACTTTGACAATTGGTTCTTGATATAAACCAAGGCATAAAACATGCATATATCTACTTTCTAAACTTATTTGCCATTGTCACATAGGGTTTTCAGCAGAAAGTCCAAATGAAAGAGGTTTGTTTGATTTTTTTCTGAATTTTTGAACCCATGCTTCCATTTGTAGCTGACATTGTGCTCATTACATCAAAATCTGAAATACTACAAAGCCTCCTAAATAAGATATATAATCACTCAAAAAGGATAGATCTAACCCCCTATCAATCAGAAAACATCTATTAAGTACATACTAGGTGCTTAAGAACACCCCAGTACAGAAATTCCTTCCCACTCCCAAGTGATAAAGACCTGGATAAAAGTGCTCTATTACAGTGTGGCATGCTATTAGTATATTGAATTCCAAATTGTTGCTTTTTGGAAAAAAAGCAACAAAAAATGAAATGTCTGTATGAAATTTTTTTGTAATATATGTATGTATGTATGAAATTTTTTTGAAAAAAAATATTTTAGCTGAGCTGAATTTTGTCTGAAAGAGCCTTACTGATTCTATCCAACCAATAACAATAGACTTCCAGGGAAGTAACATCTTTTTATCCATCCAATGATTGTGGAAGTATTTTAGTCTTCCCAAATTGATTAAGGATTCCTTTTTACTAGTTTATATTGACTGATTGATTCAGTAGAGTGTTTGTGGGATTGTGCTCAACTTTTATTCCTTTCTCTAATTCTATAACTCAATAAAAAGGGGTATTCCCACTTGATAAGGAAAAAAAAAGAACACCCCAGTACAGTCTATCCTTCACTATATTAAATTCTTGGTTGCTGGCCATCAAAATCTGCTACCAACTAATTCCTTATAATTCAATTTAATAATCTAAATCATTAATACCAATGGGTAAATGTATTGTCTATTAAGTACTCCTATAAGCACCTAAATTAAACTATTCAATATTTTCAACATACAGTCTGAATTAATACCTTTAAGCTACAGGCCTGCCACAAATCTTATATTTATGAAGTCTTATCAGTTCAATGATTTTAAAAAATGAAAAGAAGGTCCATTAAGACCTTTAGAATAGAACAAAAATCTCATGTTAAAATTTATTTGTTCTTTCCAAGTCACATGAGCAACAAGATGGCAGAGTAGACCTCTCAGACCTTCCTAAAACAGAAATTATGCACCAGAGATGAAGCAATTTCAACTGTTTCCAAAGTCTAGGTCATCTAAAATTCAAAAGGAGGTAGGGAGAGGAAAAAAAACAGGAACTGATGCTCACTGACATTAAGTTCACTCAACTTTACCCCTTTACCTTTCTATTACTAGAGAAAGGTTACATTAGCAGACTCAAGGCATCAAAACTCATCCCTACAACCTGGTTACCCTTCTCTTTTTCCATTGAAATGGAGACCCTGACTCCAAGCTGTGAAAGTTTACTCAGGGCTCAAGAGCTACCTTGTTCACAACCTTTCAGGAGTAAAAACATGCAAAGGGCACCAACTCAAAAGCACCAGTACTGCAAAGACCTGGACTAGCTGTGCTGTGGGCAATAGGCTCTGAAGTACCTGTGCTGGGCCAGAGAACTGGAGAACAAAAGTAGTTGGTCAGGTCACTGAGAACAGGATACTGTGCATTATCAGAGCTCCGCAACATTCCATCAAGTCTGAGAACATCATTCAGCCAAGGCCACTTCTGCCAACCAAAAGTTATTTGGGGCAGAAAACTAGACTGGTCAGCTGTGACTTGCCTATTATGGGAAGAGGTTGAGACACTTTGAGATCAAGTCCCTAAGGAAACTACAATCAGGGTTAGGAGAGAAGGTGAGGAGTGCCTGTTTGAATCTCACTGTTAAGAGAACAGTAAAGAATTATTGATCTTTTCAGATGGCTCAGGAAAAAACATTACAGGGTAGGTAATTTCCATTAATATTTCAGGAGGTCTTGGAGTAAGGAAGTTTCTAAATAGAATCTCTGGGTTCTTGTATTTTGGTGAAGAGCTACAATATAGTTGTATTTTAATAATAAGACGTAATAACGTGACCTCCAAATGGATCTGGTGTGAGGAGTCTTCCAAATTCAACCCCCAGTAATAACTAAGGTTAGATCATGTCTGTCCTAAGACCTGTGGTGGAACAGAGGAAGAAGCCATGATGTTAGTGTATGTTCTCCCCTGCTTGAGTCCTCAGAGGTCACAGAGGGCTGAAAGCATTACTGTGATGACAAAGAGCAGTGTACTACAATCTCAAAGCAAGACAATAAGTTTAGGGAAGTACATTACAAGGTACTGAGGTACTCCAATCCCAATTCCAAATAGAGGTGGGACAGGAATTTGACCCTTGAAGGACAAAAATCCCATGGAAGAGCAGGTGTTGGGGCAAGAATCATTTGTATTAGTAAAGTCTCCCACCTTTCTTGGTGCATAATGAAAATAAAGGTTGATAGTGTTTTGGTGATTCAGAATTACTTAAAGCCTGTTAGTACAGTAAATTTTAACTTTCTTATCTAAAATCTCTATCTGTATCTTTCTTCATTGGCTTTTATTTCCTGTAGCAATGTATTATTGGGTTGTTTTATAATTCCTTCAATAGTTTTTTTTTTCATTTCATAGAGGTCTTTTTTTTTTCATTTTATAAGGGATTTAAGTCCATTTACATTAATGATAATTGTATGATTTATCATACATTATTACTTTAAGCAAATTGGTAGAAGGGAAAATAATCTTCCTTATGTCACCAATATTAATCCTCTCACAATCTTAATATATGCAAAACATTAAACATAGTTTCAATATTTGTTATTATTAGCTCACTTAAATTTGTAAAAATTCAAGTTTCCTATTTTCAATCAGTTTGAGATCTACTTCAATGCGATAAACATTTATTAGGCATCTACTATGTGTCATGCACTGTGTTAAGCACTGGAGATACAAAAAGGGGCAAAAGATAGTTCCTGTCCTCAAAGATCTTACAATCTAATGAAGGAGACAACATGGAAACAATTATATACTATACAGGATAAGCAGATAAAAATAAAAGATGAACCTTCCTATAGAAGATGACATTTTAGTTGGGACTTAAAGGAATCCAGGGAGGTCAGTAGTCAGAGCAGAGGACAGGAAGCATTATAAACATGGGGGAAAGTCAAAGATAATTATCAGAGCCAATAAAGGGGTATTGTTTATAAAATAAGTAGCCAAAGCCACTGAAGAAAAGAGTATGTTAGGGAGTAAGGTGTAAGAAGTGTGGCAAGGTAGAAGGTCAGGTTGTGAAGGACTTCAAATTCCAAACAGAACATTTTATATTTGCACCTAGAGGCAATAGGAAACCACTAGAGTTTATTGGGGATAAGGTGTGACATGATCTAACCTGTGTTTTAAGAAAATCATTTTAGTGGCTGAATGGAAGGTGGATTGGATGGGGTGAATCTTGAGGCAGGCAGGCCCACCCTTGAAAGACTGAATTGCCTTCTATTTGAATAGGGAAATGTAAGACTAAAATCAGTATCCGAGAGAGCAGGGTTACCAAAACTTTCATCTCCAAAATGTAAGGAAGTAACATAAAGATGAAAGTGGGGTTCTGGGAAAAGGAGTCCTGGGATACAAAATTCTAATTACACAGAATGTATGAGGGAGAAAGATAATAAGTTCTGTTTTAGACATGTATAAATATCTCCTGGACTAAAACAGATTAAAACAGCCTGTTTTAACTGTCTGAAAGGCAGTAGGAGAAGTGAAATTGGAGGTCAGCAGAAAGGTTGAAGCAGAATAGGTATATTTGAGAATTATCAAAAAAGAGATGGTAATTAAGTCCATGGGAACTGATAAGATCATAAGAAAAGAAGGCCCAGAAGAGAATCCAAAGGGAAAACTATAGTCTGAAGGTGTAATCTGGAAGAGATAATAAAGGGGACTGAGGAATGGTCATATAGTAGGAGAGGAAGAATAGTGTCCAAAAAACCTAGAAAGATTATCAAGGAGAAGAGACCATTGCTGTCAAGTGGAATGAGGATTAAGAAAGGATATTGTGAGGCAGCTGGGTAGCACAATGGGAAAAGCATCAGGCTTGGAGTCAAGAGGACCTGGGTTCAAATGTGACCTCATGCACTTTCTAGCTATGTAACCCTGGGCAGGTCACAACTCCAATTGCCTGGCCCTTGTCACTCTTCTGTTTCAGAACTGATGCTAAAACAGAAAGCAAGGGCTAAAAGGGGGAGATGGGGGGAGAAGAGAAAGATTATTGGATTTGACTAGTAAAAGATCATTAGTAACTTTGGAGAGTGTAGTTTCAGTGGAATGATAAGATTGGAAATCAGATTGTAGGTGCTTTGGAAAAGAATGAGAGGAGAGAAAGTGGAGGGTTTTATATTTATATATATTTTATATATATATATTTATATATATAAGGGTATTATAGAGGGTCTTCTCAAGGCATGTAACAAAGGGTAGAAGAGAAATACGAAAATAGTGAACAGAGATAGAATGATGGAGTGAGGGATTTTTTACAAGATAGGGGAAACATGGGCATGATTGTAGTAGTAGGGAAAGAGCCAGGAAACAGGAAAAGATTGAAAATAAGTGAAAGAATGGGTCTGATAGAAGAGACTGTTTGTTGGAAGAAACAGGGTGGAATGGGATCACTTGAACAAGTAGAGAGGTTAGTCTTGTTAAGGAATAAGGCTACTTCATCATGTGAAATGGGAGAGAAGGATGAGAAATTGGGAGACAATACCTGAGTAATGGGAGATGAGGAAGAGAGAAGAGAAATTTCATAGAAAATGGCCTCAATTTTTCCTGTCAGTATGTGTGCGTGCATGTAAAAAACATAGTGTGTGCAGGTGTATGTTGAAATTCCAGAATGACCTTGGGTTAGGACTATAAAATTATTTTCTCCAGTGCTGTTTGCCAGCTACGAGAGTGATTGAGAATTTCTTTTTATGAAAAGGGATATAAAGGCACTGAGTTGAGGCAGTATTTGTAATATTAAATTGACCCAACATGGTATTTGCATGAGTCCCAATTACAACATTTTGAGGCAGTGTTGTAAATTGTCATTTAGGAGAAAGATTGTGGTATTTATTCTTGTGCATTATATTCATAGGTAGATTAGAGGATGCTGGTTTTACTCTCATTTAAAGCAATATAATAATGATATTCTATAATTGGGTGCCATAATATCTAGAAGAGATTTTTTTTTATTCTGACAATGAGGAAACAATAGCCAGCTTCCTTTTCTTCATGACTAGTATTTTTATTTTTTAAGGTAATAATTAAATTTAGTATCACTAACATGCACTCCTACCTTGTTTGTGGCATGTCACATGATATGATGTATACTGCTCAAACAGGGAGTAATTTCACTTAAATATATGGTAAATTCCACAGCATATCTTTTTTCGTTTTGTTTTTAGTAGATGACATAAGTGTTGACTTTGGTGAGGTGGGCACTGTATAAGCAAAAATGGTAGAGCAAAGGGGATAGAAATAGTGGACTGCCAAAGAGCTATCTGTGTGAAGCCAGTTTTTAGAAACATGAACCAAAAATTGCACCAAAAAACATGAACCTGATGTATCTGAACCTGTGGATTTTATTTTACTTTCTCTAAATAATAAAATGAAATTTCTTTGGAAAAAAAGGCAAGTTTCCCACCTGAGAGAGTAGAGAGGGTCAAGAAAGTCATGGAATGTTTAAAGAGGAACAAAAGCTTTAGAAAAGCCTTTGGGGGGAGTGGGATAATGAGTTGACAAGGGAGATATAGTAGGATTGCCTAGCAGCAGTGAAGACCCATTTGAGATTAGAAAACAAATTTGTAGAAGACCCAGGCAGAACATTTGAATAATTTTCTCCACTTTCATTTAGCAGATTGTGTGTAAGTGACAAATAATGGAAATGATACAAGAGTGAACTTGGCTGGATGTAATAAGTAATATAAGGGATAGAAATCCAAGACAGGGGGACAGTATAGCATTGAATTGGGTCACTGGGTCAAAATGGGGAGGAGAGACACTTGTGTAGGGGAGATGGTCTGCAAGAGAACTGAGGAATCAAGCAAGGGTTTGGGGATCAGAGTGAAGATGAAAAGGAGAAAATATAAGGAGGCAAGGCACAGGGAGAAGTGAAAAGTCAATAATTATTGTCAGATAAGGGAATTTCAAAATTTGTGAGTGATGGCAAAGTCAAGAGGATGACCATATTTGTATGTGGCTGAGACGAGGTGGAGGAATCACTCATGGGAGGAGAGTAAGATAAGGAACCCAGTTAGGTTATTTCAGGGAGAATCAATACATATGTTTAAGTCCCTTCATATAAGGTCAGGAGTTGGAGGGACAAGAAAAATTATAAACCAGGTTTTGAACTCATTGAGGAAGGACAAGGAGTGACCTGGGAATTTGTAGACAATAGCTATCAGGATTTTGAGTCAGTGATAGATATGAATAGCAGGAACCCCAAAGGACTACAATGTTCCTGAAATATTGTAATCACATTACGTTCATGGTTTTTAGAAACCAAACAATTAATAAATATTTTCTTACTCTGTCCTCCAGTTTCACCATTTTTACCTGCATAGATTCCAATTTTTTTCCAGTAATTTTCTGGGCATATTATTCTGTTTCTTCTCTTGTTTCTACCCTTCTGTCCTCCTAATGAAATAATTCTGCTTTTTATTGACCTGTTGTTTTGTTTATATTTACCAATGATATTTCTTTCTTTCTTTCTTTTAAACCCTTACCTTCTGTTTTAGTATCAATTCTAAGAAAGAACAGCAAAGACTAAGTAATCAGGGTTGAGTGATTTGCCAAGAGTCACACAACTAGAAAATGTCTGAGTCCAGATCTCTAGGCCTAGAACTCATTCTACTGTGCCCCTACCAATGATATTTCAAAACTGTTGAGTTTCTTCATCATCATCATCTTGTCTTGAGATTTCCTAGCTATATTTATAAGATTGTTCTTAATAGATCTTCATTTTTGTTAATTTCGCATATTCCTTTAGTGTATTGATTATCCATTTTATTGTATCTTGAAAAAAATTCCATTTCATTTCTGGTGATTCTCCTGGTGAAGTTTTCTTCTGAAATTTTTGTCTCTACTCTTTTTAATCCATTATATTTTATTGTGTCATAATTCCTCTTTTGTTTATATATTAATATTCCATGGATCTTATGTAAAATAATGAGGGCAGTGATAGCAGCAAAAACCCTCTAGCTAAGGACTCTGTATGCAAGACTCTAAAATGAGGCCTGATCATAAATGGATTAAGTATAAAGCATATATATATATATACTCCTAGGATGACAAATACAACTCATCTTGCTACTTACATAATACTAAAGATTTTATTAATAAAGTGATGGTGACACTAAGGTTTCAAACCTGGATGACTGAAAGGATGCTGAAATCCTCAGTAGTAACAGGAAGTTTTAGAAGAGAAATGAGTTTTAGAGGAAATGTAATGAGAACTGGAATGTACTCATCCATGTCTGTTCATCTTGTATATACGTCACTCTCTGTCCCACCAAAAATGGAAAGAGTAGATTGGAGCCCTTACTCATCAGAGTGACTCGGAGCACTGATATTGTGGGGAAAAGAGAAGAATTTCATGTGAGCATACTTCAGGTGTCTCGGTCAGCTTTCTAATACCTCTAAGGGGCCAATGGCCAGGCACAATCATGAGGAACCAATTGTGAGAGGGGGGAGAATGGAGGAATTATTAAGCAATAATAAGTGAAGCAGGGAATATAGTGATGTCCGAGATAAGCTAGTTATTGGCTAAAGTGGGGAGGGTGAAAAACAACCCATTCACACATCCACTGATTCATTAGGCAGCCTTTGAGACGGTATCCCAGTCCCCTGAAAGATACACAGACCCCACTTTGGAGACTAACAGACTAGGTCACCCCTAAGATCCTTTCCAGCTATAAAACTTAGAAGCCTAGTTCAAATTTTGATACATTAGAGTTGACAGGATAATGGGTTAAGCAAATGGAATGTTTCCAGCTATACTATTAATAACTATTCACTTTGAAATAAAATTACACTTCCTGTCCTGGGCCCCAATCCCTTCTCTTTATTAATTTTCTATTTTTTTAAAGAAATTTTTATTAACACCTTTTTTACATCACCAAAATTTTCCCTTGTATTCATCCCCATATCCCTCCCAAAGACTTACTCCATATAATAAAATTTTTAAAGACAAGAAAAAGAAGAAGAAATCAACAAAATTGATTAATATATTACAGAAGCCTAATAATATTTTAGATACCAAATCCTTAGAGAAATTTGATACAAAGATTTTTGGGGGGCCCATTTGACCACATCCCTTCTTATCCTACGTGGATTAATTTTGTGTAGAAATTTCTGTGATATAAAGTTACCTATTTTATCTCTTGTTCCTTTTCCATGAGTCTAACTGTCCAATAACTGTTAACATCTTCCCTTCTAACTTTCCTCCTTTGGGGCTCCAAGTTTGAGCAAAGATGTGTTTGCAAAGATCATCTGAAGCACACCACTGACATCTAGTGGAACTAATGAATTTTTTTCTTTTCTTTTTCTTTTTTCTAAAGGAAAAGTAATGAAAAGAGAAAATACAAACCACTACTATAGGGGCACCATAAGATCATAGATCTAGAGCTGAAAGGGCTTCGGGGATCAACTAGTCCAGTCCCCTCATTTACAGGGGAGAAAACTGAGGCCCAAGTGACATGCCTAAAGTCACAAAGGAGAAGCAGAAGCAGAAGACCGTCTTCTGACACAATCACCTGAGTTTTCCTCCTTATCATACTTCCTCATTTTGATTACCTACTTAAGCAATTAATGTGCATTTATATTCTCTCTTCTATATCGTATGTCTGTGTTATAGATTATATATTAATGTCCCTTAATGGAGAGTTTTTCACAGGTTAGAGAACACTTGTATATACAATATCCCTGGGTGACTTGGGAATGCCTGAGCAGGAAATAGGATGAACCAGAGGGCTCCCTGTGTGAAGAGATCTTGCAGAATCTCTCCTCCCAGAACAGGGCCCATGTGCCCCTCGGGTTCCTGCCCCTTCTGTTCAGCTAATAGACACTCAAAAGTACTCGGGGGAAAAAGTGGGGTCCTGACTCAGCAAAAGAAGCACAAAAATCACCAAAAGATCCTAGTGGCCCTGCAGAGGTCTGTCTTGACCATACCCTTCCAGGACTGTGCTAGCTGTATGTATTACCTATTTGTGTACCTCTCCATGCATGCCTTGATCATATGTGTTTTCTATGTGTGTGCTCATCAGATATGATCCTTATTCTTGTTCGTTCTTCCCACTAAAAGTACATGTATTAGTGAAAAAATATCACCAAAGTTGGGGGAGAGGGAAGTGAGAAAGGAGAGATATTCTAGTATTACTTAAATTATGTTTAACTAAGTGTTTCTTCTATCTAGATAACAAAGGCAAACACTAGTGGGGGCTTATGAGTAGTGATTTTTCAGAAGATGCAGGTCCACAGAGTTACTTGAACCTGGGATAGCTACTCTTGGAAGGGTGGCCAAGTGAGAGTGCCCTCAAGTGAGCTCCTCTATAGGTTAAGATTTTTATGGATGCCTCTGAAAATCTAATGTAAGAAAAATTATATTCCTCGAGAGGTACTGGTATAAATATATGAATTTTAATTTTAAAGTGTTTTTATTTCATTGTTTTTTATGTTTTAATGTTTTAAATTTAATTTTAAAAGTGTTTCCCTCCCAACAACCCTATGCATTGAGTAGTACAATGCTGTTACCTCCATTCTCTAGATTGTACGGGGGAGGGGAGGAAGGTGAGCCTCTTCTGTTTGGCATTAAAGCCCTCTATAGCCTAACTTCAAGATGCTTACTTTCTAGGTTTATTATAGTACACTTCACCCGCCTTCCAGTCCAGCCATTTTGACCTTCATGCATTTTGACCTCACCCATTGCATTACTGCTCTGTGCCTTTCCATGTGTTCTCCCATCATTTCTGCCTCTTGGATTCTCTAGTTTCCTTCAAATGGTTAATTTATATGCCACCTCCAACTTGAGATCTTTCTTAACCCACCAGTTACCAGTACCTCCTTCCTTAAATTACTTGCATTTTGTTGGTAGAGATCCAATTGGTCCAACTATTTGGGAGGGCAATTTGGAACTATACTCAAAGGGCTATAAAATAGTACATACCCTTTGATCCAGTAATACCACTACTGAATCTGTATCCCTAAGAGTTAAAAAGAGAGAGAGAGAGGAAAGGACCTACTTGTACAAAAATATTTGTAGCAATTCTTTTTGTGGTGGCCAAGAATTGGAAATTATGGGGATGTCCACCAATTGGGGAATGTCTAAACAAATTGTGGTACATGTTGGTAATGGAATACTATTATGCTAAAAGAAATGATAAGATGGTTTCAGGAAAAGCTGGAAAGATCTGCAGGAACTGATGCAGAGTGAAATAAACAGAACCAGGAGAACATTATACACAATAACAGCAATATTGGAAAATGATTATCTGTGAAAACGTGGCCACTCTCAGCAATGCAATGATCTGGGACAATCTGAAAGACTTATGACTGGGAATACTATCCACCTCCACAGAAAGAATTGTTGAGTCATCTTTCACTTCAGTGTATCCTTGGTTTTATTTGGGGGTTTTGGTTATGTATAAGTTTGCTCTAAGAACAATGACCAATAAGAAAGTGTTTTTTGAATGACAATTTAAAAATGGAGGGAAAAAGTAATTACTTGCACTGATTTTTTTAATTCTTGTATGTGTAGATGTTGCAACTCCTAATAGAGCATAAGCCCCTCGGGGGCAAAGACTTTCATCTTTGATTTTGTGTTCCCAGCACACTTAATCATCACTTGCTGGTTGTCTCCCTAATTACTGCATTCAAAGACATGAGATTATGATAAGCCACTGAACTTTGGGGTTTCCTCTGCTGAAGCTGGAAAATGGCCTTAGGAAGTGGAAAGAGAGAAACTGAATTCTACCTAGAGCAGAGGAAGGAGGACATAATGGTCAGGGTTTTTGAGAAAATATTAGTGAGAGGATTCATATTGATTCTCATTGCAGCGCTTGGTGTTAGCACTGCATGCATCTTATCTAATCAGACTGAATGCATCATCAGATGCCTAAATGAATTAACAATGGCTGGATCCAAACAGGTGATGCTTCCAGTAGGTAGGGGCAGAGTCATGGGAGATGAGTAATCCTGTAACTTGGGAACTGAAAAAGACTATTGTCTGTCCTACCCAAACAGGGAATCTGTCTCATGTAGGAGCCTGTCACAATGGGTGGGGCAAACTCTTCTTTTTTGTTTTGTTAGAGTAGACTTGGTTAGAGCATGGAATTTTGTAAGGGAGTTCATTTCTCAAGTGGGCTGGTTAACTTTAATTTCTCTCCTAATTCAGAAGCAAGCTTATGCTCTGTTCGGGGGCTACTCCTAACAGGAAGCTTCTGGCTGGATTTTTGCTGGCATATCCTAGGCAAATTTCCTCTGGGGGCAAGGGCCATGTAGGAATTTCTTTTCCAAAGTCCCATAGTTGAGGGATTCCTGGTATTTTTTTTAAAACCTTTGTCTTCTGCTATAATACCCTTTCCCCAGAGGGGGCACTGCAGGACTGCCATATGGGCATATTAGACATAGAAACTAACCCTTTAAAGCAAGAGGAAATATTCATGTCAAACATTTAAGTACCTGCTATGTGCCAAGCACCACTCTAAAAGCTAGGAATACTGTACGAAGACAAAAATGAAGTAGTCACTGCCCACAGGAAACTTACACTCAATCAGGGGAGACAACATATATATCAATAAATAGAAATAGAACAAGTACAAAATAAATACAGAGCGGTTTGGAAGGTACTAGCAGCTGAGAGATGAGGGAAAGGCTTGAGCTTCTGTGAAGAAAGAGTGGAATAAGGCAGAGAGGACGAAGGATTCCATTCCAAGCATGGGGTGGAGATCTGGGAGAAGGGAATGCAGCATAAGCAGAAAGCTGCATGCAGTTTGTTATACCTTCACAGACTCTTTCACTTGATTCAGCTTAAAAGCTACCTTAGTACTTTTCAGACTGCTGTGACTGACTTATTGGCCATTCTAATAAGAACCAAGCCTTTTGAATCAATAACTTTCTTTGTGATTATAATTATTAATTACCAGAAAATCAAGAGGCTTTCACATCTAGAATCCCAGTCCATTTTCTTGGCTTCAAGTTGAATCTGTTATCCTTTTGGCTGTCTGAAAACTGATTCAGCAAGTATTAACTGGACTAAGCTTACCCACTATTCAGTTCTATTTAACATGGAATCAGCACACATTTGTTCAAGTCAAGAAGCAATGTTTCATAGTAGATATAGAGCTTGCCTTATAGTCAGGATGACATAGGTTCGAGTCCCACCTCTGAGACCCAACTGAGCACATGACTCTAGGCAAATCACTAAAACTTACAGGGTTTAAGCAACTAAGACTGTAGAGATGGTGCAGGTCTGAACGATAGCGTCTTCATCACCAGAAACCTTTTCTACTAATGAAAAAAACTGATCTAATTTTTAAAAAATTATTATTTGAGGGGGCAGCTGGGTAGCTCAGTGGATTGAGAGCCAGGCCTGGAGATGGGAGGTCCTAGGTTCAAATCTGGCCTCAGAAAATTCCCAGCTGTGTGACCCTGGGCAAGTCACTTGACCCCCATTGCCTAGCCCTTACCACTCTTCTGCCTTAGAGCCAATACACAGTATTTATATTTATATATATATAAATTTTTTTAATTACTATTTGAGGCACTGGGGACAAAAAGACAAGAAAAAAGCAGACCCTGCTCTCAGGATGCTTACATTGCACTGGGGAATTTGTTGTCATTATTCAATCATGTCTGATTCTTTATCCCAATGGGCCCTACTGTCCTTAGGGTTTCCATAGCAAAGATACTAGAGTGGTTTGCCATTTCCTTATCCAGAGGATTTAGGCCAAAAGGTTAAATGGCTTACCCAGCTAGCAAGTGTTTGACATCTGATTTGAACTTTGGGCCTACCTAACTGAAGACCCAGTTCTCAATTCACTTCACTATCTAGTTGCTTAAAGAATTCTGAGAGGAGATCCATTTTGAGATAGCTTATTCTCCTTTTATGTAATTCCCATGATTAGAAGGTTTTCCAGACATCAATCAAGCCTGAACTGACCTCTTTGCCATTTTAATCCATTATTCCTTGCTCTACCCTTTTAGGTCACAAAGAACAAACCTAATCTCTCTTCCATGTAGCATGCTTTCAAATATTTGAAACAACTACAGTCTCTCATGCTTAGCTCCCCTTTTCCCCCAGAGTCTTTTCTTCTCCAAGCTAAACATAGGATCATAAAATCAATGGTCTAAAGATGGATGGAAAGAACTCCAGAGGCCCCATCTTGTCCAAGGGAAGCACAGGGAGCTTAAGCTATGCTTCTAAGGTCACCTAGGTAGTGAGTATCTAAGGTAGGATGCCAACTTCCTTTAACTAATTCTCTTATGAGATGGATTCAAGCCCCTTCTCCAACCTGGTTACCTCCTCTAGCACTCTCCAGTTTATCAAGACCCTTTTTAATGTGTGGCTCTTAGAAGACAACATGGTCTTTCCCATGAGATCTAGCTAGGACTACTACTACTCCAGCTTTGGAAGTTCTGCCTCTCTTCATGCAAGCCACAACTGCATAAACTCTATTGTCTGTCACATCACACTTCTAGCCCCCTACAGAGCTTGCACTCAATCCACTAACACCCTCAAATCCCTTTCAGAACAACTTCTCTCTAGCCATACCTCTCCCATTGTATTAAAAAGGGGGAGTTAATTTGTACTCTGAGGGGTTCAACCTTTCAGTATTGAAAGGGGGAAAGAGTGGAGACCCCTATCTCCTTCTCAAAAGTGGAGTACAGGGGAGACAGCTGATGTTTAGGGTTGGCTCAGAGAGAGGAGAGGGGATTTGAAGATTTTCCCCCTTCTGCTTTTCCTCCTTAGCTAAAGCTGCTCTCCCCAATTCATTCTTGTCCCTCTTGTCCCCCCTCCACTACATGAGACCAAAAGGTCTCCCCTTGATCTGTTCACTCACACTCTGCTTGGGGAACAGATAAGTTTTAACATCAATTCAATCAGGTAAAATGAAAGGAATAACGAGCAGGGAAGAATGGGAAAAGGAAAGTGGAGAAAGGGAATCCCTTTCTCTATCTAAACCCTTTCCCTCCCTCCTCGAGTTTGGCAGAACTCAGTCCTTGGCAACCTGAGCCCTCTGAGAGAAAATCAGGTTGACTCACTCCTGGGCAACAGGAGCTGCAATAAAGTCTGCTCAGGTTTCTCTTCAGAAAGTCCCTTCAATTGAGAAGTGTTGGGGGCGGGGGGGAAGATTCCCAGTCACCAGCAAGAAAAGTGGGTAACACTCAGGAGAAAGTCTTTTCCCACCTACTCTCTTTAGCTTCTCAAGATTAAGAGCGACCAACTCCTTTACCAGCCAGAGTCTTCTCCTCCAGATTCCACTCTCCTGGGGCCCCTCCCCCTTTGAGGTGATCAGTTTCACATACTCTTCAGTATTTACTTTACTTAAGTGCCAACCTCTGTCACACCCTCTTGTTCTTGTGACATTGCTTTTTTTGTACCCAAATGTTCCAAAGGTGAAGATGAGGATGGAGTGTGTTCCAAACCTAGGAGACAACCTGTACCACCATCACAGAAATAGGAGATAGAATAGCAAACAGATAAGATTAGCTGGTCCATAAAGTTCATCAAAGAGCCATATATAATAAAGCTTTAAAATGTTCATTAAATCTGGATAGACCCAAATTATTTTTTTATTCTAGTACATATTTATTTATTTGCTTGTTTATTTATTTTTAAGGTAATAAGTTTACTATTGGGTGTGGAGATTTTTTTTTGAAAATTTTATTTAGTCAATTTAGAACATTATTCCTTGCTTACAAGAATCATAGTCATTCCCTCCCTTCCCTCCCCCCACCATTTCCCATAGCTGATGTGCAATTCCACTAGGTATTACATGTATCCTTGATCAGAACCTATTTCTATGTTATTGATGTTTGCACTAGGATGATCATTTAGTCTACATTCCGAATCATATTCCCCTTGACCCATGTAATCAACAGTTGTTTTTCTTCTGTGTTTCTGCACCCACAGCTTTTTCCTCTGGATGTGGATAGTGTTCTTCCTCATAGATCCCTCCAAGTTGCTCAAGATCACTGCACTGCCACTAATGGAGAAGTTCATTATATTTGATTGTACCACAGTATATCAGTCTCATCTCTGTGTACAATGTTTTCCTGGTTCTGCTCCTTTCGTTCTGCATCAATTCCTGAAGGTCATTCCAGTTCACATGGAATTCCTCCAATTTATTATTCCTTTGAGTATAACAGTATTCCATCACCAACAAGTACCACAATTTGTTCAGCCATTCCTCAACTGAAGGGCATTCCCTCACTTTCCAATTTTTTGCCACCACAAAGAGCACAGCTATGAATATTCTTGTACAGTTCTTTTTTCTTATTATCTCTTTAGAATATAAACCCAGCAATGCTATGACTGGATCAAAAGGCAGACAGTCTTTTAGCACTCTTTGGACATAGCTCCAAATTGCCCTCCAGAATGATTGGATCTATTCACAACTCCACCAGCAGTGCATTAATGTCCCAACTTTGCCACATCCCCTCCAACATTCATTACTTTCCTTTGCTGTCATGTTAGTCAATCTGCTAGGCATGAGGTGATATCTTAGAGTTGTTTTTATTTGCATCTTTCTGATTATAAGAGATTTAGAAACTTGCCCATGTGTTTATTAATAGTTTTGATTTCTTTATCTGAAAATTGCCTATTCATGTCCCTTGCCATTATCAGTTGGAGAATGGCTTGATTTTTTTGTACAATTGATTTAGCTCTTTATAAATTTGTGTAATTTGACCTTTGTCAGAGGTTTTTTTAAGAAGATTTTTTCCCAATTTGTTGCTTCCCTTCTAATTTTGGTTGCATTGCTTTTGTTGGCACAAAAACATTTTTATTTAATATAATCAAAATTATTTATTTTACATTTTGTGTTTTTTTTCTAACTCTTGCTTGGTCTTAAAAATCTTTCCTTTCCCAAAAATCTGACATGTATAGTATTCTGAGTTCACCTAATTTACTTATAGTTTCCTTCTTTATATTCAAGTCATTCAGTGATTCTGAGTTTATCTTGGTGTAGGGTATGAGATGTTGATCTAAACCTAATCTCTCCCATTCCAATCTTCTCAGCAGTTTTTATCAAATAGGAGATTTTGGTCCCAAAAGCTGAGATCTTTGGGCTTATCATAGACTGTCTTGCTGAAGTCACTTACCCCAAGTCTATTCCACTGAGCCTCCTTTCTGTCTCTTAGCCAGTACCATATTGTTTTGATGACCACTGTTTTATAGTATAGTTTGAAATCTGGGACTGCAAGGCCTCCTTCCTTTGCATTTTTTTCATTATTTCCCTGGATATCCTTGATCTTTTTTTCTTCCAGATGAACTTTGTTATGGTTTTTTCTAATTCAGTAAAAAAGTTTTTTGGTAGTTCAATGGGTATGGCACTAAATAAGTAAATAAGTTTAGGTAGGATGGTCATTTTTATTATGTTAGCTGGTTCTACCCATGAGCAGTTGATGTTTTTCCAATTGTTTAGATCTAGTTTTAATTGTGTGGAAAGTGTTTTGTAGTTGTGTTCATATAGTTCCTGTGTTTGTCTCAGCAGATAGATTCCTAAGTATTTTATATTGTCTAGGGTGATTTTAAATGGAATTTTTCTTTCTAATTCTTGCTGCTGATATGTGTTGGAAATATATAGAAATGCTGATGACTTATGTGGGTTTATTTTGTATCCTGCAACTTAGCTAGTTGTTGATTATTTCTACTAGCTATTTAGTTGATTCATATCACCTGCAAAGAGTGATAGCCTGGTCTCTTCATTAACAGTTTTAATACCTTCAATTTCTTTTTCTTCTCTAATTGCTACTGCTAGTGTTTCTAGTACAATGTTAAATAATAGAGGTTATAATGGGCATCCTTGTTTCATTCCTGATCTTATTGGGAAGGCTTCTAGTTTATTCCCATTGCAGACAATGTTTGCTGATGGTTTTAGATATATACTGTTTATTATTTTTAGGAAAGTCCCTTCTATTCCTATGCTTTCTAGTGTTTTCAATAGGAATGAATATTGTATTTTGTCAAAGGCTTTTTCTGTATCTATTGAAATAATCATGTGATTTTTGTCAGTGTGCTTGTTAATATGGTCAATTATGTGGATGGTTTTCCGATTATTGAACCATCTTTTCATTCCTGGTATAAATCCTACCTGGTTATAATGAATAACCCTTGTGATCACTTGCTGGAGTCTTTTTGCTAGCATTGTATTTAAGATTTTTGTATCTATTTTCATTAGGGAGATTAGTCTGTAGTTTTCCTTCTCTGTTTTTGACCTGCCTGGCTTTGGAATCAGTACCATATTTGTGTCATAAAAGGAATTTGATAGACCTTCTTCTTTGCTTATTCTGTCAAGTAGTTTGTATAATATTAGGATTAGTTGTTCTTTGAATGTTTGATAGAATTCATTTGTGAATCCATCTGGTCCTGGGGATTTTTTCTTAGGTTCTTTGATTTATCCAATTTCTTTTTCTGATATGGGGTTGTTTAGGTATTCTATTTCTTCCTCTGTTAATCTAGGCAATTTATATTTTTGTAAATAGTCATCCATATCACCTAAATTGCTATATTCATTGCCATATTTGTGTATAATAGTTAGACACAAATTATGAAGGACTTTAGAAGTTCAATGGATGGGGCAGCTAGATGGCTCATAGTGTGGAAAGAAAAACTATGAATCAAGCTTTGGCAGTTCTGCCCACTGAGATGGAGCAGACATCAGTTGGAAGGTGATCAGGAGGAAGAGTTACAGTTGAAGTGGACCGTGGGAAAAACTGCTAGATGCTCAAATTTTCAGTGGATGGTGTTTGATTGGAATCTGTTGATTGTGAAGTCTTGAGGTTTTTCTGGGTTTCAACATATAAGGTGTATCCCAAGGTCCTCTTCCTAGGGTAATATCCAGGGTAGGGGGAAAAGGGAATCACAGATCAAATTCTTAAATTCTTTCAATCTCTTCATGGCTTTCTGTTTCTGGACAATCTGTTCAACACTTCATCTTCCTCTGCTTTAGATATTCTATCTTCATCCTCTTGACCTGCATCCTCTTCAGCATCATCTTTTTTGCTTCTTTCAAGTTTCTCTTCAGTCCCTTCTTCATCATCTTTCTTCTCCTTTTCCTCCTCTTTCTCTTCTTCCTCCTCCTCTTCCTCCACATCTGGTTGAGGAGCATCTGTCTTCTTATACTCTGCAGCACTAGGTTGTTTTTTTCCAGAACAGCAGAAGAGGACCACAAGGAACAATGGCAAGACCACAGTAAGAATATAGACCACCCAAAGCCATGTATGTTTTTCAGCTTTTCAAGCATTTGTCCCATTACACCAGGATCTGCAGCCCCATCTGCAGCTTTCTTCAGACCCCACCCATCATTGGCCCAATCATCTGCAACTTCTCGGTCTGCACAAATAATGAAATTGTCAAAAAAGATATCTGATGTCATGGACCACAGCTCCAGACCCACAGCACTGAAAGGAGTCATTTTGAAAGGCTCTAGATCTTCAAAGAAATCTGGGTTTGGAATCTTCCTTGGTTTCCAGATTCTCTCATAGTTAGGATTGTCAATCATAGGTGCTTTCCATTTGCCTTTATAATTGGGACTGTCAATGGTAGGTCTTTGCCAGACACCACAGCCAGGGGCTGATTCACTTTTTGGGTTTGTAATTTGGGGAGCTTCCCATTCTCCATCCATATCTTCATCCCAGTCCTCTGGCTTCTCTGTATCTCCCAGTCATCTGGTTTGACAGCATCAAGATCTGGTATCTTCAGCCTCTCATCCCAGTCCTCAGGCTTCTGATCATTTGGATCCTCAGTTTCCCAGGGAGGATTCACAGGAGGAGTCATATCATTCAGAAGGTCCCCACTATTCACAACCTTTTTGATCAACTAATATTTCAAAGCTATTATCTTGATTCAAGACTAATGGATACAGATGTGTTTTCTTATCAGTAAAGTGTCTTCAGATCTGATTCTGTCTCTTAGCATGCTTTTCCCCATAGATGCCTGTCTTTGGGTTTTTATGCCTGAAGATGAAGTGCTGCTTATAGTCCTCTCCACATTTATCTGGACCAAACATTATAAGAGGTCTTGTAATGGAACTGATCAGATTCAGTTCTGAAGTTCTTGAAAGCAGTTTCACATAGGCTTCACCACATTCTATTCCACTTTGGAAATTCACTTCATCCTGAACAATGAGGGGATTAGTATCAAAAGTGAATGGCTTGTTCAATCTTGCAGAGATGGCATGATGTTTGACTTGTGACAGCAACACAAACCCTTTATCTTCTGGAAGTTTAGATTCCTTCATTTCTTCCATTTCCCATTTCCCATCATATTTGGCAATTTCAGCATCAGTATCATCCATCTTGGCTTTGGATAAAACCCATCCAACCAGCATCCCCTTGTTGAAGGCATCAACAAAGTAAATCTCTCCTGTTGGAAGTGGTGCTTTATAGGAAACCTTTGGTGATAGAGAAAGTGTGGCACCATCTCCAGACTTTGAGTCTTCTACTTCTTCAATGCCATCTTCTAGGTCTTCTTCTACATCAATTACATCATTGTCATCATCATCATCTTCATCATCATGTCCTCATGTGCCTGAACCACTGTTCCAAGGAGCAGCCTCACGACTGGCACCAGCACCACTTCCCACTCCCTTGCCCCATGCCCAGCACCACAAGAAAAAGGGACAAGAAAGATTTCTAAGAAAAGAGTAGAGGACATCCAAAAGCTTAGTGTGCTAAAGACTAAAAAACAACTGAGAGCCTTTTTAGAAATAATAGGTTTCTGTATACAATGGATCCCAGGCTATAGCCAAATACAAAATGTCTGATGGACTTAACCAAAAACACAGTCCTAGAACCTTTGAAACTAACAAAATAGCATCTCCAAGCCTTGGCACAGCTCAAAGAAGCAATTCAAGGCTCCAGCCTTAGGTATTTCAGATTACAACAAAGAATTCCATCTTTTTGTACTTGAAACAAGAGGCATAGCTTCTGGATTGTTAGTCCAAACTTTAGAACCCAATTTTAGGCCAGAGGCATATTACAGTACACAGCTAGATATAGTTGAGAAAGGAATGATTCCCTGTCTTAGAGTAATCATAACCACAGCAACCATGATTCAAAAGTCATCTGATTTGGTACTAGGATCAAAACTTAATGTCTACTTTTCACACCAACTAGTCCATATTGAAGAAATGTCATTTACAAGCCTGCATACAACAGAGACTTTCTCAATATTAAATTGTGTTACTAAGCTACAAAAATATCATATTAAAATGTTGCCAACCATTGAATCTGGCAACCTTGATTCCAGATCTGCCATTTGAAGAGAAACCCATACATAACTGCCAGGAAACAATATCATTATTAGAGAAACCAAGAAATTATTTAAAAGACACTCCTCTGAAACAACCTGACATTGAAATGTATACAGATGGTTCGAGCATGATAGTTAATGGGGCAAGGTACTCTGTATTGGCAGGAGTAACACAGAGACATTATGGTATGCATCCTTACTGTAAAAATGGAGACTTGAATCCAGGACTTCAATCCCCAGAAGTCCTTGCTCCACTTCCCCAGAATGCTTTGTAATATCACTGAATTCTCACCTGGACCAAGATCGAGATGCGGTATTTAACCTGATTGGAAAGGCTTTTGGCTCTCTTTTCTTTCCTGTTTCCGCTTGCAAGCAGATGGGTCTTTCATGATGTAGGTGAGGTTGTGTATAGGCCTCTGTGGGCCTAGACACGTGCTTTCTTATTCTGTAATTTTCTTTAATCCTTAACCTTTAATAAACCTCTAAAAATATAATACTCCTTGCAGAGAGAAACTAATTTCTACCTACCTCAGTTTCCCAAAATTTTAACTCTTACATTACCAAAGTATGTGAGTGCTCAAGTGGAAGAGCTCGTTGCTTTGCTAAAAGCTTGTCAAATTGGGAAAGACAAATGGGTCAATATTTATACCAATTCCCAGTACATATTCTCAGGAATTCATGCCACAGTAGAAATTTGGAAATAGAGGGTTTTTAACAAGTACAGGCAAAGAGATTGCCTATGCCTTACAACTGCCCAAGGAAGTGGCAATAATCCACTGCAAATCACACACAGGTAATAAAAAGCATGTGTCCTTAGGAAAGCATATAGCTAACATTACAGCAAAATTTGAAGCTAGAGAAGGACCCCTACATGTTGTGGAAAGGAAACAAGACTGACAATTGGTGGGGGAAGGGGCAACTGGAAGTGACAGTTGGGTCTTGTGACTAGCGCTTCCTTCCTGTGGGGAGTGGCAGTTGGGTCTTGTGACTAGCACTTCCTTCCTGCCGGGTTTGACTTCCTTCCTGGTGTTGGAGGAGGGAGGAGCTGATTCAGCCCAGTCTGGAGTGGCATGCCTCGCCTTGGTTCAGCCCAAAGATTCAGGCCCAATCACTTCTGAAAGTTAGAACTCTTCTTGTTTGTTTTCTGTCTCCTGTAAGATTCTGAATTAGACAAAGCGAGGGCAGATATAGAGTAGACAGGAGTTGGAGAAACCCGCCACCAGCCGGTGGGGCCTATCTTCAACTCCAAAAGCTGAGGAAAAAACTCCAATCCCAACTGGTTATTAAACTTTATATTATTTGAATTCACAGTCAGATAAGTGGACTATCTTTTCTTGGCATAGAGGGAGCTGAACATCAGTTCAGTCATTCAACAAGAAACAGTCCTTATTGGACCCCTGCTGCTTTCTCTCGGCAGGGGGCATCTCTCTCCTTTGCTTCACCAAGCAATATTCTCTCTCTCCCCTCAACTCCTCCATACCCTGCCACAAACCCCCATTTTCTCCCATTTTTACAATCCCCCCATCATCTCTTTTCCCAATAAATATTACAATGTATTGAATTTTTCACTAATTGAACAGGACAATCTAACTAATGCCTATAATGAATGGGAAATTCAATCATGGATAAAGAACTTAGGGGCAAAACAAATAAGGGGCATATGGTTTTCACAAAAAGACAAGCCCATCTTGCCTAGAACCTTATTATATCATCTGTGCAATACAATACTTGCTCAAGGACACTATGGAACCCAAGCCATGATTGATTCAGTGAGACAATTTTGGACAGCACCTGGAACATCCTCATATGCCATAAGAGTCTGTCAAAAATGTAAAATTTGTCTGCAATTATGTTGATTTAGAATCTTGAACCCTAGAGACTACATTTCCCACAATCCTCTTTTCCTTTTCCTGTTTGTGCATCTCCGTATTTGGGAGGAGTTTTGAGTTTCTGTTTCTGCCCACATGGAGCACTGGTTCCATGGTGGGAGAAGGAGGAGCAGCTTTTGGTTTTTGCTAGTCTTACTTCCTTATACTTCAAGATAAATATTTAATAAATGTTATTAAATATAATCCTTGGAGTACTGGATATTAATTTTAATCTTTACACAGTTCAATCAAGGAATTTATAAGACCAAAGGGTTAGAAGGTCATCCCTTAGCATATACTCCATTTGAATGCAGAAAGATAGATTTTTCAACATACCAAGAGACAAAGGGCATAGGTATTGCCTTATGATAATAGACAAACCAACTAGATGACCAGAAGTTTTTCCTGCCAAAAAGAACAATGCAGTGTTTGTGGTCAAAATCCTATTAAAATAAATCATACCTAGATTTGGGATTCCCACAAACTGGACTCAGACCATGGGAGTCACTTCACTCAATCAATATTAAATGAAATTTATAAAAATCTAGGAATACAAGCAACATACCACACACTGTATCATCCCCAAAGTTCAGGGCAAGTGGAGAGATTAAATAAAGACATCAAACCATTAATTGGTAAATTTTGTGCAGAAACACACATAATATGGACAGACATTCTACCAGTAGTTCTGTTCCATCTTAGAAAAGGACCCTGTGAATATATACGCATTTCTCCATTTGAGATGCTATATGGACATGCAATTTGGTAGGGAAGGACTTGTAAACCAGCATACATAGCAATGATAGGAAGAGATTGTCAATCAACAAAGTACATACAAGCTTTACAAATAAGAATAGCAGAGTTGCATGAAGTGGACCTCAAACACTTCCTGTGTGACCTTGCTTACCTATTTGACTGTAAAAGGAAGAAAGATATGGTAGTTAAAAAGAAGCATACAATCAAATGTGAGTATGTCTATGGTTGTGGTTGTGATTGTTGCTGTTGTTACTATTGTTGAAGGATAGAGGAGATCTGGGAATATTTGTAAATTGTAGAGTAGGAGCCTGTGGATAATAAATGACAGAAATTTAGGGAAAGGGGGGATGATCAACTGGTAATCTCCCAGTGAAGATAGAAAACTAGACAATCAAGAACACTAGTAGGGTTTGTATTTGCAAGAATAAGAGTCACCTTTTCCACTAGAACTGGAACAGAGGAGGAGAGACTCAAGTGTTAGGTTAAAGTGATTTGGAGGGTAGAGTTAGGGAGATGAGAATTTATGAGGTATAGTCTCAGTTTTCTCAGTAAAGTATTTTTCAAATTCCTCTACTGAGAAAGAAGGGAAATGGGTTGAAATAGGTGTTTTGAAGAGAGTAGAAGTTTTCAACTTAAGTTGAGGGAGCAGAGTAAAATCAGTCAGAAAAGAGTAAAAGAATTGATGTGTAAGCTAAGACTGGATTTTGGCTAATAAATTTTATTGGGCCTGGCCAAAATAATAGCATTATTATAACAAAGAATATTTTTCTTTCAGTTTCTTTTGTTTTTTGGTGAGGGGTTTATGAAAATCAAGATTATTTGAAGGGGGTGCTAATATCTATTGACTTTATTGAAGTCATTTATTCTTTGTTTAATGTCCTTATATAAATGTTTTTATAGATACATACATATATTCCATATACATGTATATACACATAAACAACCATGTCTTACAAACAAAATAGAGATTTTCATTTTTCCATTGACAATGTTTATCCTTTAGTCTTGATTTCATGCCTTATTTTTTTTGTAACTTCTCTAAAACAATGTTTAATAACTGGTGAGAGTGGGCAATCTTGCTTTTGAATGAGAATATTTTAATGGTCAAACATTCATATAATATTAGTTTGTGACATATATATATATATATATTTACATATACATATACACACCAAACACACATATATACACATACATACACATATATAGTTGTTTATTTATGAAAAATCTTTCAATTCTTTTATTTTTTACTGTTAACATCAAAGCATGCTTTCTGTGCATCTAATGATAAAAAGCAAGTACATTCCATTTGTCTTATTGATGTGATTTGATCATAAAAATGATTTTTAAAGAAAATGTTATATTCTATTTTCACATATTTAATATATTGTGGTGAGAGTCATTAAAATATGTCTATAATTTTCTTCTTTATTTGAACCTCTCATTTAATCATTCTCCTCTAAATCTTTAACTTGTTTAGAGATGAAAAATTACATTTTCTTCATAAAAAGAAAAAGGTTGCCTATAATCTTTCCCTATTTTTAGATATAGTCTATTTAGAATAGAATTATTTCACAGAATTGCAGAATCTTAGAGTTCAGGGCTTTAATAGAGAGTTTGTCTGGTTGTAAAGAGAGAAAGAGTGGAGACCTCCCTTTCTCAAATTGGGGGTCAGGAGGAACAGCTGATGTTTAATTTGGCCAAGGGAGAGAAGAGGGAAGTGAGTCTGTAGTTCCTCCTCAGTTAACCTCAGTTATGGCTACCCTCCCAAACTGCCCTTGAGTTCCCTTCTTTACTATTATATACAAGGAGCTTCTCCCCTCAGAGAGAGAATATTCTCTCTCTCCCATAGCTAGAACTGTTTCCCCACTCTAACTGGATTCAATTGGAGAAAAACAACAAACTTTATTCTGGATAATCAGTCAGGAATGACACAGGAAAATGGCTGTAAGAAAGGGTCTGTGAGGAAAGAGGGAAAGGTGTCCCTAACTGGCTATACCTTCCTCCCCCCTCAAGGTGGGGAATCCAGGTCTTGGCAGCTTTGGGTCCCCTGAGAGACTCGCGTTTGAATGACCTTGGTCTTGGTCACAACTGAATGCAGTTCAGACCCAGGGCAGGCTGGTCACTTTCAATTGAGAAATCAGTGGGGGATGATGTTCAAGCACCAAGAGAGAAATCTGAATCTTTTCCTCAGCCTCAGGATCTAGTCTTAACAAGACCTTCTCCTTTGATTGTCTCAAAGCTGAGAGACCTAATTGACCCTCTGTCAGAACCTTTTATCTCAAGATTCCAAACCTCCTGGAGCCTCTGCCGGGTCGAGGAGAGAAGATTCTGTCACTCTTCCTTGAGTTCAGACCTCTGTCACAGGGCCTATCCAATATGATCCATACTTATCCTGAGAATTGTAGTCATGCAATTTTCATGGGAAGTCAGGGGGAACCCATTACTTCCTAAAACAGTCCATTCCATTTTGTTGTATAGGATATGATTCCAATAATTATTATGAAATTGTTCCTAACATGAAACTAAAATCTTCTTTACAATTTACACACTCTAATAGAATGTAAATCCCTGAAAGACAATGACTATTTCATTTATGACTTTGTATCCCTAGGGCCTACTGAGGTGAGTGGCACATAGTAAATGCTTTTTAAATTATTTTTTAATTGAATTAGACACTGATCAGGGTAGAAAGATCAAAAGGAGTCAGGCTCCTCATACACTCCATACAAAAAAGAGAAGAGAAATAGAGAGAGAAAAAAAAAACAAAGCAAAATAGCAGTACAATTAGAAAATACTGAAGGACAACTGAATCCACTAAACTGCTAGGGGCAACAGAGATGGAAAAATAAACCAACCTTATAATCTATTCCAAAAGAGCAAAAGGCAAAAATGACATACAAGAAATTAAACATGGCAATGCTAAGAAATTATAATACCAAATAAAAGAAGAGTTTGAAAGAAAGTTTAAAAGAAAAACACATGAGGAAATTAAAGACCAAGGCCACTAAAAATTAAAAGGCATGGGGAAAGAATGAGAAAAAATGTTGAAAATTTTATCAATGTTGCCATTTAATAAACACTTTCTTGAAGTAGATACCTCTCTCTGTCAATGTTCCAAAAGCCATTTGCTTCTCAAATATCCATCTCCTATTTTCAAAGAGCATACTAGGTAAGTAATTCTGGGCTCATGTAAATCCAAATGGCCTTTGGAACACTGACAGAGAGAGGTGTCTACTTCAGGAAAGTCTTCAAAAGGCTAGCAAATTGCCCAGACAGAAAGAAAACAATAAAGATAAAATAAACCTCCTCAGAGTATTTTATTGACTGAATCACAAGTTCAGTCAATAAATATTTATTTCAGAGGGAAGTATTCAGAGAAACTGAAGGGGAAAATATCCAAGAGAAGAAATGGAAATAAAGAAAAGGATCGGGCAATCTCAAAGTAAAGTAGTCTAATCATGGGAAATCACAATTAATGTACAGTTTTGTAATGTAATGTAGAGGAATTTTGCTTTGAGTGGTTCTGTTACCTTGAATATTTCCAATAACTTAAGGTTCATCCTAGAATTAAGGAGTCAAGATGGAAGAGGAGCCTTTCTTTGTATCTTCAAGGCTTAGCACACAGCAACCAGCATGTAAAAAAAGACTTATTTAAACTGAAATTACACAATCACTGAAGTATAGAAATAACATAAATCAGAGTGTTATAATATCACAGATTAAATAATTAAATATTGTGCTTATAATAAGAATATAAGCTAACATTTATATAGTACTTACTATGGGTCAGGCACTGTGCTGAGTACTGTACATATTTATAAAGTCAGAGATTCAATTCTTATCACCTGTGTTATTTATATATATTTATGTGTGTATGTGTATATGTAATTCATTCCCAATAAAATGCAAGCTCTTTAAGGTCATCTTTAAGGTCAATAATTAAGGTACCTTAATTATTCCCATTTTACAGATGAGAAACTGAGGCAGAGGATGAGTGACAATAACTTCTACTTTAAAAATTAAATATTAAATCTTTTGAAATAAATCCCTATGATGGAGATGGTTTCTATGGGCAAATTAGATTTCTATTTGCATAATTTCCATATAAAAGGCTTTGCAACCCATTTTTAGTTTGCAAATTGCTTATTACCAATGATGGTAATAAGTTGGTTGGTATTTCAAGAAAGGGTATTATCACAGACCTAACTACATTTAGTACCTGTCCAACCATTATCAATTAACTAGAAAAAATATAAATAAATCAAAAATATCTGATAATGATGCAGATAGTAAAGGAAGGCTCCTAGAAATGGCATTGCCTGATGTAACATTTGGTTGTCACTTTAGTTTTCTTGAAAAGTTCATCTGACCCATCTAAAGATCCAATAGTCTGCATGTTTCTAAGAGTTGGCAGGAATAATGACCTAATTATATAACATACACAGCCAAAAAAATAAGAGCAACAGCCCCACATGATAGGTCTTGAGAATTTTTTTAACGGAAAATGCCACTGGTTCCATGCATTGGAAAAGTGAACCAAACACTGAAATGTTTTAAAGGCAAGAAAAGGATAATAGAAAATCATTCCAAAAGCTAAGCTTTGGGGATTTAGAAAAAAAAATGTTGGCCTCACTATAAATCATATCACAAGAAACACTTTGGTTCAGTGGGTGATGCAAAGATTGGGAAGTCCTGCAATCTTTGCCAGCCCTGCCACTGATTTACAGTCTAATAGTCTCATGATAAATCATCCATCATTTCCTTCCCTTTTTTTCTTTTTGACCTCAGTTAACCTGAAATAAGAGCACTTATTTTATCTACAATGATGTTATGAGGAACATCACTGGAAAAGCTCCATGTGATATATAGGTAGGTCCATTACATAACTGGGAAAGCATTGGAGGTCTAGGAGACTAAGGTAAGTTTGGGGACATCACCTCCTATATGAAGCCTTCTTGAAATGGTAGAGGAAATATTCGTACCTGGGAATTTCTCAAATACATAAAGTCACAGGTCCAATTCCTTTCCCCTGTTTTTGTACATACTTATGTATGTACATATTATTTATTCCCAATAGAATGTAAGATCTTTAAGGGCATAGACTATTTTATTTTTGTCTTTCTGTCTACAGTGCCTAGCACAGTATCTGAGATGTGATAGGCACTTAATAAATGGGAAGGGGGAAAAGGAAATGTCTCAAGCATTTATTCAGCACCTACTATGAGCCAGGAATTGTGAAAGTATTTCACAAATATTATTTCATTTGATCGATTGAAAGGATTAATGTATTTTGGAGAGGAGAAGGAAAATAAGTTAGAAAAGAGTCAGAGAGTAAATAGAAATAAAAAGATGAGATTCATATTAGGAATTTGAAACAATCTTCACGTCTTATTGCAAGGAACACAAGGAAGGAGCAGCTAGTAGCACAGTGGTTAGAGAGCCTCTTGGAGATGGGAGCTCCTGGGTTCAAATATGACCTCAGACGCTTCCTAACTATGTAACCCTGGCCAAATCACTTAACCCCCACTGCCTAGCCCTTCCTGCTCTTCTGTCTTAAAACTAGTACATAGCATTGATTCTAAGATGGAAGGTATGGGTTAAAAAAATAATAACGCAAGAATTAAGAGTTGGATGAGGAACCCCACCTATCTGCATGCCACAGATAGGTCCCTTTTTTACCTGAGTTTTTATATTATAAATTCATGTTATCCAATTTCAACTAGCACCTTGCTGCAGCTATTATTTTATTCCTCCCTTACTAATTCTTTTTTCTCACTACCCCTCCCATCAAAAGTTTTTCCAAAAAAATGAGGGGATGCCCTTCAATTGGGGAATGGCTGAACAAATTGTGGTATCTATTGGTGATGGAATACTATCGTGCCCAAAGGAATAATGAACTGGAGGTATTCCATGTGAACTGGAACAACCTCTAGGAATTGATGCAGAGTAAAGGAACAGAATCAGGAGAACATTGTACACAGAGATGGATACATTATGGTACAATCGAATGTAATGGACTTCTCTACTAGCAGCAATGCATTGATCCAGGATAATTCTGAGGGACTCACAAAAAAGAACCCTATCCTTATCCAGAAGAACTGTGTAAGTAGAAACACAGAAGAAAAACAATTACTTGATCACATGGGTTGATGGAGATATGATTGGGGATGTAGACTCTAAACAATCACCCTAGTGCAAATATCAGTAATATGGAAATAGGTCTTGATCAATGACACATGTAAAACCCAGTGGAATTGCCTGTCAGCTCTGGGAGGGGGTAGGAGAGAGGGAAAAGAAAGAACATGAATCTTGTAACCATGGAAAAATATTCTAAATTAAGTAATTAAATAAAATTTTCCAAATTTAATTTTAAAAAGTTTTTCAAAAAACTTCTTTTCCTACTCTCTGAACCTTACCTCATCTTCTCTCAGCTGAATTTTTTACATTACTGTGAAAATTAAAGCTATTCCAAGTGAGCTTTTTGTTCTCTCCTTTTCTCATCTCAATATCCCTTGATTTCCCTCTTTCTGCCTCTTTTCTACCCTCTCCTGTTACAAGTTAAATTAATATATCTACTCAGTTATTAATTTTATAAAGTTTATTAATAGAAAGGATAGATAAGACAAAGTTAAATCTTGCTGCCTTACTCTAAGATTTCAAACCACCTGTGCCTAGCCTTCATTAACCTTTCTCTACCTCACCTGTCTCTCCAGCCCCGTGTCTGTCCAAAAAACTGCCAGGTATCCCCACCTACTTTCTTTTTATTGAGATTCCAACATTCACTGATGCAAACTCTGATACGTGGGGAATGTTGATGAACTGGGATGGAGGGGATTTCTCCAAGGGACTGAAATAAGATAGCCCTTCTTTCCTAAATTACCCCTGTTACCCATCCCCTTGATTCCATCTTCTACCATATTTTCTTGCATGTTACAACCTTAGGCATCCTCTTTTCCCCAAACCACTGTCCTCAAATATGCTTTAATATCCCTCATCCTTCAAAATCTTCACTAGACCCTCTCATCTCCACCCCAAGTCATGATACTATTTCCCTTCTCTTTCTTGTCAAGTTGCTTGAAAAAGCTGTCTGCATAAATTCCAAAGAACTCATAATGAAAAATGCTATCCATCACCAGAGAGAGAACTGCCGAACTCTGAAAGCAAAACTTCACTTTCTTAATTGTTATTCTTAATTGTTATTGCCTTTTTTTGTAACATGACTAATATGGAAATGTTTTGTATGATTTCATATTCATAAGTGATATGAGCTTGCTTTCTCAATGGGTGGGGGAGGAGTGAGAGAGAGAATTCGGTACTCAAAAATAATTTTTAAGAATATTAAAAATGGGTAAACATTTTTAGAAAAAATAATTTTTAAATTTTTTTTAAGAAAAAGCTATCTTTACTCAGTGCTGCCACTCAAACTGATTGCTCACCTCTTGCAATCTGGCCTTCAATCTCATCACATAACTAAAACTGCTTTCTCCAAAGTTACCATTGATCACTTATTTACTAAACGTTATGGTCTCTTTTAATCGTCATTCTTCTGAATCTATCTGCTATATACTATTGACCACCATACTTTCCTGGATACGCTGTCCTCCCTCCAACTATCTCTCCTGATTCTCTTCCAGTCTCACCAATCTTTCTCTTTCTACTTTAGTGGTCCATAATCTAAGTCGTGCCTCCTAACTATAGATACTCTCCAGGGCTCTGTTCTAGGCACCTTTACTCTTCTTCCCATATATTCTCTCTCAGTGACATTACCAGTTCCCATAGATTTAATTGTCATTTATAAAATTAATGACACACAGACACACACCCCTTATGTATTCGGTTGCTGTCATTCCCTTTAATTTTAATAATATATCATACTTGTCTACTGAACATTTCAGATTAGATGTCTGGAGATATCACAAACTGAAAACTAAACTCTCTAAAAAGCTGACCCCCCACTTCCAAATTTCCCTCTTTCCATTGTTGACATTTCCATACTTCTGGTCTCACAAATTCTAAACCCTATCATTACCCTTTACTCCAGGAACTCCCTCAACCCACATATTCAATCAATTGTTAAATTTTACAATTCTACTCCCCACAAAAAAACTTCCCTAGCAACTAATCCTTTCACTCTACTCATACAGCCATTGTCTTATCACTCACCATCTCTAATCTAGACTATTGTGACAGCCTCCAGATTGGTCTTTCTACCTCAAGCCTCTTCCCATTTTGAACCATTCTAAATACTGCTACCAAAAGGACTCCTCCTAAGCACAGCTCTGCCCATGTCATTAACCTACTCAATAAATTCCAGTGACTTCCTATCATTCTAGAATACAATATGCTTGGCTGTGGATACTCTGACCCACACATATTCTTTAGCCTAATTTCGTGTTTAGAAATCTTGCCCTAACATATATTTCTAGCCTCATTATATATTATACCTCTTCTTGCACTTTGTCTTTGCACTGTCTCCCTCCAAGTCTTGAATGTACTCCCTTCTTACCTTCTAGTCATAAAATACCTGTCTTCCTTCAGATACAGCTCAAGTACTACCTTCTACTGTGGCATCTCCTAATCACTTCAGCTACTAGTGCCCTTCTCCTTAGGCTACCTAGCATTTAACTACTGTATATTTCTTCTCTTTATGTTTATTCTATATGCCTTCGTATGTATCCTTTCTCTTTCTTGCTTTGGAATGGAAAATCTTTGAGACCAGGTGTTCTGTTCTTTGTATCTGGCACACAGCAGGTACTTAATAAATGCTTTTAGATTTCTCCACCATGCCTTCAAAAATGCTTCAGAAAAACTCTTCATTGGAAAACTCATCATCCTCCAAGATTGAATCAGCTTTGGTACGCATATCTCATCAGTTCACTTTGATTCTCTGCTTAGACCTTCTGATTGAAGGGCATAACCCATTCTCCCCCTTTCTCACTAGCTACACTGCTTTTGGACCTCTTTGGACTTCTCCATTATGCCCTAGAGGTAGATATCTTCTCTCCCTCCTTTTCAGCTACTTGTGTGTGTTGTTTTACTCCACTAGATTACAAGCTTCTTAAGAGCAAGACCTGCCCTTCTCTTCATTTATATTTGTTTTCCTAGTGCTTAGTGAAGTATCCAGAACATAGTAGGAGTTTAACAAATGTTTATTAACTATTGATACTTATTACTGGTTTGTTGAGGTAGACAGTGTCATCTATGTCATATTGTAGAGGAGGAATCAGGAAATAGTTCAGAAATGTGGGCATAAGGGGTACAATTGGTAAAAAAAAAAAAAAGGACAAATGGAAAATGTAGAACACATATATATATATATATATATGTATCCAGATTCCTTTTGGCTTTAAATAAGCATCTCCTTCTATCATTCACATCCATATATGTAATATTTATTCCACAAGAATTTCAGAAGCACCTATTATACACAAAGCACAGTGCTAATGTGAGAGAACTCTTACAGCTATATTGATTTTTATGACATGCTTTTCCTCCTACTTTCTACTCTGGTTATTGATGTTAACTATGTTATTCTCCCTATTAGGTTGCAGACTCTATGAGAACAAGGACTATGGCTTACCTCTTTACCATCTCTAGCATTACGTCTAGTTCTTGGTAGGGGAACAAATATTTGTTGTATTGAACTAAAAAGAAATGCTTTTTATCTTTAACCCATTGGTCTTTTATTTCTCTCTGGTAATCACAGATGATTAATCTAATTCTTCTTCTACTTGAAAATCTTTCAGGTAAAATTATTGTCATGTGGTTTTTAGAATCTTCATCAACCTGATCACCCTCCTTTAGTTTATCAGTGTTTCTAAAAATATTTCTTCTCAAAAAAGAATACAACTCTACATGTGGGACCATTACTTCCTGTGATGAGAAACAGTCCTCCTTTTATATACTTTTTTTTAAGTAACTGTCTCACACTATTGCCTTCTTAAGCTTATAGTCAATTAAAATTCATATATCTTTTTCAGACAAATTAATTCTCACATATTGGTCTTGAACCACCGTACATTTTAGCCAGAAAGACTTTAAGTTTATCTCTGACAAGAGAAGAAATCACCAGTCTGAATTTTTACTTTCCTTTTGACTGCTTTTAAAAGTCAACATGGTAAAATGGGAAATAAGGGCTGGACCTGGATTTGAGACATCCAAGGGCAATTCACAACTTCCAACACTGACTTGTTATGAAACCATAAATGAGTCTATTAAACTAAAATTCAGGTTTCTCATTAATAAATTTGAGATAACAATATGTGTATTAGGTACTTCACAGGCTTGTTTTGAAGATCAAATGAAAACACATATAAAGTGCTTTATGAACCTTTGATTCTTATACAAATGTCAGTTATAATACTACATAAATACTAATAACTGACTAAAATTCCTGATATTTCAGAGTTGGCTTGTTACTTCTTATCCTACTCTCCATATAGACCTAGAAGAGCCCAACAGGAAGGTAGCCTCGTTTAGTGGAAAGAGATGATTTGAAGTCAAAAGACCTAGCATCAAAGCCCAGCTCACTAACATTTTCTACCAGCTGTGTGAGCTTGTGCAAATCATTTCACTTGTCAAAGTTTTCATTTCCTCATTCATAAAAGGATGAGGGAAAGGCTAGATGACCTTTGAGGTTCCTTCTATATCTAGATCAATGAAACTCTCATCTTCCCTCTGTGCTCATGAAACTTTCCCCGCAATGCTCATCCCTTAAAAACATCAGTCAAAGCTTCTCTGGGATAATTAATCTCAATAGAAAGGTTTTTTCCGTCTTTCTTCTATTGGTCCAATTGCCTTTGAACATTTCCATTGCGTCCCTCAAAGTGTAAATCACAATCTCCAAATCATACCTGGGTAATGGAAACTAGAACCAAAAGAAGAATGTTATAATAAGACCCTGCCTGATCCAAAATGAGCTGATTCTCATCTCTCTCTACTTTCTACCCCACAGGCGTTATGAACGTGCTGCCACTGGATTGTGTTGCTATGGCGGCACTATAACATTCTGGTTTTCTCTAAACAGTACTGCGCTGTCCTGGGGCATAGCCAGTTGCTTTCTCCTAAGAAAGCATCCGGTCAGTGATGTAGTCAATAGAAATGCATTGGTACTAATTGATGTACCAGAATTGGGGAACCTACTCCATCCCTGCATCTACTCAGGTTAATTTGGAGATATGAGTTTATACTCAGGACAGAAGAAACTACCTTCATGGTGTTGCTTATTCAGCTCCTAAGTGTTATTGCCTTCTGGACCAAGTCTGTGGGCAATTGGAATGTGTTCTATGTTTTCAATATCTGGTTTGGGGTTACTGTGAGATGTGTTTCTTCTGTATTTTTATGAGATAAAATGAAGGCTGACGTAATTACCTCATATTCATCTTTGTAACACTGAATATCTTTAAAGGAGGCAGAAACCTTGTGGTAAATATATGAGGAAACCTTAGTTAAAAGCTATATTTAGATATTTTCATGTAGCAGATTCCAGGTGAGAGCAAGAAACCAAAGAGAAAGATGACTAATTTAGAGGTTAACCTCAGAATTAAACTCAGCCCATTTGAGTCCAGAGTGGGCGAGGGGGTCCCTATCCTTGTGTTACAAAATGTAAATGAAAAGAAAGCTAAAATAATGTTGAAAAAATATATAATTACAATGACCAATTTTGGTCCTAGAAAAGAGTTAGAAGTTATACTTCAATTTGTTTCTTGAAAAGGTCAAAGACTATGAATTCAGAATGTTGTGCATGCTATTAGGTGTGTTCACTGTGACAGCTGGTTGGTTCAAATGTTATGAGGTTCAACTAGGTCAGGGGAGCATGGTAAACCATGGACATGACAGTGATATAAATGCAAAAGAAATAAACAGAATGGAGAAAGATCATCACAAAAGAGAGATGACAATGAGGGAAGTGGAGTAGGAATAAAGGTATCTAGCATGAGGGTATGGTTTTGAAATGTGTAAGCTAAAAACAGAGGCAGGAGGAGAATGAAGCTGGACCCTTCCACAAAATGGATGTCCCAGGAGGAACTTACCAATGAGAAAAGAGAGATGGCCTGATGCAGGGATATTCCAGGATGAGAAAGTCACAAGGAGTGTTGTAAGTTCAATCTAGGCTCCTCTACAAAATGGTGGGCCTAAAAGAAACTCAACAATGGAAGTAGACCATATAGAATAATTATTGGGTGAGAAGGCCAAAAGGATTATATGTTCCAAAGCAAACAACAAGGAGGGTCCAACAGAGATTATATATCATAAATGTATAATAGGAAGAATTTAGGAAATCCTTCTCCCCCCATAAATGGTTCCACATTTTCCATAAAATCATTAAATCATTAGCCCTAAACTAAAATCATTCTCTTCTTTTGCAATCTTTCATATGAATATGTGAAGACAGGATTAACTCTTCCCTTGTTTATTTTTAGCTAATCAAGAACTTAAAGTACTCCTATTTGGCACTAAATAAGAGAGTTGCAAGTCACTTCTAGAGTAAGCTCAAACCTCCAAAGGTCACTGTCTGTCCCTCTTGGGCAGTGTTAGGCAAATTGAAAGACTGTAATTAGTTCCCATAAAGTGGGGGAGCAACAGGAAATGCTTCTTTTAAAAGGCCAGCTCAAGGATTCAGTCATTCTATCTTCTTTGGTGAGCCAAACTGGAGGAGGAAACTCCCTGGATGCTGCATTGGCTTGTGATGGTAAGTGGAATGATTTCTTCCTTGATTCTTTGTTGAGGAGACCATCTCCGCTCACTGGCACTCCCTTCAGTGTGAGTTCTGGTGAGATTTTTGGTCTTATCCTCATATGCACTGAAGGTTCTCAGTGCATTCTTCAGTGTCTCCTGGTTCTTTGGATTTGGGCTCCATAATTAGAACTCTGGATTCTGGTAAGATTCGCTTTTGGATTCCCATTTGTGGTCTGGAGACATTAGGATTAAACTTAGGGTATTTGTAGCTAGGCAGTACTTTCTGTCTCTTTATCTACATTTTTACACTTTCACTCTTTCCATCTCTGTAAATAAAGCTGCTAAGAGTCATTTTGACTTAAGCTGTAATATTTTAAAATTTGCAACCACAATATTACTTCGGAATTCTCATATCATCATAAAAATCTAAATTTAAATTCTTACAAGTCTTTCTTTGGCCCTTATCTTTTTAAAAATCTTTTATTTGCTAAATATATTGGCTATTTTTTTTCTAATTCCTCAACTTCCTTGACCTCTTCATAGCTTCTGACATTTTTTACTATCCCTGGAACTTTTTCTCCTCCCAAGATCCCTCATAATACTACTCTATCTTATATCTTTCTTGTTCTCTGACAGGCCTTTTACATTCGTCTCTACTAGATCATCATTCCTGCTCATAACGCATGGATATTCCCCCAAAGCTTTGCCTGGTCTTCTCTATACTTTCTTTTTTGGTGATCTTACCAATTTCTGGGGGAATCAACTATCATCTCCATGCACATAACATATCCAGTCCTCTTCTCTTTTCCAAGTTCCAGTACTATCTGATCAAATGTCTATCAAACACCAATAACTGCATATCTCATTTCCATCTCCAATGCAACTTGTCACAAATAGAATTCATGGTCATTATCCCTAATCCTGCCTAACTTCCCTGTTTCTCTCATGGGCACAACCACCCTTCTAATCACCCTGGCTCAAAATATCAAAGCCATTTCCTACTTTTAACTCTCCTTTAAGTGTTATAATGTACCAGGAAAATACAAACTCCTCAAGGACATGGGGCTGTTTTGTTTTTATTTTTGTTGTTGGTTCTGCATAGGGGGAGAAAAGGGGTCTTTATAAAAGGTTGGACTGGATTATTCAAGAGTAGAGTCACCAGGAATTTTATGAAATTCCAAAGAGATTTATTTAAAATTTATTTACAAAATAAAGAAAGAGTGAAAGTAAGAAAATGATAGAGAGGATAGGGCAAGCTATCTAACCTACACACTAAGTATTTTGCTCTGACCCCTAGCTCAAACAAGGCAGGGGAGTTTAGTCCTTAGCTAGATAGGCTTCGGCCTTGAGCTAAGGACCTGGGAGTGCAGGGAGCCTCTCTCAAGAGGCTGAATCTTGCCAGAAAATCCAGGAAAGTAGTCAGTTCTATCCACTCACCATGTGTCAGTCCAAAGGAGGGGATTCAAGGACAGTCTCACCAAGTACAGGTCTCAGGCCAGTCAGCAGATTCTTCATCAGATTCCAACTCAAACTCAGAACTCCAAAGAATGAGAATAGTCAGAAGTCCCAAGCACAAAGAACTCTCAAGAATGAAGAAGTCCCCACAGGAAATTATAACTCCCTTTTAAAGACACTTTCTTTTGTGTCACTTCTTGTGCCTTCCTCCACTTTTACATCTACCAATTACAGTTGAAACTTCGCTTACGACTGCCAAGGGAGAAGTCAGTTTGATTCTGATTAGTCTCCCACTAGCACATACGTGGGTCACAGACCTCCCCACTCAATGATTAAGTGGGATGATTACACTTTTGGTGATTAAATCTAAAAATGGGCAGGGGAGTTAGTTTAATCTTCATAATCAGGGGAGAGTTAATTAGCTTCATTTTCACAATCAGGAGAGAGTTAATTTAATCTTTACAGTTCCCAAGTTGAATTAAATAAAACAATACTTATATGTATCCATGTGGTTTCCCTAGAAAGTAATAAGATCCTTGAAGGGATTTTCTTTTCACTTCTTTGGGGTTTTTGTTTTTGTTTTTTCATTTTTGCAGCCCCAGATCAAGTCACTGTTTGGCAGATAGTAGACACTTTTAACAAATACTTGTTGAATTTAATTGAACTAGGATTCTTCTTAAAGTTCTTCAAAGTGAAGACCAGAACAACACTGGTGGGTTTGGGGCACATTTGGGCCAGTTGTACTTGCACTAATTCAGGGGATAACAAACCAATTCTTTCCCACTAAAATAAATAACACTGGTATCCTACAGTCAGATGTTCACATACCCCAGAGAGAGCCAATTCACTATTTTAAATACCATTAAGTTCATGGTCTACATTAAGCCTGACTGAAAGGAGCCATTGGAAGGTGCTAAATGAATAGCTACATGTGTTTGTGTTCACCTTGAGCACCAAAATAAAAATTCAACCTTGCTTTTCATCCAATCAAGCCAAGTATCAACTCCTTGCTGGACATACTATGCTGAGGGCAGCCTAGTAAAAACACCTTCTCAGAATTACTCCTGCTCACTAAGGACTTATCAGGATCAGTCGGGTCAGCTGGGAGTGCAGTTCTAACATTGTGGCTAAAATGTTAAGCATGTCAAGCACTTCCCTAAGACAGTATGAGGGAAAACACAGCTACAGTCCTCCTTCATTGGGCATAAGTAGGTTGCTGTGATAGAAAGCAAGGAGGCAGGTTTGGTTGGCTCTATTGGAATCAATTGAAGGGAAGTCTGCAGTAAGAATTTCTCAAATTTAAAGAGTAGTGAAAGGAAAAGGTTACAAAGAAAATTCCTTTTGTGATTATTTATATGATTATTCATTCTATCCAGGAACATTTTGGAAAATAAAGTGCCTGGATGGAAAGAAAACAAGGTATTTTAATAGATCCATAGTCTCATCAATGTGGAAGAAAGACACAGGGCAAAAGTACACATCCTATTCCACACAAGAGATGATGAAATGGATGGTTTCAGAGAAAACTGGGAAGATTCATATGAACTGATACAGAATAATGAGAGAAAAACCAGGAGGATAATTTATATATAAAAAGCAATAGTATAAAACAAAATAAATTTGAAAGACTTGAGAATCAGTGCAATAGAAAAGCACAATTCTTGAGAACTGTAAGAGTTAAAACTGGTTTTGATCAAATTGAGAGTTATAAAAAGTGTTGTGGTTGCCATTTATAAAAATTAACTCTTAAGTGACAAAGCTGTTAGTAGCTTTAGTAGCTTTATTATAGCAAGGTAGAGATAGAAAAGAGATGGAAATGAAGGAGGTAGAAAATATTGCCTAGCTAAATACCCTAAGTCTGGATCCAAGTGCCTCTAGACTGCAAATGTGAATTCTAATATCAATCTTACCAGCCCATGAGAGTGTCCCCAGCCAAGCATTTCACCAGCCAAAGGACCAACACCAAAAAGACTGAGCTGCAAAAGGCAGTCTCTAACACCAAGGAGGCAAGAGTCTCACCAGAGTAGGTGTCCCTCTTCAGCCCGAGTCTCCAATGAAGCAAGCCGAATCCAAAAGTCCGCCAGAGTCCAAAGTCTGAATGAGGAAGCCAAAATCAGAGTGCCTGACTTCCTGTTGGGTCTCACCTTATAAGCACTTTTCTCCACCCAACAGTTCTCTAATGTCACATCTCAGGAACCAATCATAGTTCCTTAATTTGTCTAGCACTATGGGGGTGGAGGGGAAGTGCTTGTGGGATCTACTTCTGGTATTTGAGGATGTGAACTTCCTTTTCCAGTGAAAGGTTCTTCAAGTGCCTAAGTGTGAAAGGAGGGGCACTCAAAGTTCTTGATTATGTTAAAATAAACAAAGGGAGTTAAAAATTCCCTTTCACAGAACCAAAGATGATGCATGTGTGAATTTCAAAACTACTCAACCCTATTCAGACCATTCTTTAAAAGATGGGATTTAGCTATTTCCTGATCAATAACAATAGAGATACTTGGAATAACAGAATTGGGTCTTGGAAACTACAATCTCCACCCTACTCAGGGTAACAAGATTAGAAAGGGCTGCAGCAAAACTCAAGATTTAATTATTTGAGAATATGGCCTTCAATAGACGTGTGCAAAAACGACAGACCTCTGGGCAGTCCTAGGTCAAGCTAGAGCCACCTTTGGCACATGTGAGAGACAGGAAGTAAGGTAGAGGACAGCTCAGGAGTTCTGGGGACTTCCTGTGTGGAGGGAGAGGTTGTTGGAGCCTGGTGCTTGGAGTGGAGGAGCCCACAGGCTGTTTCTCCATTTTGGTCACGTGAGTGATAGGGACTGATCTCTTTTCTTTGCCCCAGCTATCCAGGGCCTTGGACCTTTGGCTCAACCTAAGCAGAGTGGGTATTTAAGCCCTATTTCCTTCTCTCCTTTTTTTTTTCCTCTCTCTCTCTCCCTCTAATACTTTTCTTCCTCCTGTTTGTAATTAAAACACCATTAAAAAGGTTAACAGCTGACTTGAGTTTTCATTTAGGAATTACATAGCTGAATTCCTTGGCGACCTTAAATTAATATATGTCAGTATTTTAAAGTGATTTCCATATTACACATGATACCCACCATCTAAGAGGAAAGTGGTGGACTCAAGATGTACATTTTTTGATATGCAAGACTTTACTTTGTTTAACTATGTTATTTTGTTATTAAGTTTTTATTCTCTCTTTTTTTCAATTCAATAAAAGGTTTATAGGTGAAGGAAAGAAAAAATATATATCTATTAATTGGATTTTTAAAAATTTATTGGTGGGGAACAGCTAGTTGACTCAGTGGATTGAGAAGCAGACCTCGAGTTGGGAGGCTTTAGGTTCAAATCTGGCCTCAGATGCTTCCTAGCTATATAACCCAGGGCAAGTCGCTTAGCCCCCATTGCCTAGCCCTTACCACTCTTCTTCGTTAGAAAAAATTCACAGTGTTGATTCTAAGACAAAAGGTAACAGTTTAAAAAAAAACGCATGGTGTCCAACCTGAATAGATAAATCTTGAACCTCCTTGACCCCAGTAAATTTTATAGATTCAAGTGGCAAGACAAGGAGCCCATAATCAATAAATAAGTCTTTATTAAGCCTTACTTTTTGTTCACTAAGCTAGTAAGCACCAGAGGATATATAATAAGGCATGAATCTAGAGCTTTGTACAATATCTGGCACATAGTAGGTGCTTAATAAATATTTATTGATGAATTAAATCGTGCTTCCAAAGGTAATTATTATCTATTTGGGAAGATAAGCACAACACATAGGCATTGCTTCTAGTCATAAGAATGTGATAATCTTGCTATGTTTTGCCTTGTCCAGGTTTCATATGGAGTTTTGCAGTTAAGTGGGAAAACCATAGTATGGGAAGAGCATCATTAAGAAGGAGTTCTTCAGAGCTGGGAAACCAGGATATTGAAGCCCCTTGAATCTATGTCACCAGAGGACTAGTTAAGGAATGTTTAAGCTTGTTTAGCTTGCAGAATAGACAATTCAAGGGAGATATGATAACTGTCCTCAGGTATTTGAAGAGTTGTCATGAAGAAGAGGGGTTATATTTGGTTCTGTTGTTTATTCCCAAAGGGCAAAATGAGAAGTTGCAATGAGGCAAACTGGACTTATCCAAAAGTGGAATGGAGTGGTTTGAAAAATAATGGGTTCCCTTTCACTGGAGGTCTTCAAACAAAAACTAGGTGCCTACTTGTGGAGAGTGTGACAAGGATTCATTCTGGACTTTGGAATAGCCATAAAGGTTCTATTTTATTTAGAGATATTTGGAGACAGCTCTCAAGTTCCATGACTCTGTAATATGAAAGATCAAGAAAACAGGATTAAAAAAATAACTGGGAGATTCTAGGAGATAAGTACTATAGAAACCTGGAAATCAATCAGAGGAAGCTGGAGAAAGTGATGAGATAAAGAGCCATTCTGGACTGAATTCTGACCAAAGGAGAACTGCCAAGGAAGTGACAAGAATCTTGAAAGAAAATGACTGTCATCTAAGGAGTGAGCAAAAGAATGTGTATATGCTTTAAGTGGGAGGCAGAGTGATATAATTAGGTTCTAATTCTGGTTCTACCACTTGCTAGCCACATCACAGAACAAGTTAGCCTGTCTGAGCTTCCATTTCCTCGTCTTTAAAATGAGAATAATAGTGCCTATCTATCAGAGGTGTTATGAGGAATTAAATGAAATTATGTCTGGCACTTTGAAATCTGTGAAATTATAAAAATATAAGAATTCCCCAGGGATTTATGAATATAGTTTCAAATTGACTGAATGTAAACTGTGAAAAATCATAAAGACTGAGAGAGTCACTAATTATCTAGAGATAAGTACATTTTCTCCTCCTATTTTAAAGGGTAGATTTTGGAAGATATCCACAAAGGATTCTGACTTCTACACTAGACCCTCTACCTTGTTATCTCCAATCAAAGGTCCTACCCTGACCACTTCGGGATCCATCATGGCTGACTCATGGAGCAATTTGGTTCAAAGTCTAAATCTTTATCTTTCAGATCAGCCTAGATGACATCTAAGTCTTGAATATATCATTTGGAACAAATACCAGTAATTACACTGAGTATACCCCAAGAGACTGTAGGAAAAACAATGCAGCACTGCAGAGGAATCTAACCCAAGGGGATCATGTCCAAGATCGCTTCAGGGATGAAAAATGAGAATGTTATCAGTTTAGGTCAAAACTCCAATATAACTGCATCAAGTATGCCCAGGCTTACCCCAGCTGTAGTTTAAGTAGTCCCTCTTCTCTCTTGAGTCTCCTGGATAAGACCTGTCTCCAAAAGACACAAGTATCCTCATTCTGGGCTTTATTCCATTAAAGAGGCTTTTGTTCTGGCACTGATTCAAGGTCAAATACTTGAGCTATGCCCTTTGGGCATAATCCTTTTAAAATATCAAATTCACATGGAGGTAGAATAGAAAAACACAGAGAAAGGCCGAGTCTCAGCACTGGACAAATTTCCTATATAGAAGCAAAAGTACTGTATCTATGCAACTCCATCATGGATGTTGGGAAGGTGAACCTTCACAGTTGTCCTGCCTCTGAATTTTTTTTTCTGTGTCATCTGCCCCAATTAGAGTGTTGAGACCAGGGCCAGTCTCATTTTTTTGGTTCCAATCTTCCACACTTATTAAAAATTTAAGTGCTTAGTAAATATATTTTCATTTATTTATTTGCCAGATAGACATCCAGAAAGAGAAAGTGAGATAAGAGATGAAACTGGCCTCCTGGCTGTGTGACTCTGAGCAAGTCACTTCATCCCAACTGCCTAGGCCCTGACAATCTTCTTAGAATCGATACTAAGACAAAAGGTAAGAGTTTTAAAACAGAGAGGCAGAGAAGGGAGGGGGTAAGGGGGATTGGACCGAGGGAGTGAAAAAGTCTTGTACCTGCAAAAAGGCCCATGGGACACACCATCTACCCTGAAAAGGAAAGACTAGAATAGCAGGAAACATGACATAAAGAAACAACGCAGACCTATCCCTTCTCTGGTACAAGGGAGGGCGGGATCCATCAGAGGAAAGGTAGCAACCCTAAAATATGACCTCAGTGGGGGCAACTTCTCCGGACTGCACTAGAATGGTCATTTCCATACCCATTTGGAGTGATTGTATAAATTCATGGTAAAAGGGAGACTTCCTGGGGAGACAGTGTTGTTTAGTTCCTTGGGAACTCTGAAGTTCTTTCCAGTAAAAGGTTAGGTTGGGGGTGGGAGGGAACTGGAGCCCCCAGCCTCAAGGTGACACTATAATTTGTATTAATCATATAATAGGTCTTTGGGTAAGTGGGGATGGAAGTGGAGACAGGTCCACTAAAAGGAAGAGGTGCCTTTCCTGTGGAAGCGGTCAAGTATAAATCTTTTATGGTTTTTCTTTTTGTTTTTCATAGTGAATATGGTAGAGAAAGAATGCCTGTTAACCTAAGCACTTGCTTAGGAGCTAAAAAAACAAACAACCTTTTAAGAAAGACATGAGTTAAATTCTGATGCTTCCAAAAGAAAACCTGGATGGAAGCACAAGCCGAAGAGATAGATCACAGATATTCCCAAAGTAAATAAAGGTCCATACCCACATCAGTAAAACAGTATGCTTTCAGATTTGGATGTCAACCAAAGTATGATATCTAGAATGTGATTCCTAGAGGAGAACAATGAAGATGGTTAGAAGGAAATAGGCTCACTGAAGACTAAAGGAATTGAGTTTTAATAAACTCAGCAAAGCAATCCAGTTGAATAAAATTTCAAAAACATGAAGGGAATACTGCATTACAGTGAGGATTACATAGTCCATATTAAAAATAGGCCAAGAGGAAACTGATTTATATTGTCAAAGGTTAGCATTTGATAAAAGAAAAAATTTTTTTTTTGAAAGCATTTCCTCTCTGTGGGAGGATAACCTAGAATGCCCCAATTTGGGAGATGAGGATGTTTCACTTGAAGATTTTTAAAGAAAAAAATATATATGTGTATATATGTGTGTGCGTCTGTATCTGCATATCTGTTTCCTGGCATGATTTGAATGAATGTGTTTTCAACAGTTAATCAACAGATATCTATTAAGCATTTACTAAGTGCAAGGCACCATGCTAAGCTCTACAGATGCAAATAAAGGCAAAAACAGTCCCTGCCTTCAAATAGCTCATGGTCTAATGAAGGAATATGCAAATAACTCTGTACAAATGTCCCAAAAAGCCTATTGGTATGAGATTTTTTCCTTATTGGTAGAGAAAGATCCAGTGAGGGGCAGGTAGAATTGGCAAGAAACAAGAGCTTCAGTTCTCAGTCATTCCCTAGGACTCAACTAATTATGATTTCCTTGAGTCCTTTTCAGGACTCTCCAAGAAAGAGTTCCCTTTTGAGGAGTATTTGCTATGTGTACTCATTGTAGAACTGGTTTTAGTTCAGGAAGGAATCAAGCTTTGAATATAGAGCTTGAGGTTTCCATTCCCCACAATATGACAGAGAGCCAAATTCAGACGGAACCCAATCATATTCTCTAGACTATATATTTTATATTTAATATATGACATTTATTATATATTTATATTTAAATATGCCATTTATTATATTAACTATATTTAAGGGAAGAGATATAGTTCTAGCTGAGTATCCTTGCTAAGGAAAGTAGAGTGGTGGTCTCTGATCCCAACATCCTGCTTTCCCTCCTAGCAGGGATGAAAGTCTCCCTTGGAGAAGGGGTGGGGGGAGGACAAGAAGTGCTAAAGATATTTCTTCTGCCTCCCTCTTTGCCACAGGCCTTGCCATCTGTGTGGTGTCTCTACTCTTATCAATGCACAATATATGTTAACAAATTTTATATATATATATATATACACACACACACACACACACAAGACAAAATGAAAATATTTTCATAGTGAAGGCCTTTAGACAAAGACTGGCAAAGGCTCCTTGTAGAAGGTAGAACTGTAGCTGAGACTTAAAGGAAACCAGGGAATCCAAGAAGCAGATATGAGGAGGGAGAGAGTTCTAGGTATGGGGAACAGCCAGTGAAAATGCTCAGGCAACAGACAGTGTCTTCTTTAAGCAAAAGCAAAGAGGACAGTGTCCTTGTATCACAGATTGGAGGGAAAAGGTGGGTAGGAAGGGGAAAAGGAGAGGAAGGGCCAGATTATAAGGGATTTTAAAAGCCAGACAGAAGATTAGGTATATGATCAGGACAGGAACAACCTAGGCAAGGGATCTCAAACCCTTCCAACTACTTAAATCTAGACCTGAAAGAGACCATCAAGACCCCCTAGTCCAACTCCCCATTCTGTAAATGAGGAAACAAGCCCAGAGAGTTTAAGGGGCTAGCCTGAACTCCCACAGGTAGTAATCAATAGAGGTAGGTTTTGAATCTAGTTCTCCTGATTCCAGAACCTATACTCTTTCCATTGTACCAGCAAGGTCATGTAGTTTTTTTATTCATTTGAATACAGAATCCAGTTGATCTTTGTGAAGAGAAGCAATGATTTAGAGAATTGTGGTAAAAATAGATGACTACTATAAACAAACATGTATTTTGTATTTGATGCCACTAAACTGGAACTAGCTCAAGATAACATTAAAAATAAAATGTAATGACTGTATTTAGAGTAATGCTTTCCCGCACATCCAATCACATCAGTAACTATACAGATTGTTGCACACAGCACCATTTGGAGGGTTTCAATGACCACATTCTTATTACCTGGGGAACAATCCTTTAGACAATGTTACAAGGGAATCACTTTAAAAGACTGATATATATTAATTTAAGGTCGCCAAGGAATCAGCTATGTAATTCCTAAATGAAAAACTCAAGTCAGCCGTCAGCCTTTTTTGGAGTTTAATTACAATAGGAGCAAGAAAGGAATTAGAGATATATATAGAGAGAGAAAGGGGAGAGAAGGGAATAGGGCTTAAATACCCCTTCTGTTTAGGCTGGGCCAAAAGGCCCAAGCCCTTAGATAGCTGGGGCAAAGAAAAGAGATCAGTCCCTTTCACTCACGTGTCCAAAATGGAGAAACAGTCTCAGAGGCCCCCACCTTCAGCTTCCTCCAGAGCAAGCTTCCTCAGAGCCCAGGAACCACACCGACCAAAAACTCAATCCCCTCTCTCCGTCTCCAGACCCTCCTATCTTTAAGGATACCATCCAAGTTGCCTCCCCTCAGTCCTCACATCTACCAATCACTCTTCATCAATTTCCCTGTCAATGGAGGCTCTCACTTAACCCAGGACCGCCCAGAGGTTTCTGGCTTTTGCACATGTCTGTTGAAGGTCATATTTTTCAAATGATTAAATCTTTACTCCTTTGTTCCAGCCCTTTCTAAATCCTGTTAACTTGAGTATGGTAGAGATTGGAATAATTAAATTTTGATCTAGGCTGCAGCCCTTACTCAATCCTATTAGGACTGAATAGGGTGGAGATTTATTCCAAGTATCTCCATTGTATCAATTCTAAAATCAATCAAGACTCAAAGAAATTCCTGTTCTATGCTCAAGCATAGGTCAAAGTCCTTTCCATTGTTCAGCAAAGGGTTTCTGTCCTAAAGTAATCTTAAGAAGGGAAGAGAAGGAACCTCCCATGCCAATGGAGTTCCCATTCCAATAGACTATCAGTAAGAAATTTTCCAAGTATGAAATATCCCAATGGTGAAATTTCCAACATTTATAAGTCTAAGGAATTTTGAGGTTTACAATCCCCCCTGATGATCATTGGGAGACTAGTCTCCCCATTGATCATTTAATATAATCATTTTGTAGTTCTAAATTCACTTCTAACTAAAGATATATATATTAACTTGTATTACTGCAGGGAAAAATAATATTAGTATTAATTATGTGTACCTTCAGTACAAAAAATGAGAAAAAAATCAAATATTCTGATAAAAAAATAAAAGAAAAGAAATAAGAAAAAATAAGAAAAAAATCAGTAATTCAATATATTCTTGAGAGAAAAAAAAAACAGCATCCATTTGTCTATGGATTATTATCTCCAATTCTTATGATAAGATAGAGTCACAATTCATATGATAGGATAGAGTCAATCAGTCTCAGCAGAAGATGCTTTCTTCACATGTGAGCAGTGAATCCAAGAGTCTCTTTCTCCAATCTTTATAGATGTTGGAGTAGTTAATAATATTTGGAATGGTCCTTCCCATGAAGGTTCAGTTGCTCCAGTTCGCTTGAAATTCTTGATATAAACTTTATCTCCTGGGTTCAGGTCATGCAGAGAAAAGTCTAATGGTCCAGCTTGTACTGCAGCTCCGGATTCATGAAGTTCACGTAGTTTGTGCTGTAACTCCTGTATATAGGAAGCAATAGTAATATCTCCCCCTAATAGCGATGTATAAGCCGGGGAGAAAGGCTTAGCCTGTATAGGCGGATGTCCAAAAAGCATCTCAAATGGTGAAATATGTAAGTCTCCTCTAGGCCTGCTTCTAAGATAAAATAGGGCCAGAGGGAGAATTTCAGGCCATTTTAAATGGGTCTCAGTGCATAATTTGCCAATCATAGTCTTAAGTTCTTTATTCATCCTCTCCACTTGGCCTGAGCTCTGGGGGTGATATGGAACATGGAATTTTGGAGTTATCCCCAAGCAAGAATATATTTGATTTAAGACAGAATCGGTAAAATGACTCCCTCTATCAGAGTCAATATGTGCTGGTAGGCCAAAACGAGGGATAATTTCTTTTAAAAGTATCTTTGCAACAAAATCTGCTGTGGCTCGGGTTGTAGGAAATGCTTCCGGCCATCTGGTTAGTTGATCTACAATTACTACACAAAATTTATAACGTCCAGCCTTTGGCATTGTTATGAAATCTATCTGTAGATGTTCAAAAGGTGTGTAAGCCAGAGGACGTCCCCCAAAGGCTTTTCCACGATATGCATGTTGGTTATATGCCTGGCAAATAGGGCAGGCTGAACATACTTTAGAGGCTACAGTAGTTATACCAGGGGCTATCCATACTCTCTTAACAGAGTCCACGATGCCCTGGGTGCCAAAATGACCATTTTTATGAATAGATTGGCAAATTTGGTTATAGAAACTTCTAGGGAGCAGGGGTTTTCCTTCAGGTGACACCCATACTCCATTAATCTGTTTTGCTTTAAATTTTTGTTTCCATTTTTCCACTTCCTTTTCATTATAGGAGAGTGATAAATTTAAATTATCAGTGGTTGTTAATGTTAAAATTAATCCAGGTCCTTCTATGGCTGCTAGTTTTGCAGCGGCATCTGCTCGGTCATTTCCTCTAGAGACAGGGTCAGAGCCACCTGTATGGGCAGAGCAATGAACTACAGCTAGGGCTTTAGGCAGTTTGAGAGCAGAAAGAACTTCATTAATAATTTCTGCATTAGCTATGGATTTTCCAGCTGAGGTTAAAAATCCTCTTTGGAGCCATAGCATCCCGACTGAGTGACAAATGCCAAAAGCATATCTAGAATCTGTATAAATTGTTGCCTTTTTATCCTTGGCAATTATACAAGCTTGTTTTAGAGCTATGAGTTCTGCTCCTTGAGCGCTAATGTTAGAAGGTAGTGAAGCTGACCATTCAGTGGCAAATTCTGAGACTACGGCAGCTCCAGTGTAACGTATGCCATCCCTCATAAAAGAGGAACCATCGGTAAATAAAATCAGATCTGCATTGTCTAAGGGAGTGTCCAAGAGATTATCTCGAGGCTTTTCTGCCATGGACACTAATGTTTCACAGTTATGTAGTGGTTCTCCTGAAGTAGGTAAATCTGGAAGCAAGGTGGCAGGGTTAAGAGTTGAACAGCGTTTCAAGGTAATATTTTCACTATTTAATAAGGTTATTTCATACCTTGTAATTCTCTGATCCGAGAATGCCTGTGTTCTATGTTTTACCAATAATGCTTCAATCTCATGTGGGCACATTATTGTTAATGGACATCCCAATACTAAATCAACGGTTTTTGTTACTAGTAAGGCTGTAGCAGCTACTCCTCTAAGGCATGGTGGTGCTCCTGCTGCTACTGGGTCTAGTTGGGCAGAATAATAAGCAATTGGGCGCTGAGAAGGTCCCAAAGTCTGAGTTAACACACCAGAGGCTACTCCTCTTCGCTCATGCACATATAAGGTAAATGGCTTGTTGTAATCTGGGATGCCTAGAGCAGGGGCAGACATGATAGCCTTTTTCAGATCTGTTAGAGCTGACAAGTGTTCAGGCTCTAATTTGAGGGGTTCAGGAACCGAATCCTTTGTTAATGCTATAAGGGGTTTAGTGATTTCCCCATAGCATGGAATCCATTGTCTACAAAACCCTGTTGCTCCTAAAATTGCTCTCAGCTGTTTCTTAGTGGTAGGAGCACTCAATTTTTGAATGTTCTCAATTCGTTTTGGAGAAATATAACGAGCACCCGCAGTCAAGATGAATCCCAAATATTCTACTTTTTGGAGACACCATTGAACTTTATCCTTAGAGATTTTATGTCCTCTTTTGTGCAATTCCAAAAGAAGGTGTTTGCTATCTTCTTGACATGTTTCTGCATCTGTTGAAGCCAAGAGTAGATCATCTACATATTTGATTAATTTGCTATTTTTAAATGTTATATTGTCTGTGTCTTGGCTCAAAATTTGCTCAAATAAGCTCGGACTTTCGACATAACCCTGTGGCAGCCGACACCAGGTATATTGTGAGCCCTTCCAGGTGAAAGCAAAAATATGCCTGGAGTTTTCATGTATTGGTATGGAAAAGAAAGCTGAACACAAGTCTACTACTGTAAAGTATGTAGCTGTGCTAGGAATAGATGAAATAATAATATGTATGTTAGAAACTACGGAGTGTCTCTTTATAACGTGATTATTCACTGCCCTTAGATCCTGTACGAATCTATAGATGTGCTTGCCATCGGGTCCTTTTTTTGGTTTTTTAATTGGCAGGATGGGCGTGTTGTATTCAGATTTGCAAGGGATTATTATTCCCTGTTCTATTACTGAGTTAATAACTGGTGTAATACCCTCAATTGCCTCCTTTGAGAGGGGATACTGAGGGATAGAAGGAGGTGGGCTAGATTTAGTTTTTATCTGCACAGGAACAGCAGATTTGAGTAAGCCTACGTCAGAAGAAGATGTGGCCCAAAGAGACTCCGGTATATCTTTAGGTATTTCAAAAATGGAAGGTTCTTTTGCCTCCTGGTTTTCCGAGAGAAGTACAGGGAGTAAATTTAAAGATTCCTCTGGTACTTCTAATGATAATGAGCCATCTGGGGAGCAGGTTATTGTGGCTCTGAGTTTGCATAGAAGGTCCCTCCCCAGCAAATTTAAAGGGGAGTCAGGCATCAAAAGGAAGGAGTGTTGTACCTCTAGGGGTCCTACAGACACCATTCTAGGAGGAAGTCTTTTAACTCTTTGGGTTATTCCTGATACTCCCATTACATTCTCTGAGCCAATAGAATAACATTGTAAATCAGGTGTTCTCTTTAATACAGACCAGGAAGCTCCGGTGTCTAATAGACAATCATAATAGGTGTTACCCACTTTTAAGGTAACATGGGGTTCATTAGTATGGGGAGGGCAGTGGATAGGGACAACGGGTAGTAGGACATCAGGGTCTGGGAAATCAAAGGTTGTATCCTCTGATTCCTGTGCCCCAGCCCCCCCCCCCCCGGCACCATCATTGTGTTTGGGATATTCCTTGGGCACCCCCCTGAAGGGCACCTCTCTGAGGGTCATTAGTACCTCGAGTAATTTTTGGACGAGCGCCATTTCTCATATATTGTTGAGTATTATCATTAAAATTTTCTTCAATTTGAGCATTGTCATTAAATTCCCAATTCCTATTTCTATAATTCTGGTTTCTAAAGCTCTTATTTCTATATTCATTATAGTTATTTCCATAGTCATTATTATAATTTCTAGAATTTTGGTTTCTATAACCATTATCATAATTTCTATAGTTATTATTTCTAAAACCATTATTAAACTGTGTATTCCTTCCAAACATCTTAAGAAAGGTTCTACATTCCATCATTTTGTGGCCCTTCTTCTCACAGAAGTGGCAAGTAATGGATTGATAATTGGATTTCTGGAGAGGGGCAATTGTCGTTGGTTCATTATCATGCCCACTTTCTAATTTAGTTATCCTATCTATTACACATCTCATTTTTTTCTTCATTTCCTCCATGTCATCATTATTCTCTTTCTCCTTTTCTTCGTTTCCCTTAAAAACATATATAGCTGTTTTTCGCAATTCTTCAAGGTCCATATCTGACCATCTTGGGCATTGTGTTTTAAAATAATTTTTAATTACTTTGCAAGAATTATTTACAAAGATTCTTCTAACTTGTCTTAAACTATTCTCTTTATTTAAGTCCCAATCTAAGTATCTGTCCCCAAACTCGATAATTCTGTCCATAAATCTGGAGGGTGTTTCGTTTTCCTTTTGCTTAATTTTTTCCAGTTCCATCCACTTATCTGTACTGTCCGCACATTCCTTCATGGCCGTGAGGATGGCCTCTCTACAACGGTATAGTTGTAGATAGTCCTCAGGATTATTATAGTCCCATTCGGGATCCTGAGATGGCCAATGTGCTGCATTACGCCCCCGGGTTTTGTTGACATGAGCAATTATTTTATTTTTTTCACATTCACTTAAAAAAGCCTGTAGTAAGCTCTCAACGTCCTTGTAAGACGGATTATATTGAAAAAATATGTCTCCCATCTTTTTTGTTACTAGAAAAGGATCTTGTTCATATGTGGGGATATTTCGTGTAAATTCATTTATTTCTTGGGGAGTAAACGGTATCCTATGTCTTAAAGTCACCACATCCCCATTTCGTCCTATTTCAGGTACTTCTCTTAGAGGAAACAGGCCTCTAGTTGAATTTTGCACCTGTGGGTCAGTTTGACAAGGACAGGTTTCTCTAGGAGGACAAGATCTCCCTTGCATTGGAATTTGGTTTTCTGTAGGAGAAGGAACATGAGAAGCTGGGATTGCAGGGGAAGGGTTTTGGGGATTAAATTCAGACAAGATTTGCACTGCACGAGAGAAGCAGTCTGTTAACTGGGCTATAGGGAAGGTGTTTTCCATCTTTATTTCAGGGAAGGAAATTTCCTCATTCAAAGGTTCAGAAACAGGTCTGTTTCTGGTAGAGTGGGTGTTTGCCCATTGATCCTGTAAGAAACATTTTAGATCTTCTAATTGGGCTTGCATTTTATCCTCAATTTTTCCTATTTTATCTTCCATATCTCCCATTTTATCCTCAATATTTCCTATTTTATTCTCAATATTTCCTATTTTATCCTCAAGTTTTTCTATTTTATTCTCAATATTTCCTATTTTTAACTGCTCATGGATAGGACGAGCCAATATAATAAAAATGACCATCCTACCCAAACTTCTTTATCTATTTAGTGCCATACCCATTGAACTACCAAAATACTTCTTCACTGATTTAGAAAAAACCATAACAAAGTTCATTTGGAAGAACAAAAGATCAAGGATATCCAGGGAAATAATGAAAAAAAAACACATATGATGGGGGCCTTGCAGTCCCAGACCTCAAACTATATTACAAAGCAGCAGTCATCAAAACAATTTGGTACTGGCTAAGAAACAGAAAGGAAGATCAGTGGAATAGACTGGGGGAAAACGACCTCAGCAAGACAGTATACGATAAACCCAAAGATCCCAGCTTTTGGGACAAAAATCCACTATTCGATAAAAACTGCTGGGAAAATTGGAAGACAGTGTGGGAGAGACTAGGAATAGATCAACACCTCACACCCTACACCAAGATAAATTCAAAATGGGTGAGTGACTTAAACATAAAGAAGGAAACCATAAGTAAATTGGGTAAACACAGAATAGTATACATGTCAGACCTTTGGGAGGGGAAAGGCTTTAAAACCAAGCAAGATATAGAAAGAATCACAAAATGTAAAATAAATAATTTTGACTACATCAAACTAAAAAGCTTTTGTACAAACAAAACCAATATAACTAAAATCAGAAGGGAAACAACAAATTGGGAAAAAATCTTCATAGAAACCTCTGACAAAGGTTTAATTACTCATATTTATAATGAGCTAAATCAATTGTACAAAAAATCAAGCCATTCTCCAATTGATAAATGGGCAAGGGAAATGGATAGGCAGTTCTCAGATAAAGAAATCAAAACTATTAACAAGCACATGAAAAAGTGCTCTAAATCTCTTATAATCAGAGAGATGCAAATCAAAACAACTCTGAGGTATCACCTCACACCTAGCAGATTGGCTAACATAACAGCAAAGGAAAGTAATGAATGCTGGAGGGGATGTGGCAAAGTAGGGACATTAATTCATTGCTGGTGGAGTTGTGAACTGATCCAACCATTCTGGAGGGCAATTTGGAACTATGCCCAAAGGGCGACAAAAGAATATCTACCCTTTGACCCAGCCATAGCACTGCTGGGTCTGTACCCCAAAGAGATAATGGACACAAAGACTTGTACAAAAATATTCATAGCTGCGCTCTTTGTGGTGGCCCAAAACTGGAAAACGAGGGGATGCCCATCAATTGGGGAATGGCTGAACAAACTGTGGTATATGTTGGTGATGGAGTACTATTGTGCTCAAAGGAATAATAAAGTGGAGAAGTTCCATGGAGACTGGAACAACCTCCAGGAAGTGATGCAGAGCGAGAGGAGCAGAACCAGGAGAACATTGTACACAGAGACTAATACACTGTGGTATAATCGAACGTAATGGACTTCTCCATTAGGGGCGGTGTAATGTCCCTGAACAACTTTCAGGGATCCAGGAGAAAAAAAAACACCATTCATAAGCAAAGGATAAACTATGGGAGTGGAAACACCGAGGAAAAGCAACTGCCTGAATACAGAGGTTGAGGGGACATGACAGAGGACAGACTTTAAATGAACACTCTAATGCAAATACTATCAACAAAGCAATGGGTTCAAATCAAGAAAACATCTAATGTCCAGTGGACTTACGCGTCGGCTATGGGGGGTGGGGGGTGGAAAAGAAAATGATCTATGTCTTTAACGAATAATGCTTGGAAATGATCAAATAAAATATATTAAAAAAATATTTCCTATTTTATCCTCAATTTTTTCTATTGTATCCTCAATTTTTTCTATTGTATCCTCAATTTTTTTTATTTTATCCTCAATATTTTCTATTTTATCCTCAATATTTTCTATTTTATCCTCATTTTTTTCTATTTTATCCTCAACATTTTCTATTTTATCCTCAATATTTTCTATTTTATCCTCATTTTGTTTTATTTTATCCTCATTTTGTTTTATTTTATCCTCATTTTGTTTTATTTTATCCTCATTTTGTTTTATTTTATCCTCATTTTGTTTTATTTTATCCTCAATATTTTTTATTTTTTCATCTCTATAGTATTGAGGAGTACAAAAATGACAGTACCTATTAATATAAAAATTTGGAGGTATCCTTCATTCCTCAATGCCCCTACTTCTTCAGCTGCCATATAATTGTCAAAGAATGTAGTACTCATTTTTATATGTATATTTTGTAATTTCACAAAACACGTGGGGAGCAGGGCAAAGCAACAAACTTTCCACAGGGTTTTTTTTTTTTTTAATCCAGGAAGTTGTTCCTTAAGGGAAAGGATATTTAGAAACAGTTCTTCCAGCCAGGACTTTAGAGTCCTGTTGCTGAGATTTAAAAACAGCTGTTTTCTGTCTATCAGAGTCACACAGCTGGGAAGTATCTGAGGTCCGATTTGAACCCAGGACCTTCTGCCTCTAGGGCTGGCTCTCAATCCGCTGAGCTACCCAGCTGTCCCTTAAGATTAAAGGGAAGAAAAAGAAAAAACTGCTGATTCCAATTTAACTTAAGGAGAAAAGAGAAAAAGTTTTTTATACTCACGTGTTCTAGCAGCTGTGTCTTTAAGCCAAGTTTTTTTTTAAAAAAAAAAAAAGGACTAAGTGGTGAAACAGTATAGTAAAAAGGCAAGGAAAAAGTTTTATTGAGAGGATTCTTTAGACTCCCGTGTGGTCAGCCACAATGTTACAAGGGAATCACTTTAAAAGACTGATATATATTAATTTAAGGTCGCCAAGGAATCAGCTATGTAATTCCTAAATGAAAAACTCAAGTCAGCCGTCAGCCTTTTTTGGAGTTTAATTACAATAGGAGCAAGAAAGGAATTAGAGATATATATATAGAGAGAAAGGGGAGAGAAGGGAATAGGGCTTAAATACCCCTTCTGTTTAGGCTGGGCCAAAAGGCCCAAGCCCTTAGATAGCTGGGGCAAAGAAAAGAGATCAGTCCCTTTCACTCACGTGTCCAAAATGGAGAAACAGTCTCAGAGGCCCCCACCTTCAGCTTCCTCCAGAGCAAGCTTCCTCAGAGCCCAGGAACCACACCGACCAAAAACTCAATCCCCTCTCTCCGTCTCCAGACCCTCCTATCTTTAAGGATACCATCCAAGTTGCCTCCCCTCAGTCCTCACATCTACCAATCACTCTTCATCAATTTCCCTGTCAATGGAGGCTCTCACTTAACCCAGGACCGCCCAGAGGTTTCTGGCTTTTGCACATGTCTGTTGAAGGTCATATTTTTCAAATGATTAAATCTTTACTCCTTTGTTCCAGCCCTTTCTAAATCCTGTTAACTTGAGTATGGTAGAGATTGGAATAATTAAATTTTGATCTAGGCTGCAGCCCTTACTCAATCCTATTAGGACTGAATAGGGTGGAGATTTATTCCAAGTATCTCCATTGTATCAATTCTAAAATCAATCAAGACTCAAAGAAATTCCTGTTCTATGCTCAAGCATAGGTCAAAGTCCTTTCCATTGTTCAGCAAAGGGTTTCTGTCCTAAAGTAATCTTAAGAAGGGAAGAGAAGGAACCTCCCATGCCAATGGAGTTCCCATTCCAATAGACTATCAGTAAGAAATTTTCCAAGTATGAAATATCCCAATGGTGAAATTTCCAACATTTATAAGTCTAAGGAATTTTGAGGTTTACAACAAATAGTCAGCAAAAAAATTTTTTTTCTGTTTCCTCAATCTATCTCAAATACAACTAGGTAACCTGGCTTATAAATGTTTGCAAAGATGTTATGAGCTAAATGGATATCCAGAAAGGTATGGATTGTTGATTTCAAGTCATTTTAGTCATGTCTGACTCTTTGTGACCCCATTTTGGGTTTTTCTTGACAAATATGCTGAAGCAGTTTATCATTTTCTTCTCTAGCTAATTTTAGAGATGAGGAACCATGGCAAACAGGGTTAAGTAACTTGCCCAGATTCACACAGCTAGTAAATGTCCAAGGCTGTATTTGAATTAAGGAAGAAAAGTCTTCCTGGTTCTAAGGTCAGCACTCTATCCACTATGCCACCTACTATCTCAAAGGTATGGATTAGAGCAATTAAAAATATGAAAACAACTTCCTCTGAGTTGGACTTTTTGGAGATAATCAAATATAGCATAAGATTCCTTCATACCAACCTTTTGGGCAATTTCTTCGGACTAAGAAATCAATAGGAATATTAAATATTTCAGAGACAGCCTGACCAACAGCTATGAGAGGCGAAGTTGGGAGAATAAATCAAGACTATGGCAGCTGCTTCAGTATCTTAACTGTTTTCCCTCATATGTTAGAACTTGGCTAATGTACTCTTTGAATCATATCCTATAACACAGTGTCAACTTCTGTGCTTCCAGAAACTACATGTGGTTTCAAAACATGGCACCATATTGCAGTCACAAGTGTGACTCTTCCAATTTTGAAGAACTACAGTGGGGGTAAGTGCCACAAGCCAAGTGATGTTAAGGACAAAAATTTAGATGATCTATGATTTCTACCATACTAATTTAACAATGTAATTAGTATTTATGCCACAATGATTGTTAGAATTGTCAGTACCTGCCTAAAAAATGCAATCTGCCCCAGTCTGAATTGGCTTAAAGGCCTGGTTGAAAGAGAATAGTGTTATGCTGTTCATCTTTCATTCTGAAGAGGCCCAATGACATGGAGTAATGTCTTGACTTGCTGGTGAATTGGATTTAGGTGGGACCAAGTTGCATCATCATCAGTCTCACTTTTTCAGTCATTGGAGTCCAGTGGCTAGAAAAAAAAAAAAACAATGGCCTGGTATGCAGTGGGATGACTACAGTAAATACTATAGCTCCCAACTAGCCCTCAGGACATTTACTTACTAAGTAGTTTCATTTGAGACATTGGCTTTGTTAAGCTGTAAACAAAGAATGAATTTAGGTTGGGTCTCCCTAGAAGGGACAGTTTTTCTGTCTTTTGTTTCATCTTGTCAAAATTAGTAGTAGTATGGTTTCTCCAAGAGGACAGCTAATCTGGGTCATCCTGATTGGGGTGGTTATGATTTTCCAGCCAAGATCACTAGAGGAAGTTGACATCCATGAAGCAATTAACATTTATTAATGTCAGAGATCAGCCATACCCAAAGGCCAACCTGTTTTCCCCAGCTGCAGCTAATCATTAGACTCAACTACCAGATCCCACATTCTCCTTTTGGGGGGGGGCCTCATTTTGCTGAGATGGTTGGTGACCCACTTTATAAATAATAATACACATCACTGTCAATAAACTGTTTTCTTGCCCAGAAAACTTGCCTCAGGATCATTTTACTCACTACAGTAGGGTAAGGAGAGCAATAAAAAATATGAGCTCTGTCTGTATGACATATTAGTTGAGAAGGCAAAAGGGGTTCAAAGTGGCTAGTAGCACTGTCTTCAGGGAAAAGACCCAGCTAGTCACAAGCAGACAGTGGATTATGGACAGGCTAATTTAGCCTTGGCATAGTGGGAAAAGGAGATGGTCAGTTTGGAAAACCCGAGTTCAAGTCCTACTAAAACCTACTGCTTTTGTGACTCTTGCCAACCTCCCAGGCCCCAATTACTTAAGATTTTAAGTTGCAGAACAATTGTTTATATTTTACATGGGGAGGGAGTTTCCTCACAGAGTTCTCTACACCTATTAAGAAAAAAGGAGGGGGTAGCTGGGTGGCTCAGTGGATTGAGAGTCGGGCTTAGAGATGGGAGGTCCTAGGTTCAAATCAGGTCTCAGACACTTCCCAGCTGTGTGACCCTGGGCAAGTCACTTGACCCCCATTGCCTAGCCCTTACCACTCTTCTGCTTTGGAGCCAATACACAGTATTGACTCCAAGATGGAAGGTAAGGGTTTAAAAAAAAAAAGGAAAACTTCTAAGAAGAAAACTTCTCAGACTGTTCTGTCTTCCTTTAGCCTAATGGTCCAATTCATGTTATAGATAAACCTTATTCCTCATGACAGTTGAAAATTGAATTTAGAATATACCAAGCAAATGGCCCATTCTCTCCTGAATTCTGATTATATATGCCAAAACTAGACACCAAGAATAATTCTGTTTGGCCCTTTTCAGACAAAAAATAAATAAAAAGAGGTCCTGAAGGGTTGCTGGGAGGGAAAGTCAGCATGTGGGTAGGTTGTTAGGTTCTATAGGGAAGGCTTAATGAGTCTTTATTCTTTTTCAAAATACCTTTCCATAGAAGGTAGTAATATCAAATATTTGTGTTACTTTCCATCTCCAGACCTGTGCAAATGCCTGGGATGTACTGCTTTCTCATCCCTAGTTTACAATTACTAAGTTTCCCTCAAAGCTCAGCTCATTTAAGCTTTCCCCTCCCTTTTACATGAAGCCTTTCCCAATATATCCAGTTGCTAGTTTATCACCAAAATTACCTTATATTTATTCTGCATATATCTGGTATATACTAATATATGTTCATGTTGTCTTATATAGAAGTTCTGTTTCCTTGAGAAGCCTATAGCACTTGCTTTTTTTCCCCCCACATCCCTAGCACATAATTTGGTATACAGTAGGCACTCAATAGTGGCTGATCTGGGTTTGTAGTCTTTTGCATACTTTACTTCATTAGACCCTCAACAACCCTGTGAAGTAGGTCCTGCAGCTATTATTATTAAATTTTATAGTGAAGAAACTGAGGCTTAGGAAGGTTGTGTCATATGGTCACACAACTAGCACATGCCAGAGGCTGGATTTGAACCCAGGATTTCCTAAAACCATATACCTCACTGTTGCTCAGAAGGAACCCAGAGCTGGGAGTCAGGAAGACTAGATTCTAGTCCTAAATCTGTTACTAATTAGCTTTGTGGGAAACTCTGATCATTTCCAGATTAAAAGATGTGTTCCTCACATTTATTCCATTTTTAATTTTAAAAACTAAAAATTTTATCAATGAAATTTTTCTTTTAAAAAATTCCACAGATCCATAGAAATCATCAACTGTGTTTTTAATCAGTTTCAAGTTCCTACTATACAGAAATAGCAGTTAGCTTTGAAGGTAACATTTACCTGAAGAATCTTCTTTGTACAGAGCAGCGAAGCAATAACAGACAATTCCATAGATTTTATAATTGCTGAATGTGATATATTCATTAAGAATTCCTAATATTTCCTTTGTTCAAGCCTCCTGCATGTCACATACCACAGAAAAGGCCAAATGGAATACAAACAGAATCCTTTTAGTTTTAGTGAAGGAAAACTTCTAAAAAGGTCATCAAAGATTGTGACCAGTTGGACTAACCAGAGTTCAGCTTAAGCATCCCAGTGATTCACCACCATTCTAGAAATAATAGGTCACCAAATTCAGAGCTGGAAAAGCTTGCCATCACCTAGACTAACCACCTCATTTAGAGCTGGAACTTTAGCCATCACCAACCGCAACAGCCTGATTTTACAAATGAAAATAAAGCCCACTCTTGAGAGGTAATGCATTTTACCCAAAATTACACAAGGATTAGGTGGCAAACCATGTCTCCTACCTCCAAATTTACAGCAGGAGCAAGAAAAGCAGATGCCTTCGTGGGTAAAGAAGGAAACATAGCAACAACTATCTTTCACTTTATTCTGACTCATCACTTTACTCTAGGGAAAGATTTTAAAAACAATTTCTTAAATCTCCACGAAGCTGAGCAAAGTGTATATACAATCTATGAAAATGATTTTGAACATGCATCATATATTCTAATAAGGAATCATTCAATTAAATGGATATATAAGGAGGTTGTGGTTTGTTTTTCAACAGATTTATAGTAGGGCAACTTGACTGATTAGCAGGCATACCAGAATTCATACTTTTACATTCAAGTTTAGCTGCCACCCTAGGAGGCAAAACACTGACACCACAGAGCAGAAAACTTTGGAAATCCCTGTTTGAATGGCCTCTGGAGTCTACAGATCATTCTTTTGAGTATGTACAAGGGCAGTAAAGCTTTATCCCTTTTGGATGTAATTTATGTTCTACACAATCAAAAGTCACTTAGAGTCAAATCAGAAAAATGAAGTAGGTGAAGTGGGTCTATTAAGTAGAGAGCCCGACCTTCCAGTCTGGCTCCCAAACTAACTTTGAAGGTGATTTCCAAAGAGAATCCAAAACCTTCCCTGGGGTAAGACAATTGAAGGAATTGAGGGGATGAGGACAGCAAACAGTTAACTGTGGAAACTGAGCGAACCACACTGACTCCATCTTGTATCTATCCTAGAGCTAGCTTAGTTCCCTTTTTATTCAATTATAGGCCTAGACCAAATTCTATCTTGTGAGAAAAGTTTATTTAATTATGGGAACTGGGACAAAACTTTATGCATTGTTTGAACCTTGCACTGTGTGGCTGGGAAATTGGATCATTTGTATCTGCTATTTAGAAACTCTTAACCTAGGAACCCATGTTGACCAGAAACACTTTCAGATCCAAAGACTGATGTGAGTTTTCTCATAGCTGTACATCTCAAACAACCTATACGCCTTACCTGAAAACATGCCCCATACTGATCAATTATTATTTCCACATTCCTTTGATTTTTTTAGATACTTGGAGGAGTGGGACACCTCTTTTCCTGAATTCAGGTAACTGTTTCCCCTTCCCAACTTGGAAAGTCCTTAGTCTTTTCTATTAGAAATCAGATTACCTCATGTTGTATTGTTTGCTTTTAATTAATTGGCCATATTTTATTATTTTGTGTATAAAAGTCTGTCTCCCCCTGTATTTAGGGTCTAGCTTTAAGATGAGGAAGGGGCCTGATCCCAACTTGTTAGGCAATTGGCATGCACTGCTTAATAAATCTATATACTCAGAAGATTGAACCTTTTTTTCCTCATTTCATCTTTTGCTTTTTACACTGGAGATGTCTCCACAGATTACTACTTTGAAAGACAACATTCATTTGCATATATACCTTTTGGTATGACTAAGAAAAATTAGTTCTACTACTTTCTGGTCCCATCCTTCCATCCTATAACAACATATTATTCCTTATATACACCTAGCACTTAAAAGTTTACAAATTCCTCACAATACCCCTGGAAGAGAAGGAAATGGGAATATAATCATGTTTTACAGAGGAGGAGACTGGGGCTCAGATAGATTAAGGAACATGCCCGATATCACACAGCTACTGACAAAAACAGTTTAAACCTACATCTCGTGACTGCAAGCCCAGTGCTCTTTCTTCTACATCATATTGCCTCCCTCCTATAATAAAAGACGTTCATAAGTCACCTGTATCTTGAAGGATCTGTTCAAACATTTGTATTAGAATTGGAATACATTGTCTACTGCTTGAAATAAGGAGGCATTTTAACTAGGATTTAAATGTTTTTGTTATCATCAGCAGTGGTTTTGTCAAAATGTTATTTGTTGTAGGGTTTGACATATTACACCCTACAGATCAATAATGGATTAGTAAAATGTTAGCTATTATAACTAGAAGTTATAGTATGTCTTGTTTATCCAAATGCTATTTTTTTTAAAAACTGCAAGTTTTTGAAAATGTAAAATGACATTTAAAAAAGAACTTCAAGGGCTTTGCCAAAAAAGAAAACTTGTAGGGTACATATCTATTAAAAAATACAGCTGACACTTTTCAAAATGAAATTACCTCACTAAGAATCAAAGCCACAGATGTCTTATTCTTTCTGCCAGAATACAGATCAACACAGCTACCAACTCTAAAGTGTTTAGATGGAAATGGCCCATTCAGGCTTTAATGAAATCAACTGTGCTCCTTTCCCCAATCTCCATATTAAAATCACTAATTAAGTTTTCCCCAGATCCAATTGTGGCTAAACAGAGGACACAGAATCCCATATGGGTTAAAAGTTGTCCTGAAGCTTGTATTTTCAGATTGCATCCTTCCCCAACTCAACTCCCACCCTAACTCCTCTTATTCCCCCCTGAAAACTTCCTGAAACATTTAGACATTTTAACACAAAATAAACCTCTGCTGTTAGTAGCATTTGGCATTATGTTCTAAGGGGTAACTACCAATTTACACCACAACCTTAATACCTAAAACTGAACAGTAGGACCTCTGATTATGTCAAAAAAGGGATTTCCAGGTCTGTTTTTATGGAAGCCCTTACAAGTTTCTCTAAGTCTTCCCCCAAAATTAAAGTTCACTCTTTTAAAAATTATCCCCTAATCATCAGTCCTAGAGATCATAAGTTGTGTGGTCTACTATTCTTCCTATGGGCAGGACCTAGTCTAAAGCATCCCAGAACAAGTATCTCCTACTGTCCTGACAACATCCCATAGCAAACATGCTCCATTGGTCCCTGAAACTCTAGTTTGGAAGTTCCTCCAATATCACTCTTAATTTACATGTTTCAACCTAGGCATCTTATTATGCATGTCCTTCCCTAGAAAGAGAAAAGTTACTCACTTCTAATAGTTCTTTCTTGAATCTTTGGTTAATAAAGACAACCCTGACCTTACACACTTATGTTTAAGTAATCTGAATTCCTCAATCTTAACCCAATTCCACCTCAGAAAGTCTCCTTTTCAACCTTCTACCTTGCAAGTATGCCTGCCATATGAATTGGAGGCTCCAGAGAGAATAGCTTATGATAGTAAAAATGGAAATCTTGTTCTACCGATGTCACTGGTGAGTCTGTACAATCAACCTTAAAGTGAGGTTACATTCGGTGTGCAAAAGAAGATGGAGCAATTTCCTAGTAGGAGAATGTTGCTAAGGGCCTTAGATGCCATTTAATTAGGCACCGGTAGGATTATTAAACTGGCAAGGTCTCCTAACTTTAAATTTTCTTAATTCTGAAATCCAGTCTGCAACTGATCTGAAGGGATCTACACGATCTCAGATAAAAGTCATCTAACCTCAGCTTAACCCCTTTAACAAGAGGGAACTTTTTATTTCAATGTGGGCCAGATAGTGCTAATTGTGTAAAACTTAGATAAGGATTATTAATTTCAAATAGCTCTGTGTGAGAATCAGAATCTGTCTCCCCATTACTTTTACCTCTTGGTCCTAATTCTTTTTCTGGTCAAGTAAATTTAATCCCTCAAATCATTTCCTTTATTCTTGATTTCTCTTTTTGTGAATGGTAATTAAATGGCAGGAATAGAGATACACAAACTTGTCATCTTAATTTTTTTTCTCTCTGTACTTTAGAAAGGAAAAATGCCTATAATGTTTTTTTTGTTTGTTTTTTTATAACCCTTACCTTCCATCTTGGAGTCAATACTGTGTATTGGCTCCAAGGCAGAAGAATGGTAAGGGCTAGGCAATGGGGGTCAAGTGACTTGCCCAGGGTCACACAGCTAGGAAGTGGCTAGGGCCACATTTGAACCTAGGACCTCCCATCTCTAGGCCTGGTTCTCAATCCACTGAGCAACCCAGCTGCCCCCCCCCCCATAATGTTACATACATATCTGTCTACACCTATTTGGAGGGCAAAGGGTTAGTAAACCATTATCAGCAAAATGTAACATTCAAAATCCATAGGCTCATTATTTCAGGACTAATGAGAAGTCCCATAGTGGAAAGCCAGACACCAAAAAAATGACTTGGGTTGAAGTCCTGCTTTTAGATATACTGAGTTAGAGGTGCCTATGTGTCTCAGTGGCTAGACTGTTAGACCTGGAGTCCAAAAGATCGAAGTTTAAATTTAATCTCAGACATTTATTTAAATCCACATTCATATACTAGTTGGGCAAGTCAGACTGTCTGCCATAGTTTCCTCAACCATAAAATGGGAATAATGATAGTACCTATCTCCCAAGATTGTTGTTAGGATAAAGTGAAATATTTGTAAAGCACTTCACAAATCTAAGGACTTATATAAAAGCTATCATCATCATCATCATTCTGGTTGTTAAACCCTTGGCAAGTAGCTTAACCATTTACAGTCCAAGGAAATTCTCTAAGACTACGAGTTTCATATTAGGTGCTAATCTACTAAAGGGGATTTCCTGAAGTGGCCTATACCAATGAAATCACAGATCTGGTCTAAATAAATAAACAAAAGGAAAAAAAAAGTATATTTGCTGCAAAATGACCAGTGACATCCTAGCATCAAAGAACAGGAAAATGTATGTTTCACTAAAATCAAGTGGCATTAAGAACGCAAATTTAAAAGATGGGTTTGGATCTTCTGAATAAGTTCTTCTGTATAAAGGAACCCCATTCAAGGATACAAAGATAAGCAGACATACATTTTTATTGATAATTCTGGGAGGTAAAGAAAACAATATTTTTACATACAAGTTGATGTTTACAAACATTTTCATAAAACATTTTCCTTTCCTTTAAAAAATGTATTGCCATTTAGCAAACAAGAAAAATTAAACCAAGATTTATTATAAGCATATGAGAACTGCCACCAACACTTTCCTTCCCCCTTATCCTTGGAATCTGCAACTATAAAGAGATATGGGGCATTTTTTACATCACCACTCCAATGTGTGGAGAAGTCCTTAACATTATTCTATAAAGTGCTGAAATGTGGAAGGATCCTTTACATAGTGAATCCAAGTGTCTAGAAAAAGAAGGTAGGGGAGGAAGGTACTGATTAACAGATTGAGCTATACACTGCCCTAAACAGAAGGAATTAAAAAGATAGTTTTATAGACCTGATTTACTTTTCTTCCATAATATTCTAAGATGATTTTAATAATTTTTAAAAATTTTAAATACTTGTCATATCTTTTACAATTTGTCCAATTATTTTCTTATTTTTCACATTAAAAAGCATTGCTTCTCTACTGAAATAGTCTTCAGATATATATGAAAAATGAACAACAGCAAAAGCCCTTCAAAATATAGCATTTATTTTCTCACACAATGCCTTTGCCACATTTTGGAAGGTATTCTTACTCAGACAAGATACCTGCTGACGTGTGTGGAAAACTTCATCTTTAGGTAAGAAAAATTATCAATGCAAAATAAAAAAAATGTTTATTACTCTGGAACTTTGGTCCTTCTTATTTATGGAAACATATAACCAAATTCCCTATAAGGGGCATTTCTGTCAAATACAATCATAGTCCTCCAAATGGAAAAAAGATTACAGCAATGCTGACCAGCTGAAGGAAAGTTATAAAACTGGAGGGAGAAGTGGTGAATCCTTTTTTTTTTTTAATTAAACCCTTACTTTCCAACTTGGAATCAATACTGTGTATTGGCTCCAAGGCAGAAGAGTGGTAAGGGCTATGTAATGAGGATCAAGTGACTTGCCCAGGGTCACACAGCTGGGAAATATCTGAGGCCAGATTTGAATCTAGGACCTCCCATCTCTAGGCCTGGCTCGAGAAGTAGTAATTCTTAAGAGGAAGAAAAATATTATTATACAATATAGTTACAGACATACTTTTCCATTTTGTTTTCTGAGTTGCTTCCAAAGTCATATTAACAGTTCACATATGAGCGCAAATGGCAGCTGTCTTTCTAAGTAAAAGGTCAATATTCAAAGTAATACACAAGAATTCTTTAAGCTGATGGTAAATACCTGACCACAGCACCTTCCCAGTAGCAAACTGATAGTGACAAAGATATTGGACAGACAAAAACATTAAGATTATCTAAAAAGTCAACTGATTAAAAACCTTTTCAAGAGAAATATGCATTCATGATGTGAAGTAATAATAAAGAAAGCACTTGGAGGTAGCTGAAAGGCTGAAGAGCAGGGATTGGGGAGGAAGTGTCCTATGTTCAAATCTGGTCTCAGATACTTTCTAACTATATGACTTTGGGCAAGTTATTTAATATCCATTGCCAGTCCTTACTGCTCCTCTGCCTTGGAACCAATACACAATACTGCTTCTCATATGGAAGGTAAATGTGTTTTTTAATGTTAAAAAAAAATACTGCATTAGCCAATAAAATTGTAAATAATACTGAACTACAGATATAAGCTTGCATTTAGGCAAAAAGTAACACCCTTTGGACAATGGTCCATTAATTAACTCAATTTAAGACAGCTGACCTAAGCTGTAGAACACTTTTGTAGTAACAACTTTGGTAAAACATTTACTATTCAATACCGTAAATACTTAACTACCTTAAGAACTATTACTTTTGTTTGACAAATTCTTAAGAAGCGGCTGAAAATTAATTACAAGGAACATCACTCAAGAGACTACTAATATCAAGGCACATAATTTTCCTAACATCAAGGCTACTTTAAAAAATATGTTACTAAACATCTGACATCATTATTTGCTTTCAGAAGAAATTAAAAAATGTTTTAACTATATTTTAAAAGAGGGCCATCATTTTCCTCAAATCATTTGTCCTCTTTCAATTGCACTGAGAACTTCTTTGAGACTAAGCAAATCCCAATGTACTCATCAAATTATAAATTAATCCAACACCACCACACGTTTATAAATACACAAGTTTGAAAACTACTTTTGCTATTCATAGGATGGCATAAGCTTTTAGTACCAAACCTCCTATTAAAAGAAATATTTTTAAAGTCCTTTCCTAGACTTAGTAAAGGCCGAAGTTGTACCTCATTCTTTAGTACTGAGGTATTGGGTAGCTCCAAAAATAGAAAACAATCCTTTGTATGTGTGTGCATGTCTGTGCGTGTGTAAATTCTTGGTTGTAAATGCTATTTCTCAGACTTCTCTCATTCAAGTTCTGTCTAGAGTTCAGGGTGAAGTTTCAACTTAATTGCCCCTAGGAGTTTACCTTTAAATTCGGTTCAGCAACCACAATTGTATTTTTAACTCCTCCCAAGAAATGATCTGTGTCCAGCCTGTCTCCAACAGCCTTGGCTTCACTTTTTATTTCCTTCTCTTGGATTCTTTTATCCCAGAGTTAGGGTTCAGCCATTGCTACAGACATGGAAATGGACATTCTTTTAGAATTGTTTAATCATAAAATGGATCCATTACATTTCCACTTGCCCTCATAAATGACATATGATAATAAAGCAAGAATCCTAAATTTTAAACATCACCTGAAGTTATCTATCCAAATGACAGCTACATTTTGAAAGTGTTAGGGGATGAGACACATTTATTTCAACAATATTTTACTGATCAAAATTCTTGGGGAACTTTTCTTTGAGAACTGTCATTAAAAAACAGTTTGTGAACCACATAAGAAAATCAACTTTGTTACTTGGCAGTTGTGCCTCATTTTTGAATAAAAATGGTACTCCACAATTGAATCCTCCAAAATCTAGACTTGGCTCATAAAGAATTCTACCCATTAGATTGTAAACTTCTTGAAAGCAAAACTGTTTTGCTTTCTATATTTACATCCTCATTGAGTCCCAAAGTGGTGGACCCATTGCTTCATCATTTATTCATTTTGACTATTTTCAAAATCAAATATGCCATTAGAAGCTACTTGAAAGACTACTTGCTCTGTAGGCATTGCAAAAGTTATTACCATAATAATATTTTTCCAATGCAAAATTTCTGGGATGATTGTTTTAAAAATCAATTACATCATTCTCCAATCCTACCTAATGTTATATAAATTTCTTTCATTTTAATACTCTCAAGATACTCTTAAATCATTTCTATGTTTATAGGAAATTTTGTATGCATATCAATTTCAGTGTAGTCCCATAGATAACTGTGCTTGGAAAATGGAATTATCCACATTTATTCATACATTTTATGAGTCCTATACATCACATTAACAAATAGAATATAAATTTAATGATAAAGCACTTGAAATAAATCACACTGTATAAAAGCATGAAGAATTGATCCAATATTTGTCTGAAATTAACAAAAACCAAATCTTCCAATGTTCATTTTCATTCAAACAGCAATTAAAAATCTTTAACTAGGGCAACAAAAATATATCAAAGTATTCCAAGAAATGAAGCTAATTCCAAAATGAACACATTCAGCAAAAGCATTTAATCCAAAATGGTTCATATTGCATCTTCCTTAAAATACAATATAATTAAAATTCCAAATGTACTAAATTTTTAACATCAGATTTTGTTCCAGTATTATTTAATCCTTATTCACTTAGTAACTAGAAAGTTTTGAGTCTAAAGATCAGAAAATAAAATACAACGTGTGAGAATGATCTCAAGTTTCTCCTTATAAGCAATGTTCCCACCAGTTCAGTTCTTTAATGGGCTCTGCTTATAATCAAAAAGTCGAGTAAGAAATAAGGTACCACAAGAAATAGATTCCAAATAGAAAAAAATCACCATTTGTAGCCTTAGCTGAACCATTTTCTCCATGAATTCTCTCACTCATGTCATACAGAAGTCATATAGAAACCTATCTAATGATCTGAGTTCTATAACCTGGGTTTTTCAAAGGATAAGGTATATTGATTGACCAATAGGTGAGATTTTTAACAAAGACCATAAAGTGCCTCTTAGAATCTGGGTTCTGATTTTGTATGTTGTAAAATATAGCTATTTAAGTTTAACTGTTTCAATAATAATGTAATTGTACATACTACAATTAGTAAAATAGTGATGTTAATTGAAAGAATAACAAAACTGAATGTTCTGTAATTATAACTGAACTTCATCCCTGAGAATTAAAAAAATGTACCTCCTTCCTTTCAGTGCAAAGGCTGTGGTTATGGGAATACTGAATATGCTGTGAGATGGACATCATCCTAGAATCATAGATTTAAAGCTAGGAGGAGTCTTACATATAAGTTTTGATACACTGGATTTATTCTCTTTTTTTAACTTAGTTATAAGGGAGGATGGGAAATGGGAAAGGATATATATTCAGAAATGAATATAACATTAAAAAATCAACTTTGAAAGAAATAAAAAGCAAATCAAACTGTTTAACAAGCATATAACTGATTTACAAAACAAAAAACAGTGAACTCTAGAATCCAGAGCCAGAAGGAGCCTTAAAAGATAATCTCAATCCCTTTATTTTAAAATGAAGACACTAAGGTTCAAAAAAGTGAATTAGCTTGCAGAAAGACACAGCTAATAAGTAGCAAAGCCAAAGTTCAAAAGCAGCTCCTCTGAATCCAAATCTAATGGTCTTAACACTATAAACTTCTACATGTTATCATTGCTGTTGCACTGGAAAACAGAATGGTTGGAAAAGTCAAATGTTAAAAGCCCTTAACATTAGACCTCATGGACAACATAAAATTGAGACTTGCTGAATAACTGAATAATCTAGTTTATGGGGAAATTTTATTGTACCTTTGTATGATTACAAATAACTAATTAAGCAGGTATGAATCCCAAACATATTTGACATTGTGAAAGTCAGTCATTGTTTACTTCTATATCACAGCCTTGTGAATGTCCTCCTATGCAAGAATGAGAGATAGTTGAACTCTTCCCCACCAAACCCAACAAAAAATGGCCTATTCAGCCTATTTGCAATTGATGTAATGAAGATCAAACAGGGAAAATATCCAAAAATGTTGAAAAGTTAAACACCATACAACTAACAAGATATCATTTTAAATTAAGTTAAAATTCATTTAATTTTAAATATTGCATTATATTCCTTTGAGATAACCAGAGATAAAGAGGAACTATGAAACGTTCAAGATTAAGTGTCCATTCTGAATTTACCACATGCCCACATGGGTATCTATTTGCTTTGATTTTGTTCAGTGGTGAAAGAATTCTAAGTCTGGCTCTCTTCCTAATTGAGTGATATGATACTAACCAAATTTCTTGACCTGTACTTACCTATCAGTTCAACTTGAACACCAAGTGATTAAAAATAAGATAGTATACACTCCATGCCCATAGTCTCACACAATCAAAACAACTGCAGAAATATAGTCTGGGCACTAATGGGCATTATACAACGATCCACTAAAGCAGTTGGTTCTCCTCAGATGTAATATTTGCTATTTTTTAACAAAGATAGGGGATAAATGGAGAAAATAAAGAAGGGAAAAATCAAGGAACTAGGGGCTGGAAAGAAAAGCTGGAAGTAAAGGAACAAAGGATCACAGAATCAGAGATCTAGAGCTAAAAGAGTCTGTCCAGACAAACCTCATTATCACAAGTGAGGAATCTGAGGCACAGAGAAGTTAAAAGATTTGTCCAGGATCATATAGTGCCTGAAGTGAGATTTGATACTAGGTCTTCTTGACTCAAAAGTCCAATGCTCTACTACACTATGTAGGTACTCAATTTGGACAATCAACATTCCATAATAACACACTATATACACAATTAAAGTACTAATTAGAAAACAAAATAATATAATACAATGGACAATAGTCTGTCATCAAAATGTTATCAAAGTTATCAATCAAAAGTTATCAAAGTTATTTGACAAAAATGGAAAGAAATCAAAGTTATTAGAAAGAGAGCTGTAGAGGCCATCTGTCCCAACCAGTTCATCTAATACGTAAGGAAATTGAAATTCAGGTTTGTCAAGTTGATAAATTTTAAAAGCACTTTGTTCAAAAGAAAAGGAATGTGACATTTGATGTTTAGAAAACAGATTACATAAAAAAGTTTGTCCTCTGATTTCTTCTAAAATAAGCAAAGAAAAGTAATAAATGTTGGAGATGTGGCAAAATTAGGACATTAATGCATTGCTGGTGGAGTTGTGAATTGATCCAACCATTCTGGATGGCAATTTGGAAATATGCCCAAAGGGCTTTAAAAGACTGCCTGCCCTTTGATCCAGTCATACTACTGCTGGGTTTGTACCCTAGAGACTAAAAAAAAAAAAAAAGACTTTTACAAAAACATTTATAGATACACTCTTTGTGGTGGCAAAAAAATTGGAAAATGAGAGGTGGCCTTTCAATTATGGAATGGCTAAACAAATTGCGATATCTGTTGATGATGGAATACTATTATGCTGAAAGGAATAATGAACTGGAGGAATTCCAAGTAAACTGGAATGACCTCCAGGAATGGATGCAGAATAAAAGGAGCAGAACCAGAAGATCGTTATACACTGAGACTGATACACTGTGGTACAATTGAATGTAATGGACTCCTCTACTAGCAGCAATGCAGTCATCTAGGACAATTCTGAGGAACTTATGAGAAAGAACACTATCCACATCTTGAGAAAGAACTGTGGGAATAGAAACACAAAAAAACAACTGCTTGATCATATGGGTTGGTGGGGATATGACTGGGAAAGTGGACTCGAAATGATCACCCTCGTGCAAATATTAATAATATGGAAATAGGACCTGATCAAAGACTCATGTAAAACCCAGTGGAATTGTGAGTCAGCTATGGGAGGGGGGTAAGGGGAGGGAAAGAACATGAATCTTGTAACAATGGGAAAATCTTCTAAATTAGTTAAATAAAACTTTCAAAAAAATAAAATAAGCATGTTAAGAGATATTTTAGTGCTCCTTCCACTTAGCACAGCAAATTTTTTCTAATTCCCTTTTAAAACAATTCAACCACCTAAAAATTACATGAATTAAAACACTTTCTCAATATATTGACCACCACATGTTCTGATTTAAATTACTCTTCAGACTGCTTTAACTCTTCCTAAGTAACATCTTTATAACCAAGCACATGGCATTCATGATTCTTCAATGATTCTTCAAACCATCTTGAGAATTTCAGTTCTATTTGTCATTCACTACACAGCCACTAATGGAGAAGTCCATTACATTTGATTTTACCACAGTGTATCAGTTTCTCTGTATAATGATCTCCTGGTTCTGCTCCTTTCACCCTGCATCAATTCCTGGAGGTCATTCCAGTTCACATTGAATTCCTCCAATTTATTATTCCTTTCAGAAAAATAGTATTCCATCAACAACTTATACCACAATTTGTTCAGCCATTCCCCAATTGAAAGGCATCCCCTCATTTTCCAATTTTTTGCCACCACAAAGAGCAGAGCTATGAATATTCCTGTACAGGTCTTTTTCCTTATTATCTCTTTGGGGTATAAACCCAGCAGTGCTATAGCTGGAACAAAAGGCTAAATAAAACCATTTCTTAAGAATAAAGTAGTCCTGTTATTGTAGGCTGTTAAGGGATAGGGTGGGTTTGATGATGATAGAATGACTACCTTTTTGACCTGCAATGCCTCTTGAACCAAAAAATGAGCCAGGTAAAATTGTAGGAAAGGAGAGGCAAATGCTTCAATGACAACCATCATTTAAATCATTTGCTTACTTTGACCTAGGGTGCCATGGTGTATGTAGTCTGCAGATTTGAGTGGAATACTATTGAGGTGAACAGGTGCACCTACCTGCATTTTCTAATAGATGCTTTAGTGACTCAAAACACCTTGTAGGGTATTCAGATTGTAATAAACCTGTTGAAGACAAGGCATGGATTTTGCATGTTGAGAGGTGGTAATTCCAAAGTAAGGTTTTAAGTAATTCTTTTTTTTTTTTAAACCCTTACCTTCTGTCTTGGAATCACTGTGTATTGGCTCCAAGGCAGAAGAGTGGTATGGGCTAGGCAATGGGGGTCAAGTGACTTGCCCAGGGTCACACAGCTGGGAAGTGTCTGAGGCCAGATTTGAACCTAGGACCCCCCTCCCCAATCTCTAGGCTTGATCTCAATCCACTGAGCTATCCAGCTGCCCCCTAAGTAATTCTATCTTGATAATGGGTGTGCTTTATAAAACTACTGATCTTGCCTAGCATAATCTTTTGATAAGTAGCATAAAGGAAGAACTTCTGATCATAAAATGAATTATGTTTTAATGTTCTCAGACATTTGGGAATTCCTAGTTGGTTTTCTTTAAAATTAGAAAATAGTCATCCTTGTTCCAAACAGCTGCTTGATTACATGGGTCTAGGGGGATATGACTGGGGATGTAGACTCTAAATGATCATCCTAGTGCAAACATCAGCAACATGGAAATAGGTCAAGGATACATGTAAAACCCAGTGGAATTGCATATTGGTTATGGGAAGCGGTGGGAAGTAAGGAGGGAAAGAATATGATTCTTGTAACCAAGGAATAATGTTGTAAATTGACTAAATAAAATTTTCAAAAAGAAATAGTTCTATTTAGACTTGTATTAAATGTAAAGTCAATCATAATTAGTTTATTAATAATTGTTACAAATCAATGAACAAAATAAAAAAGCTGCTCTAATAATAAATACAACTTTTACCATCCTAATTTAACTTATACCCTTTTTCATTAACTTTTTTTATATAATCATAATTGATTGTACCTCCTACCCAAGAACTAGGATGGCTAAGTATGAAGAAGCTCATCACTAGAAAGTTGGCCAAGAATTAATTTCTTTTTTGAACATGGCAGCATGACTCCCTTCAATATAGTTTCCATTTATCTGACAGTGGTCAATGTAACCCCTCAATCATCTGAACACTCATGTCTTAAGCTATGACTTTAGCTTTTGTAGGTGGAATTCCCAAGAGATTCTCTAAAGGGTTACTAGGATTAGGCCACTAAAGACAAAAAGACAATGATTAAAAATTATTGCAAGTTTTGGGTTGCCTGAACCTCATCCATTATCTAAATGGCTGATAAGTCTGGTCTAAGGAGTACACATATGAGGTGGATCTTCTTAGAATTGAGATGTAATTACATCATCCAAAATTTTGTAGATTTTAAAAGGGGATGCACTCACAGCTCATAAGTTTCTTTTTTTATTCTTTAGGTGAGGAGGTGAGGAGGAGGGGGAACCTTGGAAATGTATTAGGTAGAAATGATTACTATAGCATTTAGGTAGGATTGTGGTAGTTAGGGAATCTGCATTGAAGTAAGACTTGGGTTCAAATTCTCCTCCTGAAAAACACTAGCAGTACAACTTTATGTTACAAATTACTTTCAGGGAAATTAGTTTCTACACAGAATTTCCCCAGATTACTAAATATATAGGCTTTAAGATGCCCATTCTTCATGCCCTCCTCCCCTTTAAAACACTACCAAATTCTCAACATCACCATATGTATGAAGAACCCTCCTCCTCCTATGAGGCTAAGTGCTTAGGATCTATATTTGATCTCCACATGGTTTATAATCTATTACAAATTATAGGAGGATGAATGAAAGGTTGCTTTGGGGCCATACCACAGACATTTTTTACATACTGTATTACTATTTGGGCTCTGTCAGGTCACTTTTAATATTTATCATTCAGTCTTTGAATATTTCATATGGATAGTACATCACTACAGAGACTATAGCTGGGCAATATTTTGATTTGCTCAACAAAACCTTACACATAGCCCATTATCCTGTCAGCACTAGTTAACCTGCAGGAATATGATCAATATGACAAGTTCAAAAACCACATTTAATACCTATAACATGTAAATTTCTATAATCTCTTTATAGACACAAGAAAAATCTAACTGAATCTCCCAATCAATGAGGAAATCCTTTCCATTACATTCCTGGTGATGTCATATCCATTCTGCTTATATAATTCCAAAGATAAAATATTTACTCCTTAATGAAAAAGTACATTTTCTTGCTAGACAGACTTAGGAATCCTAATAGAACTTCCATCCATTGATCCTAGTGTCTGAAGAAACACATAACAAAGTACTTCTTCCCTCATGAAACCACCTTCAAATATTAGAGGTTATCTTGCCAACCCTTCTCCTGTCAGTTTAGTTGTCCAAGAAAAGTATTTAAAACCTTCAACTGATCTTTTCACAATTTGAACACTATTAACTAATGTGGTCATACTTCAGTAATGAATATGATGTTAAAAGATATGAACCAAACAATGCAGAGTACAAGTAAAAGATGACTTCCTTTGACTGGGACATTTTTTATTTTTTATCATTTTCATGATATTGTTGGGTCATACTGACTCTAGTAGACTAACAAAATTCATCAGATTTGGAAATATTATCTGACCCCCTCCATGCCAAGGAATTAAAATGAATATGAAATCAAAGCATGCAATTTTTTGCTTAAGTTTATTTGGGTTGTTGTTTCAAAATTTTTGTTTTATATGATTTTTCTCTTATAAAAATGAATATTGTAATACGTTTTGCATGATAAAAATGTATAACCAAGGTCTGCTTGCCAGGTCTGGGAGGGGAGAAGAAAGGAGACAATTTGGATCATGTAACTTCAGAAAACATAAATGAAAATCTATTATATATAATTGGTAAAAATATTTTTATTATTAAAAAATAAAAGTGCTTTCCTGACAAAAATAAATAAAACATAATTAGTAAATGTTTAATGAAATAAAAATACAATGCAACAAAGAAAAAAATAAAGAGGATCTACAAAATATTGTCCTAGACTGAAGTCATAGGTAGCCAAGGACTTCACATAGTTTCTAGGATTCTTATTCAGTTTGCCATAAAGAAACTCAGGCTTTCTAGTAGTTTCCTAAAGTACCTGGTTAGCCCTGATTTTGAGGGAGTCAGAAGCCAGTTAAAGTTTAAATTACCATGTTAGTGCCATTTTGTAAACCTTAAAATTTCTTAGACTTATAAATGTTGGAAATTTCACCAATGGGAAATTTCATACTTGGAAAATTTCTTATTGATAGTCTATTGGAATGTGAACCCCATTGGCATGGGAGGTTCCTCCTCCTCCCTTCTTAAGATTACTTTAGGACAGAAACCTTTTGCTAAACAATGGAAAGGGCTTTGACCTATGTTTAAGCATAGAACAGGAATTTCTTTGAGTCATGATTGATTTTAGAATTGATACAATAGAGATACTTGGAATGACAGAACCAGGTCTTGGAAATTACAATCTCCACCCTACTCAGTCCTAACAGGATTGAGGAAGGGCTGCAGCATAGATCAAAATTTAATTATTCCAATCTCTACCCTACTCAGGGTAACAGGATTTAGGAAGGGCTGTAGCAAAAGATCAAGATTTAATTATTTGAGAATATGACCTTCAACAGACATGTGCAAAGACACAGACCTCTGGGCAGTCCTGGGTTAAGGTAGAGCCACCATTGGCACAGGGAAGACATGGACAGTGATTGGTAGATGGGAGAACTGAGGGGAGGGAACTTGGATGGTTTCCTTAAAGATAGAGGGGTCTGAGGACTGAGAGGGTTGGTTGGAGAGTTTGGGCTCTGAGCGGTTGGAGAGGTGCTCTGAGAAGCTTGCTCTGAAGGAAGCTGGAGGTGGAGGCCCCTGAGACTGTTTCTCCATTTTGGTCACGTGAGTAATAGGGACTGATCTCCTTTCTTTGCCCCAGCTATCTAAGGGCTTGGGCCTTTTGGCCCAGCTTAAATAGAAGGGGTATTTAAGCCCTATTCCCTTCTCTCCCCTTTCTCTCTCTCTCTCTCTCTCTCTCTCTAATTCCTTTCTTCCTCCTGTTTGTAATTAAACTCTATAAAAGGTTGACGGCTGACTTGAGTTTTCATTTAGGAATTACATAGCTGAATTCCTTGGCGACCTTAAATTAATATATATCAGTCTTTTAAAGTGATTTCCTTGTCACAATTTGGAAGACCCTACAAAGTATAATTGTGTCCTTACCTTTTCTGCATATTATCTTCTACAGAACTTAACTTGGAAAAAGAACCATTTGCTATCAAACATATATGAATTCTGGCAACTCCCTGAAGGAAGGTGTAATATACAAGTCTGGCATAGGAAACAACCCTAACCAGCTATACAGCCCCAACTATATCTTATAAGACTAATAATCTACAAGTGATAGTCAATTTGAGCCTCTGCACATGAGAGGATAAGTTCCTCAACAAGTCAGTCTCTGGATACATTGAAGATATCAGACAAGAGATGTTAGAAGAAAGGTAAGAACATACTGCTCTAAATTTAATCCCGTATCTGTCACATTTAAGAAAGATGCCATTACCTGGACAATATGGACTAAGCAAAAGCTTCCACTTTGGGACCAGTAAAGTTTGGTGGTATGTTGATATTCACATATGAATTCCGTGCCTACCAAAAGATGGAAGTCATCAATAGAGCCCATTACTACTCATTTATTCAAGGTTTGTAACCTCTAGAATCCTAGGTAAGTTCATATTTGAAACTTAGCATCAATTCAGTTTCTGTCATCATCAAGAGTCACAAAATCTTTATAACAATGCAAAAAAAATTTTTTTTTTAACTTAAGAACTCTAATACAACAAACTCACCTCCAGAAGATCAATGATGAACATGTTACCCATCTCGTCCTAAGAGGTGAAGAATTCAAGATGCAGAATAAGATATACATTTGTGAACATGAGCAATGTGTAGGTTTGCTTTCCTTAACTTTACATTAATAAATGATTATTTATTATAAGTATTTTTTTCCTATTTTTTCTACTGAGGAAGATTATTGGTAGAAGAAAGGAGCTTATAATAGTATCACCAAAAAAGGGAGGGGTCATACTCAAGCAATTTTTAATGAACATTAGTTCAAAAGGAAATAGAGACAAGCAGGCCAGCTTTGAAAGTAACATGTTTAATTTATTATAATTTTTTTAAAGCAAGCAGCACATAATAGATTCAGGGTTTCACATATAATCCTTTTTCTGTTCTAATTGTATAAAGAAATATTAAGTTCAGAATAAAAAAAATTTAAAACAAATTTCACTTGATGTTAGCCTATCACCCCAAGATGAACAGGCCGACTAAATAATGTAACAAATCTGGAGCAGTACTGACCTCCTACTAAAATAAGTGGCCCATTCTAATTAATTTCCCTTATAAATGAGGTTTTTTTCCATTCAAATCAGCTCTCTTTTTTCTATTTTGACTTACACTGTTGCTATTTTCCAATCTACTAATGATACCTTTATACTCCTTTGCTCCTATGACAACTTTGCCTATCTCCAAATTGACCTCTAAATATTCTTGCATTAAGCCAAGGGGCTCTGTATAAAGTCCAGGTCAGCAAATGGTAGATGTCTAGAAAGCCCAACTTAGACTGGTCATGTATTGAATTTTTCTACACTATCCAAACTGTCATCACAAAATTATATGATTGGAAAAGATCGCAGAGTCCATCTGGTCCAACCAATAAACAAATTAAGGATGGGCTCTCTAGAATATCCCCAATATATTATCATATGGCCCTCATTTGAAACAAAGGAGTTGAACTCTGATAAACTCCAATACTGATCTCAGGCCCAAAAACGGGTGTAACTTAGTTCAGTCCCAAAGAGCATGATATAACAAACTTGCTTCTCCTTGGTAAGAAAGAGTAGAAATGGGAGCAAAATGTTGTATGTACTTTTGGGCAAGGTCTCTTTGTTAGTCAGTTTTGCTTGACTGCTTTTCCTTGTTAGAAGTGAGGGTCTAATTTGAGGAAGGAATATCTTCTCCAGAGCAATCCTCCCCAAGTTCCTTCAACCAATCCTCATATGTCACAGTATTGATACTCTTCGATATTCTACTTATCCTCCCTCTTCCAGTTGTTCTCTAGCTTATAAATAGCTTTCCTAAAATGTGGTATCTACAATGGAATGTGGCACCTGAGGAATGGTCTAGAAAGGGCAGAATGCAGGACTATCATCTTATTCCTCTTTATTTTAACCTAAAATAAAATGAACTTTTTTGGCCAGCTATATCACACCTGTTGACTCAATTTGAACCTGTAGTTAAATAGCCCCATCCTCATGCTTTAAAAATGAATTATCTAGCCATACCTACTACATTTTGTAATATGAAGTTGATTTTCTAAACTGAAGCACAGGTCATTTATTCCTATTAAATTTATCTTACTAGAATTGAACCAACATACTTGTTGATATTTTTTCAGATCCTGATTAGGTCACATTCCTCCCTTATTTTGGGTCATCTACAAAATTGGTGATTATGCCTTCACTCAAATTGATAAAAAAAAAACAGCAATGGATCAAGCAAAGATGCTTGAGCACTGTACTAAGAATATCTTTATAGGGAAGTCTCTATATTCAATGATAACCAGCTGAACTAGTACTTCAACCTCCATCACAGCTGGCTCATGGAAGGAGGAGTCTTACTGAGATCTCTATGGAAGCCCGGCCCTAGGGTTAATTTAACCATGTTCCTATGGAACATGGGCAACAGAGCAAAGGGTTCAATTTGTGTATATTAATTGAGATAGAAGTCTCCTTTTAAAAATACCAATGATAATTCACATACATATTATATCTCACTTTAAGATTTTCAAAACTTTTCTCTTTAGTAGAATACTCTTGGGCTAACTAAAGAGGCTTATCTGCTCTCAAGTGACCTGCTACTATAGCTAACTATTGCTCTAAAATGTAAAGATCAAGAACATTTCACAAAGAAGAGCATCTATGAAACTGCCTCAGTTGCTCAAGCTTCTCTTAAAACAGCTATTTCCCAAAGTGTTCCTTATACAAACTGCCCTAACAAAGATTTTTCTGGGTATCTAGAAAACTGTTATATTGTTAACACTTCTGATTCAGAACCTTTCTTGAACAGTCTAGTCAAAGCCACTAACACTGGACCTACCTAATTCCTTAACAAACCTACCTTTCTCAACCTAACTTGGGTAACACACTGCTTCATTATGATGACCTAGAAAGTCTAATGTTCTGTTCCAGCAATAATATAATAATAATATAACAGACCTCCCTGATGACATTTTTGCTAAAGTTGATATGAAAATTAAATTGTACTCTCTAAGTAATACATCACAACATGGGTAGCAGGAAGAGAAGAATACCCAAAGGTATAATGGATAATGAAAAGAAATCAATCAGTGATGCACCACAAATGAAGTATAAAGAAGATAATAAAACATTGATTTAACCATGTTATATACAGTTTAAAAATGCTTATATCTGTCCAAAGCTATAGACTTTTTTAAAGGCACATAAACTCTATTAGTCTAGATCCAACATTTCAGAACTAATTCCATTTAGCTAATACAAATTAACTTCTCTCTTTATATCATTATAACAAAAAAAAAATCTTTATACTATGAATTGAAGATAAAAGATAGCACCTTATACTTCAATCACTTAGCAGTTTTAGCTTGTTTTACACAAGTGACACCAGAACTGCCATGGATTAAGTTCATAGAACCATAAAAGTTAAGAGCTAGAAGGAACCTCATATGATCTAATCCACATTATCTAGTTCATTTCTTATGACGGAATTGAGGCTCAGAGTGGTTAACTTCCCCAAGAGGTGGAAAGCCAAAACTAGAAATAAGGTCTTCTTCTCACCCCACACTCTTTCCCAATTACATGATGTTTATATTGTGTAAAGTGATGCTGATCAAGTTATCAATACAGATATTCTCCATTTAAAGTAAATTTATTTTTACCAAAAATACCAAATTTCCAGAATTGACATAGCAGGGCACTAAAAATTTTCCGGCTGAGATATAGTGGCACTTACTGTGCTACAGTAGCCCAACTCTCTGAGACACTGCAAATATATACCAAAAAAAGAAAAAAAGAAATAGTAGAGCTAAATTCTAGGAGGTATAAGTGTGGAGCCAGGGCAATTCCCAGGCATGGCAGATGTTCCTGTGTTCTTGGAAACAGGTAGAGGTGATTAGGGAGAATCCTAGACTTCAAAAAATTCTATAAAAGCATTCCCTGTATAACAACGCCAGCATTTAACAGGCATGGCCACCATCTTATCCTCTTTCTTAAAAAGGAAATCACAACTCACCAAATTGGAAAACTTTCCTCACAAAATATATTGCAAATTTTATAACAACATTACCAAGAGGGCCAATGGTTAGCTTTTAAAAAATGTACATATCACAATCAATTTTTATGTATTTCATTTAAATCCACAGAGCAAAGATATTGTAACCCGACACCCCCTCCCCCAAAAAAATTCCCTGTGAACATGCCAGGATTTAAATCATTGACAACTAATTGAATGGTACACTTTTCCACAGAGATGCATAGGACACTTTTAATCCATTTAGAAAAGTATTACCATTAATCAGACCTTGGGTAGAAAAAATTAATGCTTAACAAATAACAAAAACAAATACTTGAATAAATTTGGTGCAAGGCACCTAAGTATTGTGCTTGTCGGACATTGAAGATTTTAAAACTGAATTCAGTAGCTGAGAAGTCAAATGCTAGACTATGCTGAAATAAATCTAGCAAAAACAAGATGAACAAATAATAATCAATAACTACCACCTCACTTTTTCCAATTAAATTAAATCTAAACTAGTCTAAATTAAGCAAAAGAAATAGTATTATTTAAATGTGGGATCATAGGAATAGTAAAGGATTTTAAAAATTATTCCTTACTGAGAAAGATGAATACAAGACAAGGTCAAATTTTTTAAAGAACTATGAAACAAAGTGGTAACTATTTGGCAATAACTATAACTATAAAAGACTAGACATTCTACAATCTTTGCAAACTAGCATCCTCAAATAAACTTTGCAGCTGAAGGGCTAAGTCAACCGTATTTTGCCAAATCTGAATGTAAAGTCCACATGATATTTAGACAAAAAATTGGTTTCATATACCTAAAAGCAATTTTGGTATGCTGTAAGTAGCTTTGAAAAAACTACTTGTAAATTATAACATTATACTAATTTCTGTAACTGAAATAGTCCTCATAATAAATATAAAAGAAATTCTAAGCTATCTTAGAAAAGTGCTGTGAACATAAAAATTCTAAGATGAGTTAAGGAGAGGCAATCTACACATATACCACAGAGCAATAAGTTTAAATCAGACTAATTTGAGTTGTGTAGCCCTTTATTAGCAACTAAAATAGAAGGTATCTGTTGTACAACACGGGTAGTAGTTGACTATACTGGAGATTTATTATATTCTAATACAGATCATTTATAAATGCAATTTTCATTATTAAAAAGCTTCCACCCTTTTTTGTTTGTTTACAATTTGCAAAACTATTCTGAAAGCTGAATATATGTGCACAGGTCTGCAAAGAGTGCAAATTTAGAATATGGTAAATGCTTTACAGGTTTTATTTGAAGGAACATCTGCCACCTTGACTTTACATCCATCATCACTTTTTTAAATCATAAAATATTTTGATGCCATTCTTCCTTCCTTCCTTCCTTCCTTCCATTGTCCTAAACAAGAAAGCATTTTATAATGAGTTGAAATTAAGGAAGGACTACACCTACTAGAAAAGAAGAGAAGAAAGTTCTATTAATTTTGAGGTTTCAGTATCCCCAAAGACCAGGAACTGTATCTTTGTAAGGGCTAGGCTGGGACCCCGTTTAGAGTATGAGTATGTGCAGGTGGTATCCCTGAGTATTCAGAGCTTCAGTGGACTGTTAGTGCTCCAGCTGCATAACTCACTGAACTGTCTTGCCAGTTTCTACACTGGCTTGACTGGGCATAATTCAAAAATGAAAAGCTCATATTCATTCCATTCTTCTGTAGCTCTGTGATAGCCTGGGGGAAAAAACAAACAAACAAACAAACAAACCCAAAAACATAATTAGAACACAAATTATGCATGAGGACTATTAAATAAATGATTCGATCTTTTTCACTGATAATTTCTAAACTTTTTTATGCTTCAGCCTTCTTTTTCCACCCAAATCTGTATTTTTGTTTCTCAAATGATTTGCAGCTGCTTTTCATATTATATACATTAAGTAAATGTTTTTTTTTTCCTTCAAAGGTCTTTCCTCAAGTTAGCAACTATTATTACTGTAGAAAACAGTATCATCACCTTCTCATTTGTCCAAACAAAAAATCTTGGTCATCTTAAATTTTAGCTCCTCTTTCTCCCCACACTTAATGAGGGTTTACCCTCTGAGTTTACCTACCAGTAAGCCCTCATTAATTTTAATTTCAAAGATAGATTTCTGACCATTTTACCCTTGAACTATTTACTAAAGTTGAATCCAATCAAATATTGGTTCAGTTCAGGCTCACCTATAAAATTTTGGTGTCTTCATTTCTAAAATTCAAATGAAATAATGTATGTGAAGTAGTTTGCAAACAAAAATCCATAAAGCTCAGTTGTTGCTAATTTAAAAATTTTTTTAATATTTAAGTTTAGTCCCAGCACAATACAGTTCACTCAGATAATTCATTTAAAAAATTTAAGTACCTGCTAGATGCAGGAGCTTTGAAAATAAAACAAAACAAAAACAGTTCCTTAAGGGACTAACATTCTACTAAGGGAAATAACATATGTAAATATAGGTAAATATCAAAGATATTAAATACATAACAATTTTGAGGGGAGCAGTAATAACTGGGGAGATCAAGAATGGACTTAAGAGATATGTTTGAATTTCAAATAAGAAGGGAAGAATTTGTAATTCATTTTTACCCCCCTCAAAAATAGGAATTGGATTGAATTTGGATTCTTATAAAGTGCCAATATCCATCCCTACTACAGGCAACGTAAAATGTTTAAACTAAAATATCCCTTCTGTTTCAACCATTTTAACCATATTACTTGCAAATATCTCCTTTAAAATCTTAAACAGATATTTAATTGACCTCCATATCACATTAGTAGCAAGACTCTAATATAAAAGTCTCCCTATATCTTTTCTCTCTTTCATGTTCAATTTTTAAACTCAAGTAGAACTTTAGAGTTGGAAGAGATACCAGCCCTTCATTTTGGTAAGGAAAAATGCTATTAGGTAAAGCTGCTAAATGGTCCCACTCATCCCTACCAAGTTAACTACTCCCATTATTTATTCTACATCTTTTCTGTCCTCCTGAATTAGTTCAACTCTGTCATTATTATACCTCCCCTCTAAAATCTGGCTCACCAAAATTCTTGGCCCTTTCTCCTTCAGATAAAATTACAATATAGAAAGGTTAAAAGTCATATAACTTGTTTAAGTCAGTTCCTAAAGAATAGGATTTAATCTTTTGTTTAATCTATATATAACCTATAGAAATGTGGCTCCTAATCAAAATATACCTTTAAAATATTATCAGGGTAAAAGTTTGCAAAAAAGCAATTGGATTTGATAGAATGTTAGAAAGAACCATAACTATCTAGTTCAGTCCTTTAATTTTACAAAGACAGGCACTGAGACATAGCCTAAAGAACACAACTGACTGGCTTGCTAAAAGCTACCCAGCTATTATGTGACACAGCCAGGACTAGTACACTGATGTTTCCACAGTGCTTACATTCTCTCACTGTGAGATGGCCAATAAGCATAAGAGAGCATTGTACTCTAGTCCGATAACTTTTTATATTTATTTATACATATACATACACACACACACACACACACACACACACACACATCGTAGAATTAATAGGTATAGTGTTCTCATTTTAAAGGCAAATTGGAAAAAAAGGTACCATGCATATGTTCAACTAGTGATAATGAGTTAATGCCAATCATTTCATTTCACTATGGATGGGAACAAACTATAAAATCAAGGTTTCACAGAATACTCACATTTAATAACACACCAATGGGATGTCTTCCACATATTGTATTATGATATTTCTTCAAGTAATTGCTAAAAGATACAGGGTCTAGTTGTTCTATAATGCTCATGCCCTGAAAAAAAAAAAACCCAACAAATTATTACTTTTAAATAGATGTAGAAAATGTTCCTTAAAATACTTAAGCTTCATAATTAATATGAGTAAAGGAAACATAGTGAATAAACTTAGTGAAATATCAAATTACAGGAATCTTGCTTATAATCAACTTTCAATGACCTCTGCAGTAATCTGCAGGAACATTTGTAATCCTTTCCATTTTGGTTAATGGCACATTTCTCTCCCTGGACTACACATATCAGTTTTCTATTTGCTTATTAGGCAAATGCTATGATTTATTCTAAAATTAAATATAAAGTTTTATTAACTATTTTTCCATATCTATGTCACCACAGTCTCCTTTTGATAGTAATAATTGAAAGCTGAATACAATTGACTATAAGTTTTCATATTTACATGACATTTTCCTGGACACACAAAATATATAAGGCATTGTAAACATAGCAACAAAAATCTCTAAGGAATTAAATAGGCTAGAAAATATGCTAAAGAAATGGCTATAAATAAGGGGAAATCAGAAGAGGGGTGATTACAAATTAAGGCAGTGAATTAAAGAGTTATTTTTATGAAGATAGAAGGCTGATGGTAGCAAAGAAAGATTAATTCTCACAAACAAAAGATAGAAAGAGGTTTTGAAAGTTTCTACTTCTCTTTCTAAGGGCAACTGTTTGTCCATTTAATTAAACTATCTAAAATAGTAGAATTTTGCACGATAGGTGGTTAACAAATGTTTCTTGGATTATAGATTCAAATCTGATTGACCACTAGGAAGTAAAACAAGTGCTTATTTACAACAACCTGTAATATAAATTATAGAGAATCACAGAATTTGGGAGCAGAAAGGGATATAAGAAGTTATCTAGTCCAACTGCCTCATTTAAAGTACAACGACAACAACAAAAACTGAGGCCCCAGTCCCAGTTACCTAACTTCAGGTTTAGTGGTATTTCTAATATAAAATGTAACTCAGTGAAATCATATTTTCTCTCTCTCTCTCTCTCTCTCTCTCTCTCTCTCTCTCTCTCTCTCTCTCTCTCTCTCTCTCTCTCTCTCTCTCTCTCTCTCTCTCTGTCTCTGTCTCTCTCTCTCATATAACTTTTGCTGCTATTAAAATGAAATCCAGGCTATCCACAGGATGTTTTGCCTTCCAGTTTTTTTAATATTAAGTGCCATGTCATGCTTTTAAGTAAACTACAATAGCATATTCCAAGAGAAATTTAAAAGGCAAATAAATTATATCAAGAAATAGTTAAAAGTTCACTGGAACATATTTTATGCTTACTTTGATTTCATGAGCTGATTTAACAAAATAAACTCTACAAAACATCTGAGAATAACTTACTGAGCATTTATATCAAAATATAAGAATAATATAAAGAAGAGGTAGGGGAATCAGTGGAATAAAGCAATAAGTATGGCATACAAATTATGCATCTGTTTTTTTAAAAGTTTTCTTTCAAGGTAAAGTATTTCAAAACAAGTAACATTTTTCTAATATTACTACCTAAAAATAAGTAGGAGGAGATTTAACTAACTCTCTATCAGTTTCTTGACTGGCCACTTTGTGGCTTATCAACTGAACACAGTTATTCCCAGCTGGTTTCCCCATATATGTTTCTAAGTCATTGCTTTCTAGGAACTTTGGGCAAGTTCAATGTAACTAATTTCAAACTCAAACATTAAAAAAAGTCACAATTTATACGATAAAATTACAACACACAAAAAATTATAAAATGCATTCCAAAACCAAAAAGAAGTGATCTGGAAATGACTCCATATAAGAGAAAACTTTTTTTAAACAAAGAAACTAAGGCAAAAATATCTAAATAAGTTTTTTTAAATACCTATTTTAGATCTCTTGAATCTTAAATAACAGAACAATCCACAATCAAACTTTCAAACAGAAAAATGTTAAGCTATAGAGTCACAGAAGAATGTGATTAAAGAGGAGGATATATAAATGACTGAAGACTAGTTAAACTATATATGTGCTATTTAACTGTTAATACTTAAGTCATTTCACATATAATACTCACCTATTCTTGGATAAATATATACTTCAATGTTTCATTTTTGTCCGTTTCTTTGTTTTGGAAATGCAAATTTGGCCCCCATCTCAAAGTAAACTAATAGTGTCTGAGTTTCATAGATTACGAAAATGCCCCAAACTCATAAACTAATAAAATGGGATCATTAAAAAAATATCAGCAAACTGAAATGTAGTACAACTACCAATAAATAGCTATGGAGACAAAGAAATTAAAAAATGTTGGCTTCAGAATTTTTTTTTTTGCCCTTAAAATATTTTCTTTAAGAATATGTAATCAAATGAGTGGCAATTCCAGGCAAATGATATAACTTTTCAGAGATCTAAAATAATTGGAATTTGATCTCTAAAAATGCAACTAGTTTAAAAGATACTAAATTCCATCAGTGTTCATTCATTTCGAAGAAATGAAGTTTCCTTTATATTCAACAAAAACCTCATATACTACAAGCTACTCTGAACAATTTGAAATGGCAGCATCATCAAGATAAACTAGGTTTAGTTAGAATAAAAACTAAGCCCCTTATGCCCTTTGAAAGTATAGCCCACAAAGTGAATCCTTTAACTCACAGGGTGGTAAGGAGAACCTTGAAATGCCAGTGTTTATGTATTCTTAATTGAATATATTTTTGACCAATAGATTTTATATATTAATAGATTCTTGTTCAGACCTGCAACTTCTGAACTTTGATGTGGCAACAAAGATGAAACAACATTGCTCTTCTATATATGACAAGGCGGACTCTAGTCAAATGAATCAGAAATTACTACCCAAAGGGAAAAAAAATAAGTTTCCTAAATATAATAACCATGTGGCAACTAGTAGAACACTTTCAAGAGTGCTCAGATGTAAGACCCCAAATTATTAAAAGTCTACTCATACTACATATGCAATCATATATTTGAAACTTATTTATATGAATGAAGTTATATACTATTTTCAAGAGGAACCGCTTATATATTAGATAACAAATGATCTTGACATGTTCAAACAGGGGTCAGCAAACTAAAATCCAAGAGCCAAAAATGGTCTATCCTGTAATGTTTTGTACATTTTTTTATATAAAAATCTGATGGGGGCAGCTGGGTAGCTCAGTGGATTGAGAACCAGCCCTAGAGACAGGACGTCCTAGGTTCAAATCTGGCCTCAGACACTTCCCAGCTGTGTGACCCTAGGCAAGTCACTTGACCCTCATTGCCTAGCCCTTACCACTCTTCTGCCTTGGTGCCAATACACAGTATTGACTCCAAGATGGAAGGTAAGGGTTAAAAAAAAAAATCTGAGATGGGTGTGGGGTGGGGGGAGTTGTAAGCCAAACTATGGGCCTTACACACTAGAACAAAGGGCCAAATCTAATAAGATAAAAATTTCATAGGGATAAATGTATACTTGAATTTTGGGGAAAGATATACTCTTCCCCTCTAAATATAGTTTCACAGTTTATGTGAAAAAAGATCAACAGTAGACCATAGCCACAAAAGCTAATGTGATCTTAGACTATATTAATAAAACAAGGGAATTGGCTGACCAGTTATACTTTGTCCTAATCAGATCATATCAAATGTAACATGGAGTTCTGGAAGCCACATTTTAGGAAGGAAATTGCTAATCAGGAGAGCACCCAAAGCAAAAAGGATATTGAGGAAACTGGAGGCCATGCCAATATGATGACCAGCAGAAAGAAATGGGGATGTTTAGCCCTGAGAAGAAAAGCCTTAACAAAGTCATGAGAGTGTTAAGTTTATCTAAGAGCTATCATAAGGAAGAATAAAGAATTTAACTTGTATTAATAGGCCCCAATGTTCAGAGAAAGGGTCAGTCAATGGGGAAAAATGCTAAGAGGCAGACTTGGTCTTACGGAAAGAAAAATATCCCAACAACGAGACACAGTCAGAAATGAAACTGGCTACTCTCATATGTTATAAGCTATCCTTTATTGAAAAGTCTTTAAATGGATACTGAATAATCATTTTAGTCAAGAATAGTGAAGTAGTAATTCATGTTCAGAAACAAGCTAAAAGATAGGACCTAGCAAATCTCTTCTAATTCTTAATAAATTTCTACATCAATTTTCTTTTGAAATCCAGAAGGTAGTAGTGAGCTATAAAAAAATCACCTAAAAAGAATGTTCTATTAATATTTTGGGCCATAAATGGTAAAAAAAAAATCTATTACTGAGACATTATGCAATACTGTATAATAATATGTACTAGGAAAAAGAAGTACCAAAATTCCACTATGAATTTGTACCTTCGGTATAATATGGGCAGAAGAAAGAACAATAAAAACAAATATACAAAGCAATTATTTGTTAAAAGCTTCACAAAGAAATATAGCAGAAAAAAGTTGTCACATATCTAAAATGAAAGAATTCTGTCTCCCATTATAACTGGTCAATAATGTACCACTAGCCAGGTATGCTGCAATGTAACTACTGAAACAAAGACTATACTTCTAAAAGTAGCTTTAAAAAATACCTCATTTATTTATTTAAGAACTACTTAAAAACAACATTCATATTTATAAATGAGTAATCGATAACTCTCAAAATCAGTGTCATATTCTGATTTGGATGTGATAAGTATTCATATTCATTACTTCATATCCTCAAACACACACACACACACACACACACACACACACACACACACACACACACACACACACACACAATCTATCTATATGGTTGATTGATTCCAAGATGGAAAGTAAGGGTTTAAATTAAAAAATATATATATCTATATAGATATAGATATAGATATAGATATAGATATAGATAGATAGATATATGAGGTCACATTTGAACCTCCCATCTCAAGGCCTGACTCTCAATCTACTGACCTACCCAGCTGCCCGCCAAAAATTTTTTTTAAATAAATTATAATCCATTATATCACAAAGTCCTTCAAAACCTATATTCTTTTTTTTTTTTAATTATAGGCATTCATTTTTTCAACCAACCCAAAACCTGGGAAGTCTAGTTTGTTTACCTACCTATCTTCCTTCATTATGTCCCACTATATATGCTTCCATAGTACACTTTTGCAATTCCCCCCCAAATTCGAACTTAATAAATCTTTTTTGGGTAAAGACATTTTATAGATAAAAGACTTCTTTGTTTTAAAGGGATGAGAAAAAGCTGGACTTAGGTCAATATCTTACTAATTTACATATTGTGATATCACAAGTAATTAAATACAATTTTCTAGTAGCACAATAAGATTATCAAAATTTTGGACGTGGCTTAAACATACTAATGTACAAACTTTTATATTAAAAAATATTCTTCTTTGTACTTCCACAAAACTAAAATATTTATACTAGCTATGCATTAGTAATAGAAAATGGGTCTTCAGGGGCAGTTGGGTAATTCAGTGGATTGAGAGCTAGCCCTAGAGACGGGAGGTCCTAGATTAAAATCTGGCTTCAAACACTTCCCAGCTGTGTGACCCTGGGCAAGTCACTTGACCCCCATTTCCTAGCCCTTACCACTCTTCTGCTTTGGAGTCAATACAACTCCAAGATGGAAGGTATGGGTTTAAAAAAAGAAAGAAAATGGGTCTTCTCCTGCTCACCACCACCACCACCAACTGCTGACCAACTTACAGTGATGTGTAAGAAAGAGTTCTGGGAGTGGCAGCACACCTTTGACAATAAATGCATTTCAAAAAAAATTGTAAATCTTGGAGAGAGGGAAGGGAAAGAATATGATTCTTATAATCAAGGAATGATGTTCTAAACTGACTAATTAAATAAAATTTTCAAAAAATGAAAAAATAGTAAATCTTGTTATTAAAAAAACTCTTAAAACACACAAAAAAATCCATGAGTGAATTAAAAACTTTAATTGTAACTTAATCATATCATATAAATAATATAAAATCAATATACATGTCCTTTTGGTTACATATTCTAGGATGAGCTCTTTATTATAATTTAACCAATTACTGATTTCATTTGTTCATAAAATTAGCAATTGGCTAATAAAATAAAGAGAGGCATAGAAATCATTTTAGCAGGTGCAAACAACATTCTCTCTCCAGGCCCATTTACCTATAAGATGGGCCATTTTTTAGGCCTGCCCTATACCTAAAAAAAAAAATGTTATCTCTCGGCAACTAAATATGGCTGAAGACAAAAATTTCTCGTACAGCAATAAAAGTTCACTATCAAGGAAAATTCTAGAATACAAATACAAGATGTTTATTTTTCAAATATCTACAGTTTCTATTACCCTACATGAAAACATGTACAAACTAAAAACCATATTCTCCAAACCACAGAATTCTCTAGCATTAGTCAAGTCTCTAAATCAACAACAGACTGAGAATGAGGTGGGCAGGAAATTCATCCCCAGAAAGAACCAACTAATACAAATTCAATTCTAGAAAATAAGCAGGAGGTCCAGAATAAGACTTTTTCTGATGAGAGGCAAACTAAATGATCCTCAAACTAAATATTAGAATTAATTTTACATTAGTCTCTATGATGAGTATTCAGATCTTTCTCCTATCAAGGAATAGCTTTAAGAGAATACTAATTTTCCAAAAAATGAGTACTTTACAACTGTATTCTTGTAAAAACTAAGGAGATGGTGATTTCAGACTTCACTCAAAGTAAAGTCTCTTATGTTGGAGCTATCCACAACCTTAGCCTATTCTAGTTTTCAAATGACAACGCTTTCAACATCATTTAATAATTGTGTTTACTCAGAATCCCTTGAACATAGGGAAACTACTACCTATGATATATTTTAACTTCTCAGTCTCTTAAGTAGAGGGAACGGATCTCTTGATGCTTTTTACATTTTTCCCCTAAGGATAAACAGTAGGATATTTAGGCAGGTTTCAGATACTTCAAAGCAAAGACCTTAATTCCAAATGTCACCACCCACATAGATTGACTGAAAAAAAAAATCAAATGAAGCTCTATCTCCCTCTGCTGAGTTCTCCCCCTGAGAATTCATGCTTTTAAGAATTCTCTGTGTAAGGTAAACTAAAGATAACAATACTAACCATTCTGTTCCTTTGATTAATTTTCTTCCAGATCTTGTTAATTGAAAATTCCAGCCTTCAGGTTGACCATATCTTACTTAACCTCATTTTCTCTTGTTAGGATGACTCCTTTCTTTCCCCCTCCTAAAATGCACCACCTATGAAGTATATAAACTTTCCAATTTTAAAAAAACAGATTATTTTGCTCCAATTGTATCTACATGTGTCCAACTCCTGATATAATTCAGCAGTTACAGAATCAGATAAACCCAAAAGCTTTATATCTCTTTGGCCCTGAGAGAAATCTGTATTTCAAATTACAGTCTCATTAGTGAGTCAATGTCCAGTTTGGGCAATCACAAAACCCCATGACAATTTTCTTCTAACAAATTGCTAGGTTAAGTCTCTCCATTTAATATTTTGCATAAGGACCATGAAGGTTTGAAACAGAACTATTCTACAAATGACGATTCCTGCACTGTTCTGTAGGACTATTCTCATTCAACTCCATAAATTTTACAGAAAGGAATTAGGTCATAAGATGATTCAATAAGTATAATCTTAATTAAAGATCCTCTGACTCTAAATCCTATACTCCTGCTATATGAGATGTCTTCTCTTCCTAACATTACCATATTACTTAAATAGAAATAAAAAAGAAACCTCTCCCATCTCTCCATAAGATATTTTTTAACTTCCTTTATTTGCTCTTTTACATAATATTCTATGTAGCTATTTGTGAATTTTTCATGCCTCTAACTAGACTTCATAAGAGATTACACTACATTTTTCTTTGTGTCCCCCAGTTTTATAATCCATCAATGAGCATTTATCAAATACTTACTATGAGCTTAGGGATAACAAAAACACAACAGTCTCTGCCCTCAAAGAGCTTACATTTTGTTAACAGAAAATGTTATACATAAAAGACATCAAATAAAAATTTGTTAAATGTTGAGGTGTAAAGTAAGACTGTTCACTGATCTTTAATCACCCTGGTACTCCATAGTAAGAAACTGCCCGTGTTTTCAATAATAAGATATATTTATAAATTTCAGGATAGACCAATGCTTCTTTTCATAGCCTATATCATACTACTAAAATCTTAGTATAAAGAAATCATTTCATGCAAATTAAATTTCATTCCCAAATGGTGTAAAAGCAGGACTCTGTCACACACTTCTATTTAAACAATTTGGTACAATTACAGGATTAAGTTAATTATGTGTGCCTCTCTTTCAGTTACACCAAATAAAAAAGAATCATCCATGACTTAGTTTGATTACCTCAGATTAGGAAGAAACAAGAAGCTAAGCTTGTAGGCCAGCTATTTTTAGAGAGTAGCTAAGCAAAAATTATAAAAAAAAAATCAAAATTTGTTTATTTGATTGGCCTGTTCTCAAATTTATATCAATAGACCCTTAATAAATAAATACCTTTCTAATATCCTATTTTAATGCCTCAGTACTATGTGGATATGACTCTAGGTTCTAAGCCTAAACAAGTCAATTCCAAGTTCTGACAGTACTTAACCAAGCTGAAAAGGCTTCAAGTACAGGCTAGTCCACTGTCTATTGGCAAGGATTATTAACCTAACCAAATTCAGAGCAACACTCCTCACCAAGATGACCCATATGATGAAGAAATTTTCAGCCACAGAAATTCTTGAAGACTATCTACTAAGTAGGGAAAGTATTCACACTGATAAAATTACATACACTGTAAGCACTGAAATATATACACTAAATAACCACATTAGATAGGTTAATTCACCTGTTGAGGGCATATTTCTACTCAAAAGCAAACATTCTACGAAGGGCATTGTTAGTTTATTGCAGAGGTAAATTATTGGTTAATGGTTGCCCTAAAAATTTTCAGAGCAAATTAGTTTATTTTTATCTGGAATAGAACTAGAACTTTAAGCTCTCAAATGAGCCAATACACTGAAGATTAAATGTTCCTTTATTATTTTATATGTCTTTTAAAGATTTACAAATTTGATTAAAATATTGGCCCAATTTAAAGTCACTCTTACAGCTTACTTCCTTGTGGAAACAAATTAGCCCTCTAGCTGGAATAAAATCAAGTCAAGTTTGAAACTCGAAGTCAACTTTGCTTTGTACACATTTGATATTGGAAAGAATATAACTATAACTCTTATCAATAAACTAAAACATCAGCATTTCAAATACTAGTCAAAGATTAAATGGGCACTAGTCTTACCCAAGAACTCAACTCTCTCAGTGTAATAAGCCTAACAGACATGTTTACTAACCACTGTTCTGATTCTTCAAGTTTTATCTCTACGTTAACATTAAGATTATTTTTAAAAATGGAGTTTGAACTAAATCTTAGATCTATATGATAATATTCTTGTTATGCTAAAAGTTAATACTTTTTCAAATTTCAGAGGAGGTAAGTATGTGGGGGAGAATGTTAAACAATAACACTGGGAATATTAAACAATGTCCTTTATATGAGGATCTAAGGTATTAAATTCCTTTTTGAATCCATGACAAACAAGAGTTTGTCTCTCCAACTGAACATTCATGCTTTATTTTACCATATAATGATGAGAAATATGTAGTAAACAACAGTATCTTAACTTGATTTAAGTTGACTTACTGACAAGACCTAAAAAACTGTTATTATAATCAAGTTGGAAAAATGTCTCTAATAGAGTAATCTAGATTTACTCAAACCCTGTGTTACTCAAAACAGGATGATAAATTTAAATTTATAGTTAATAGGAACTTTAAATATAATGTAGTCCAAGCCCTAAATTTAACAAATCACTAAACTGAGACCCAAGGAATAAGTGTCTTATCTTAGTCACATGGATATATGGGAGAGACTGGATTCAAATTCAAAGTTCTCCTTCTAAATACAGCACTCTTTCCACTATACCACACTATCTTTTCATTTTCACCCATAATCCTGACAAAGGCATAGATAGCAAACACCAAACTTGCTAATGCAACAAAAACAGAATCTATGACTAAAATTCAAATGAAGAATCCAATTCAAATCCAAGAAGCCATCAAAGGGGCCAAATGTAAAGTCTTCCAGTTGGAGGATCAAAGAATCAACTTTAAAAGAATAAGATAAGAAGAAATGGAGGGATACTTCATGCTTTTTTTTTTTTAATATTTGCAAGACTTAATGAACTACAGGCCCAATATGAATAAATAATGTGATATGGTAGCCAAAAAAGCTGAGAGTTTTTTAGAAAAGACACCATTAAAGTTGGAGAGCATCCAGAAGGACAATCAGGTAAGAGTCTCAAGATCATGTTATAATACGATTGGCTGAAGAAACTAAAGATGTTTGATCTCAGAAGAATAAGAGAGCTCAAATGTCTTCAAATATTGGAAAAGATGTCTTGTAGAAGCATTAGCTTTGTTCTGTCTGGCCTGATTTAAGGAAAAACTAGCTAACAACTAAGGCTATCAGCAGGTGGAAGAGGCTCCCTCAAGAGACAATAGTTTCTTCTGCATTAAAAGTACTCAAAAGAAGACAAGATGAGCTGGCATTTGTCATATCAGTTAGAAAGGAACTTCTTGTTCTGGTATGGGCTGAATTAGAAGTCTTCTAAAGTTTCTCCCCATCTCTCAAATTCTATAATTCTGGAATTATATAATTTGATGTTAGTCTGTCTGACTTAACTTCCAAAAAACTCAAGAGCTAAATTCATTGCTCAATTTAGGCAGGCAATTCATCTCAAGTTCTTATATTCAATTTCTCTACTCCTTTTTACTGATTTGCTGGGTTTTTTCCCTATTTCTACTTGTTCTACTTAATATTGCATTAAATGTAAAACTACCCCCCTTAAATTCTTTCTTGGAAATAAGAGTTACATGTAATACAAAATTAAAAATAAACTGGAATTATATCTCCATCACCTATTATTAATAATAATAATTAGCATTTGTCTATAGCACTTTAAAGTTTGCAAATAGGCACCCCAAAGCTCTAAGCTCACAACCTAGATATCATCTTGAGATTCTTCACTATTTCTCATCCTCTCACATCCAATCTGTGGCTTGCTGATTTTGCCTTTGTAATATCTCTCATTTATGCCCCCTTCTCTCCTCTGACACCACCACCACCCCTCTGGTAACAGACCCTCATCATCTCTCACCTAGACTACCACCATAGTCTAGCCAACTGGTTAGGTCTTCCTACCACAGGTCTCTCCCCACTGCAGGCTATCTTTCTGTCAAGATACTAAAGAGATTTTCTCAAAGTGCAGGGCCTAACCTACTCAATAAACTGCAGTGGATCTCTATTAATTCCAAGATGAAATACAAAGCTTGTATTTGGGGTTCAAAATCTTTCATAATCTATCTCCTTGCTATCTTTCCAGTCCTCTTATATTGTACTCTTCAATTCAGCAACAATGGAGTCCTTTCTGTTGCAGGAACAAGACACTCTATCCCTACACTCCATGCATTTCCAGCCATGTCTAGTATGCTCTCCCTCACCTCTATCTCCTGGTTTCTCTGGCTTCCTTCAACTCCCAATTAGAATGTTTAATAGGAAGTTCACATTACAAAACTCTTTTGCAAACTTCCTATTACAAATCTCTCTTACTATAGGAGGCTTTTTCTGATCCCTCTCAACTTTAGTGACTTTACCCTGTGGATTATTTCCTATTCATATTATATATTGTTTATTTGTATATAGTTGTTTGCATATTGCCTTCCCCAACTAGACTGGGAGCTCCCTGAGAATAGAGGCCATCTTTCACCTTCTTTTGTATTCCTAGCACTTAGCACACAGTAGACATTTAAAAAATATTTACTGATTAAAAAATATTATCTCATCTTCTTTTTATAATAACCCTGAGTGATACATGCTATAATTAACCTCATTTTACAGATTTGGAAACTGACGCAGGCAGAGGTTGACTTGCCCAGAGTCAAAGAGCTAGTTAAGTGTCTAAGGCAGGATTTTAAGGCAGATCTTCCTGACTCCAGGTTCAATTCTCTATCCCACTTTGTCTAGTCATTCTAGTCACCAGAATTTTGAAAGGAATAAGTATTTGCCAAAATTAATACATAAATAATAACAGTGTTTTAAAATTCACAATATATAAATCCAGCTCCAAAAGTTTTTATGGCTAGATGACAGAAAAACTAGATATTTAGGGTAAAGATTCACTCATGCACCTCTATAAACTAGAATTCAATCATAAGGAACAACAAAGATATTTCTATCTAAACAGGAATGGTAGGATGCATTCTAGGTTCTTTTCTTTTCTCCCCTTCCCAACTCTAAAAAAAAAGGTAGTTCTCATTAATAATAACAACAACAACAATATTACTTATATAGTGTCTACTATGTTCAGGCACAGTACTAATTGCTTTACAAATATTCTCATTTGATCCTGATAACAACCCTGGGAGTTAATTGCTATTATTATCTCCATTATATGAATAACAAAACTAAGGCAAACAGAAGCTAAGTGACTTGCCCAGAGTCATACAGCTAATAAGTGCCTATGGCTACATTTGAACTCTGGTCTTCCTGAATCTAGGACCAGTATTCTACCAACACACTATCAGTGAAAAAGGCTTTAGATACTGAAACCTGGTAGAGAGGCTGGAAACTATTTGAATTACAGGAAGGCATAAATCTAAAAAATGTTCCCAGTGAATTAGTACTGCTCAGGTTTAACAACAGAAGCAGAGTTAGAGCTTCATACACGGATAGACAAAGAATCTATGATATGTCAAAACAGGTAACTCCCAACATGGGAATAACCTCCATTAAGGCAAATTGAAACCCTCCTATGACTTCTTAAAAGTCCTATGGAGTTATATATACCAGTTGCTGTATATCTGGATATATACTGAAGCATATACAGGTTAAAAGACCCATCTGAGATCAAAATACCTATGTGTACATATGTATGTATGTGTATTTATATATGAGTGTGTGTATATATATATATATATATATATATATATATATATATATATATATATATATATCATGACTTGAACCTAGGTTTTCTCAATTTTAAGCCCAGTATTCTATCTACAATGTCACAGTACCTCTACTGTAATTATTTTATATTGTAAAGAAATTGTATTCAAGTCATTGCATTTCTTTAAATCTACAAAATAATCTTCATGTTTAATTATTTTAATGAAAAGTCACAGCTAAATGGAAGAACATGCTAAATTAGCCTCTTTCATTTAACCATGCTTAAGGAATGCCTGGTGATAGTATAATTCTAATTGGAGACCCAGTTTCTAAAATGAAATAAGCAGCTTCCTAGCTAGCTTCAATAGCCCTGCAAACTCAGATGAATGCAAACATGATAATTTGTATCAAACACATGCTGCGTGTGCATGGGACAGACACAGTTTCCTGGTTTCCTTTGGTAGAAGTATTTTTTATATTAACACCTGCATTAATTTTATCAAAAGACACACCCCTAGAATATTAGTTTCATTCATTTTAATCACATGTTGGGACTGATTTTTTTTAAGTGTGGGCTCATCTTTTTTTTGACTCTTTTATGCAGAAATGATCTAATACATATAGACTGAGAGAAAAGGCCAATGAAAAACTTGGGGAAAGAAGGGGAAAAAAACACTTTTTTTTTTTAAAGCCATGCCTCTTTATAGACAATTAATATTCATGAATGTTAGATTCTGATCATTCCAATTGGCTCTTCATACATACTGGCAAGAAGCTCAACAATCAAAATTATTTTTTCAATGATAATTCATATGAATGATAGAACTAATTTCCAGGTGTTGTAAATTTGAATAAGGAGACAACTAGTAATTACATTTTTTTAAAGGAGTGCCAAATGGTTAAAGTAATTTTCAATAAAAATGAAATTCTTGCTATCTTTCAGGAAGATGTTAATAAAGTCAATATTAGTAATGTTTGCTTCATCACTCTTTCTATAAAAGCAGCCTAAATAAGGAAAGTAATCATCTAAATAAACTTACAGTTCTTGAAATAAAAATAATATAAACTAGTCCTTAAATTTTTTTAATTCTAAGGGGGCAGCTGGGTAGCTCAGTGGATTGAGAGCCAGGCCTAGAGACAGGAGGTCCTAGGTTCAAATCTAGCCTCAGATACTCCCCAGCTGTGTGACCCTGAGCAAGTCACTTGACACCCCCCCCCCCCATTGCCTAGCCCTTACCACTCAGTCAATACACAGTATTGACTCCAAGATGGAAGGTAAGGGTTTAAAAAAAAATTCTAAGGAAATAAGAATTGAGAGAAAGATAATATCTAGTGTTCCCCAATTTCTCAGGCCATGAGACTTATTTACCCTTCAAGAGTATTCAGAGAGGCAGCTAAGTGGCTCAGTGGAAAGAGACCCAAGCCTGGAGATAGGAGATCCTAAGTTTAAATCTAGCCTCAGACACATGCTGGCTGAGTGACCCTGAGTGACCCTAGGCAAGTCATGTACAACTCCCTAGACCTTACTGTTCTTCTGCCTTAAAATGATACTTAGTGTAGATTCTAAGGTAGAAGGTAAGTTCTGGTTTTTGTTTTCTAAAGAGTATTCAAAGAACCAAACAGCTAGAATGCAGAATTATTTTTAATACAGAGTATATGTACTTAAAAAAAATAAGACTAGGAACCAAGAAATCTGTAGCTAAATTCTTAAACTTCTATGTAAACCAAACCAACCAAAAATGATATAGAGACCAACCAAAAATGAAGTTATAATAGAAATTAATAGAAAAATAAAATTACCTTTATTTTAAAAATGTATGGAAGCTTTTCAGTTATCAATAATGCTGAGCAAGGCAATATAGAAAATAACTTTTAAAATTTTATCTCAAAATTTGTTGTGGAAAAATCCTAACTCTCCCTAAAATTTAGCTCATTTCAAAGTGAACTGAAATGTATTTATAAATGAGTTAAATGGAATTAAGAAACTAAATGTTTAAGATTTAAAATTAAATGTAAATGACTATATTAAAACAAATTATAAATTAGGGAAATAAGAAGAGATGATCTATCTCTACAGCTTTGTCTTCCTTCCCTATCATCATTTCCTTTATTTAGCTGTTATCTTTCCCTTTATATTGCTATCAAACTTATTACAATATATAATATACATATTTCCTGTATTTTGCTCATTTATTAGAAGGCTATAAACCAATTCAGAAAGGAAATACCTCAAATTTGGGGTAGCTGAAACAACAAAAACAACTTTCATAATGAATATGTTTAAAGCATAAATTCACTAAACCTGTAACCATTACAGCTTTCTGTGGTACCAACTATAAAGTTAAGTGATTTAAAATTTGCTATAATTTAACCTGTCCATCAAAACTAAATATTAAACAAAATAGCCAGTGAAAAAATAATTGAGTTTAAGGCAGTGAATCAAAGCACATTTTAAAAATCTCTAAATATTCATAAAAAATATGAATCAGAACCAAAGTGATGTTAGTATCCTCAATAAAAAAAAAAACTGAGTTGCCAGAAATATATTTCAAAGTCATATGGCTTGCTGATTATTCTTACTAGGACTATGAAATCTTTTGGCAAATGAAAAATAAGATGAAAGGTATCTGTAGTAATTGTGCAGGGGGTTATTCTGTAATCATTGTTTACATGATTACAATATACATTTTTGCACACTTAAATAGGAAGATCTATTACTCAATCTTATATGTCAACATATCAGGTCACAAAGTTCTTCTTTGAGACTGCAGAAGAAAATTTATTATTAACACCCCAACACCTGGAAGACTTACCATTTTATCTAGATGTTCAATGGATCTATAAATCTCCCCCTGGGACTCATCATAGTAACTGTAACGGAACCTTTGACCTTGAAACAAATATTATGTACAAAATAAAATAGGGAAAATTAGAAGCTAAAAACGTAAATGTTTACCAAAATAAGTTCAGTCCTCATGGAAGGCAAAGCATAGCTTAAGCCTTTGAGAATCAATCCCATGAGCCCTTAATAAGCCAAAAAAGGTAAATTTGGTTTTGTAACAAAGAAATTACAATCATTACAGCATTTTTATGTTAAAAGGTATTCCAAATCGTAAAATAGGAAAGACATCAGCAAAATAAAAGATTTAAAAAGAAACATAAAACAACTTTAAAAGTTAGAAGCATGGTTACATATAGTTGATCACTGAAAAAGACATTTACAATTTTTTTCAATAATGAAAAATAGATACACAAAATATTATTCAGAGCAATTTAATGTAAACAACCTGAATCTAATAAATCATAGAAAGCTTAGATTTTGGAGCAAAGATCCAATCTCCATTACAAGAAATCTATACAGATCAGGGATTTACAGGTGGCTTATGCCTGTGAATTTCCCAACCTGAAAATACAAGTGTTTGCTCTTTTGTCAAAACTTTTTCTTTTGGAGAAAGGTCATTTATAGGTTCCTTAAGTGAAAAATAAATAAGGTATGAAAAAGTATTTGTAATAAATGGTGCACTCTTCCTAATTTATAATATCTCAGTAAGGATACTCGGGTAGATAGTACTTAAAAATACAGTGATTTCCCCAAAATAAACAGAAAGAGCTAAATGGGGCAAAACTCTTTAAAACCTGCTTAAAATAACTGGGAAACTAAGGACAAACTGAGACAATTTTGTTCTCACCATCCTTTGCTCCCAAGGAAAATGATAACTAATGGTAGATTGTGATTCTTATGACTAGTATATCTTACACTGCTACCTGAAGCCATTCTTTCCAGCCTGACAATCTGGACTGAATTCATGATTAAAGAGTTGGTTTAATCTCCAAAGGTGCATTATATTTATCATATTACTCAATTTCTAAAACTAGGCAACAGATTTAGAATGGGAAAAGATAAATCCTTCCATTTTACAACTGAGAAAGGAGAATAAGTAAGGTAAGTTATTCTTGAAAAAGATTATTTCTAAATCTACAGCAGAGCCATAGCAGAGCATAAAGGCCTGAAGAATCTAAAGTCTATCTTAGAACAATGTTTTATATATGAGCTTTCATCCTCTCATGGAAGATGGCAGAAATTCATGACTGTATCACTAAGATAAAGCTAGCTTTCTCTCAAATCTTCTCACCTATTGGGATGACTCATCTGGGAATAAGGGACAATTAAAAAATCTTGGCATCGTTTTGAAGGTTATCTCTTAGAGGAAAAGTAAATATCACTAGATAGAATCCATTCATTTATCCTGTGGCAGAAAGGAGTTGTACAAGTGTGAATTTCCAGATATGTGCCAGAGTTTTTACTCTGAATCATCTTTGACAAAAATTTAAGATACCTGACTCACTTTTATGCTTGCTTAGAACATATAAACCATCACGAAATATTCTTGATATCTTAGGATCAATTACTTAATGACAAATAATATAACTGCCTACTCCAGGAGAACTGAGGTTTTATAAAGCTGCTTGTAATTAAAGAAGCTAATATTCCTGTACATTTATCCCAATGTCTCTTATGTCTATTCTCAGTTTTCCTTCCTATCTATGCCCAGTGTGAACTAATAATCTGCTGCCTTAAAAGGAACAGTTTCTTGAACAGGAACTATATTCTGGCATTATTCTTCCTATTCCAGAGTGAAATACATGAAATTTGATTGCTTCTTTATCAATAAGAAAACTATTCTGCTTATTTCTAGGACTTGCAGATATGTTCCAGATGTTTCTGATTGTTATTCCAAGGTCAGTGAAATGTTACTGTACTTCAAAATACTTTTCTTCTGATGTAGACCATTAAAAATGATTTTAAGAACTTTGTTTGCAAGAAAAATAGAGAAGCAAACATCCTAAAATATAATTTTAAGAGAAAGTTTGAATTTAAATTGGAATACATCACAGGCTAACCAAATAATAAAAAATTATGTGTAGGACAATTTTTTTAAATGGCTGCTATCATACCATCTGACCCATTATTAGTATCTCCATATGTAATACTTACTAAAGAACCAGGGAAAGTGTGCCTAATTTAACTCAGTTCAAATCAACAAACGTTATTAGGTGTTTATTGTGTGGAAGGCATTTTAAGAGGCATCAATGATACAAAGGGGTGAAAAGAGGAAGTGTATTAAAAGAGTTTACATTCCTATATTAGCTAATAAGAAAAAATATACATATATTTACATATAAATACAAAAATGATGCTAAATCACTTAATATGATTCACAGATGTTAAGAGTTTTATTTTCTCTTCACTTATCTATCACTGTTACCATCCTGATTTGTGTGTTAAAATTTTAATGGAAAGAGGCCATGGGATACCAGGTATTATCTTTTTTGTATTTCTTTAAAAAAATAAGAAGTGTTCTTTAGATTAATGAGAACACCTGGAAGTATCTAGCACAGTAGCTTGTATGTATTTAGGTCTTAAAATAGTATTTTGTTGTTCATTTTTAAAAAAATGAAAAACAAAACTCCGATTTCAAATGTGTCTTAACGATATGTTTTAGGTCACAATATCTAACATTTTCAACATTAAAATCAATTTCTGCAGCTGCCCACATTCCTAAACAAGTGAACTTATGCACTTTTATAAGTATGAAAAAAGCATACTACACATCACAAAATAAGTGAAAATTACTTACCTGAAACTTATCCTTTCAGAAGGTACACTGGGAAAATGGATTCTTTGAGCCCCTGTTTCAACTCCAAGTATGAGCTTTCTAGCTTTAAGAGCCATTGACACTGCCCCTAGAGGCAATACAAGCTTTGGAACTCCCCTAGTGAGTATAAGTCAGTAGTTTCTTCAAGTGCCTTCCCTCAGTTCTTTTCAAATTCAAAAGATGAGAGGAAAAATAACCCAAGAAAAAATCCTGTAAAGCAGAAACCTTACTCTTTGAGGGAAGGAGGGTAGCTCATTTGTGAATCCATTCCAGAGCACGCTTTCTGAGAAAAAGAAATACAGGTAAGTAATTTTCCCATTTCCAAAGGTGACTGGTGATTAATGAGTGGATTCACAGAGTGTGGAGTAATAAGCTCCAGGGATGTCTATTTAACACACAACATTCAACTAATGAGGACAAACAAAACAATGAATGGGACAAGTACCAACACTACTTTTAAGTATCTCAAAACAGCATCTAAAAGCAACACCTCAAAAAGTATTCCATACAAAAAAAGAATTAACAATAAAACTGACAAGCTGAATCCCCAAAAACCCAGTCAAGAAGAAAAATTTTAGACAAATGTTAATTCATTGTTCTCTATGATTAAATTTGCCTTCAAGATTACACATTTCCATTTCTTTATCACTGTATTTTTGGATCCACAAAATGCCTTCCAATCACCTTTTAAAAAAATAAAATAAAATCCTCACAACACCCCTGTGAGGTAGGTTTTTAGCCCACTCTACCTTAAATATAGGGACCTTGTGTGGGGTAAATGCAGGAACTCATTATTAAAAGAAAACCATGTTTCATGAAGAAATTACAAACAAACTGATATTAACCAGGGAAATCATGTTTCCAAGCAACATGTTATTCCTTGATTCGAACTTCATAATTAAAGCATAAAGCTTCTTATTAATAGCTGATATTCATTAACTCAGTATGATAAACTATCTGAGACATCAAGAAACCTGCATGCCCTGATGACATATACATTAAGTATTAGCTAATATCTATGACACTATTTAAATATATTTAAAAATAAAATGGTAGAGATACAAAAAAATTAGCAAAATTAAGTTACCAATTTTTTTGAAAACAAGGAAAATTAAGTATAAATGGGAAATTATTCTCCAATATCTCTAAAGCTGATAAAAGGGAATAAATATTGATGTAAATTCTACAAATATGCCAAAGAGTGCAATTATGCACAAAGCAAAATATGTTGTAAAAAAAAAAAATTACAAAAGTCCAAACTCAAGTAGATAAAAATACAAAATTTCTAGAGTAAGAGAACAAACAAGATTTTACTTACATCTTAACAAAATCTTTTACCTAAGAAAACTATCACCACTGATGAGGATTTTAAATTATCATGAAGATAGAAAATAAATAAAGGGCAAATATCTGGTCAAAAAGGAAATTTTTTTATCATATTACAAAACTGTTTTATTTAATAAAGTTCTCAAGAAACTACAAATTAACTGAATGAAAGCTGCCAGTGAGTCCAAATTAAGAAATATTAAATAAATTCATAAAGTAAATGGGTTTTACAGCTGCAAAAACCCTAAAAGATCATTCAATCCAACCTCTTCATTTTATAGATAAAGAAACTGAAGCACAGGAGAACAGAAGTGACTGCTCAAATTTACCCAGCTAGTAAGTGGTAGAGTAAGGGTATGAACCTGAGTCCTTTGACTCTAAAACCTGGGATCTTTCAGTTATGCCACACTAGAATGGAGGTAAGAGAAAAGGTAGCAGGTAGGAAGAACTGTTAGGAAGCTATTATAATACTCTAGTGTAGGTAATAATGGCCTGAACTAGGATGGTAGCAGTGGGAATGGAAATGAGATACCTCTAAAAAAGGAAAGATAGAAGATTTGAGGTGTGGAAGCAAGGGGGATGTCAAGGAAAACCAAGGTTCTAAGTGTGAATGACTGGGTAAATAGTAGCATCATTTATCCAGATACTTTAGTAGGGAAGAAATAGAGAACTGAAGGTAAAGATAAATCAGAGACAAATATACTAGTGATAGTCTATTTTTCCCCCTATTGAATGATATAAGTTGAAACAAAGCATATCATATAGCCTAAGTAACTATTTTTTCCTAATTTTAACTGTCTTTAGGAAAGATAAATAACTATTACTAAGAAAGAAAAAAATACAAATGGAAAATTGAAAAGAAAAGAATATGGGTCTAGTAAATAAGTGATACCTTTTAGAAAAGTTGGTTTCAACCATATATTTCATGAAAAGGGGAGAAGCCAACAAGGATACCATGCAATAAAAATTCTATATCAACATTAAAACCAACCAAACAAAACGATATCCTTTATTCAATTGCTGAATCCTAGGGAATACTCATAGAAGATATATTTGATATATTCTTAAAAATTGGAGTCTTTCCCATAGCAAAAGTCAAGCATTGGCAATTCTCTTACTTTAGCCTGTGTTCCATTTCCAGCTGCTAGTAGAGAGGCAAGTGAGAGGCATGATATAGTGTCCTTATTCCTACCTGAAGAAGTATTCCATCATTCTGGCTATTTTAGTGACCTGTGAGACCAATAAAGGAAGAGAAAGAGAAGCCAATATGTGGAGAACACAGAAGAGAAAACAGGAAGCAGAATGCATGATAGGATTGTTAGACTCATGTTCCTGTCTCCCTTGTATCACCATCCCAGAAGAAAATAATGGTGCCAATTTCTGAAAATCTATTTCTTCTATTAGTGGAAAGATTTAAAAATCAGATAAATTAATTTGGAGGAAGAATATTACAATTTTTCAAAATGAAACATACTTTTTAAAATAAGCCATCCTTATACTATTCATATTAGATCATAAATTTTATACATATTAAATGATGAATCCATAGAACAGAATTCCCAGTTAAAGTGCAAGAGCCTCAATTATATCATTCTACCAAACATTTTATCTTGATTTATTCAGAAGCTATGACTACTACAAACAAAAATATAGATTAGAATCATTTTAGCTGACATCTCTATAGCGTTTTAAACTTTTGCAAAGTACTTTACATGAATTATTTCTTTGAGTTATTTGATCATGACTGTCATTAATTCACTGTGAAGTTGCCAAATATAAATAGAGAGCTGTGGCACAGTCACAGGAGCTCTGAATTTTAAGTTAAAAAGACTTAGGTTCAAATCTCAGCTCCACTACTAAGGATTAGTATGTCTTTAGTTAAATTACTTAACCTCACTGGGCTTCAGTATCTTCATTTACAAAATGAAAGAAATGGGTAAGATGTTTTCTAAGGTCCATGATAGTTCTAAATACTATGATCCAATGTTATAAGCAGAATAAGACTTATATCAAGATGACATAAAATAATCCTTTCAAAGTTGACTTTCCTGACACAGAGAACATAGTGATTTGATCTAAATCAGGATATTAAATACTAAACAGGATCCTACCTGAAAAAGAGACAAAATCTTCAAAGGTATATAGCATGTAGTACTTTCAGGAAAGTTGAATTTCTAGGATCTTGACAATAGTAAGGATTTTCCATATAGAGGAGTAACCCTGTTATTATGAATAATGAACTTGAGAAGCTTAGATGTTGAAGCATGAATGAAGATTGTAATTGGGCTCCTATGGCTAATGACTATTATGACTTTAAAATTAGGCAATAAGATTCACCAAATAATCTTACTCTTATATAAAAAGTCCGATTATGGCAAAAATAAGGTCCAATTATTTAAGAGTTCAAGAAGAAATCTGACCCAATAACTTGCTATCAAGGTTAATATCCCTGAATAAACTAAGCATAAGATATGTTTAATAAACACTTGTTGATGATAATGATGATATTAGAGGTGGAAAAGGTGAGCATGAGTTTTCTTTCAGTCTTTAGACATTTCAAACATCTAACTCTTCTTTCCCTAGAGAATGGTTGTTTTCTTATCTCAACAAGAAATGATCTCTCCCTCCTCTGATCTCATGTAACATTTAGCCTGTATTTATAATAGCCTAGCTCTTATTAAAGATCATCATTTAAAAGTCTTATCTCCCCTACTAGGTTATGAGTCCCCTAAAGGCAGAAGCTAAAGGAACTTCTGAGTGTCTTTCTTAGAACAAGCATTCAGTAGCTATGTGTTAAATTAGTGAATTATTTTATATTTTATATGAAAATTTCATTTTAATATGTAATTATTAAATTTCATAATAAACAGGACAGTGAATTCAAAACTACAAAATTTTTTTTCTTTATAAACATACTGAATTGAATTTTTTGCTAGAACATATGAATTTCCAACAGCTTATTTTCTGTCCTACCTAAATCATCCTTTCCACCTTGAAATTTTGAAGACAGTAATGAGGACTTTTCTCAGAGCAAAATCCTTAATGACAACCTTAATAAAAGAAATTTCTTGTTCTTGATCTAATACAAATGACCAAAGACTAAAAACTTATGATTTTTCCCCACTAAAATCAATATGGAATGTAAAAACGGCTTTAATATGTTTTAAAACCCTTGAAGTACTAGAATTTTTTTCTCCAATGAAGAAACCAAGATTCCACAGAAGTGGGAAATAATAAGGTAGCCATCAAGATCTTGTATATTACAATCACTCATCTTGAGGGTTCACTGGGATGGCAAGAGAAGGGGTAAAATAGTTTATGTACATAGCTGAGATTCTTGCAAATTTGAGTAGCAAATTTTAATCATGAAGAATTGAAAATTCAAGGATATCTAACCTCTATAAAACAAAGAAACTCAGAAAACAAAGCCAAAAAGACAAAGATAAGCATTTAAATATTATTAAAATACAAGGGTAAGCCTCAGTACCAATTAAATTTCACAATATCATTTTTTTCCAGAATGAATTATAAAAGAATCTTGATCTCATCAAAAACAAAAGGAGTTCCTTAAAGTCTCAACTTAAGACATAAGTTCTAAATAATATCTCTAAATACATAAAGAATAATTTATTCTAAGCTTAGCCCAAGAAGCAAATATAATTGTATTTTGAATGACAATGTGTGTTGACTAATAATAGCAACACATCTTGAAAATGGGAAACAATTTCTGGATTTTTTTCCCCTTAACATGCCAAAAAAAAAAGGCAACAAATGGAAGAACTCAGCATTCAGGAAACAATGACTTATTTTGTCATACAGAGATGTTCTAAAGGCACCTCAAAATGTACTAAGTCATTATAAGATAGGTGAAAATGACAGGGGACCCAATACTGTAAAAACTGCTCTTAAGAGAAATATATTCAAAGTTAAAGTTCTGAGAGATGCTTCCTTTTCTCTGTGATCCATCTCCTTCAAGAATCTTCACCTTTCATATCACATTAATTAGAGTTGAGACTTTTTAATCACTTTGAATAGATGACAGTTTCAATATCCATAAAATTCCAATCTGTGACGTATATCTCTAAAGTAAAGGCAATGCTGGACAAAAATCAAGTATTAGAAAAGGACAAAAGGAAAAAAAAAAAGAAGGAAAAGCACTAATGAAGCACAAAAGGATCTTCTGTAGTTCTTGGTGATATCACCAAGAACTTTTCCCTTCAGAGACTCTACAAAGGACCTCTGCCTGGGGAAGGGCTCACGGATCTAAACCCTGAGAGGTCCTGCTGAATATATCTATATAGGCCAAGACCCTCACACTGTGAATCCATTTATACCAGTCGCCTTTGGAAATGTGCTCATCAACCTACTCCTACTAATCATTCAAAGATAACCAAGTAACTTTAAAATATATCTCCTTTAGGTAATGCTAAGACCTCCAAGAGGAAAATAGAAAGAACTGAAAACAGAAGCTTAACATATCAGGATACCTTTCATTACAAAAGCATACTATCTAACAAGATATGATAATATAAAGTCTACAACTTACCCCAATGGCAGAAATCAGAAGAAACCACAAAGAGATTACTAGGATCCGCTAGATATTTACTGAAGAGTTTTCCGAATTCCTGTTCTTTTGACTCACTCAGAGCTCCAACCAATACAGGAATAATGGTAAACTCATCCTTATGGCTTAAAGGAAACAGGGGAGGCAGATGGTCACATTTAATGTATTCAACAATAGTAACTTTTCAAATATGTTCATATTAAATAGACCATTTATTCAAAGTACTGAATTGGTAATAACAGTTAACATAATATTAGTACCCTGAATTTATAAAATCTATAAATTGTATATTTAAAAGGAAACAAAAAAGTAAAAAATTATGGACAGTATATCATGTAATCACTAAAAATACAAATTATAAGGCATGTGCATGTAACATGTACTTATATACTGATCTATATAATACTACACATATTAAATACTATATCCTCAGGAATTCTAAACTATAGTTGAATATTCTCTAAAGCAAAAACATACAGTGCACATTTGATTAGACCTTCAGGGACTCTTTTGAGCCTTTTCCCCTCATCACCTTAAGCTGTAAGTTCCCACCCAAAACTTCCAGAAGTTGATCTCTTATTGGATCTTTTAAATTTCCTTCCCATGTCATTCACCTCAGGAGAAACCACTATCAAAATCATCCATGAATATATGGTCTTAGTCAATCCTCTGAAACCAAGGTATGAGACCAACTGAAAAATAATTTTGCCTCAACCATAAAATTCACCATCCCCACTTCTGCACCTGCTCCAGGGAATAGATGTGGAAGAGTCTAAACATGTTAAATGAACTTCACTGACAACCTAGAGTACTTGTAGTTTAAGGAGTTGAATGTCAATTTAAAATGACAAGACAAAGGAACTATAAATAAGTCAACTGTATCTCACATACCCCACCTAAAATGTAAGCAAGTACAAAAATCAAGTATCATAAAACAACAGAATCGTTTAGTTGGAAGGGACCTTAGAGGTCATTTAACTCATCCTATTTCCCATTCCATGGAGAAATCATCTTTACAACATCCCTAATATTTCCAGTGATAAATGAATTGCTAACTTTTAAGATAAACCATTCAGGTCCAATAACTAAGAGAACATTCTTCTTCATTGTAAACCAAAATCTGCATCCTTCAATCTTCTGACTATTGATCCATGTCATGTTCTCTGGAATTACACAGAAAAAATCCAATCTCTTCTTTCACATGAAAGTTTTATCAAGTTTTTGTAGACATCTATCATATCTCATTTAAGTGTTATCTTCTCTAGACTAAACATACCCAGTTCCCTTTAATCAATGCTTATATGGAATGGGTTGGGGTCTCCTTAACACTGATTTCTCTCAAAAGACACACTCCAATTTCTCCATGTCCCTCAAAAAAGTGGCAACAAGAATTGAACAAGAACTCCAAAAGTGGCCTGATGAAAGTAGAGCATAATGGAACTATTTATTTCTTTCCTTATCCAGGCACAATAACTATATTAGTGGAACCCAAGACCTGACAGGCATTCCAAACACCTGAGTCATTGTGTACTTAAAGTAAACAAAAATCTCCAAATTTTTCTTATATAAATTGCCATCAAATCACATTTCTTCTCCACCTATCCCAATGCCGTTCTATAATTATACAGTTGATTTGAAGAATCTAATTATAGCTCTTTATATTTATCCTTGCATTTATTTCCACATGCTAAATTCAACCTAACATTGCAATCTGTCAAGATCATTTTGAATCTTGATTCTATCACCTAATATATTAAATATTCCTCCCAGTTTTGTGACATTCACAAATTTGCATAGGTTGTCTTCTAAATCTATTTTTTTCTTTAAAACCTTACTTTCTGTCTTAAAATTGATACGATCAGTCCCGAGGCAAAAGAATGGTATGGGCCAGGCAATCGGGGTTAAATGACTTGACCAGAGTCACAGAGGTAAGAAATATCTAAGATCAGATTTGAAATTTGGTCCTCCCAACTCCAAGATTGAAGCTCTTCCACTGTGCTGCTTTTAGCTACCTTCTGTCTTCTAGATCTTAAAAGACACTGATTAAAACAATGACCAAGACATAGCCATGAATAGAGTCCTGTAGCAAACGAGTAGAGACCACTCTTCCAGGCTGACAGTAATCCTGCTGGCAAAATGTAGACAAAGTTGGGCAACTAGCTTTGAGCTGTATCGGTCTATATAACATCTGAGTTAAAAAGGCATCAGAAAAGTTTGACAAATTCCTTTAAAAAAAACTATAGATATTGGCTTCAAAGCACCTAAAATATATGCCTTGCCTATAGTATGTACTTAATTTAAAAAATTTCTGAATTGAATTATTCTAATAAATCAGTCTAATGATGCCATCAACAAAGGAAATGAGGTTAATTTGGCACTATAATTTTAGCTTAATGAACCTATACTAAGTGCTAGTAATCATCACTGCTCTTTTTAAGTGTTCACAAACCATGAGTTTTCATATTGTAGACTAGAATTTTGTCAAAAATTCCAGATATATTTTGAAAATTAAAACAATGTATGCTCTTCTCTGGTCTCCTAGGACATACTGAAGATTTTGAGTTTATCATCAATGCTTTCAGTAATAACATCTTGAAGTTCTTTCAGCACACTAATATATAAATTTATCAGTCAGATGCCAAGTCTCTGGAAGGGTACCAATCCTAAAGCAAGAAGGGAAACTAGCTACCTCATTCTGATAGTGCAAACAGGTTTAATGTATTCAGTTGCCCATAAATGTTACCTTAGCTTTACCTGCTTTCTGAATTCACATTAGCTTCTCACTCTGACCTCTAGACTTTTCTATGCTTTTGGGCATTCTAATTTTTCTTAGATCTCAGTTAACTTACACAATAATGAAACAATACTTCCTGCTTATCTTCTCTAGAAATCAGGACTTTGTTTATATTACTCCCCTAATACAGTTCATGTGGATACCTATTTGATCTTTTTTTTTTTCCTTAAAACCCTTACCTTCCATCTCAGAATCATTACTGCGTATTGGTTCTAAGGCAGAAGAGCAGTAAGGACTAGGCAATGGGGGTTAAGTGATTTGCCCAGGGTCACAAACCTGGGAAGTGTCTGAAGCCAAATTTGAACCTAGGAGCCTGGCTCTCAATTCACTGAGCCACCAAGCTGCCCCCCCCCCCCACTTATTTGATCTTAATCATAACCAAATATGGCCTAACTTTGTGCAATCTCTGCATTAGGCCCAACTATTCCAAGGTCATTGCCAGAATCTTTTGGCCCCTGCAAATCCTGAAGGGTCAAACAGTTCCAGTGTCCTCATTTCCAAAAGTCTTAGCATTTCTCTGTGGAACACAGTAGGTTGGCCCAAGAGACTTTAACTCATTTAAAGTGGCTTAGTTTTATCTTCTCACCTCTCTTGAGCTTTAGTTATCCCTGAGTAGCATGAATAATGATCATTCTTTTTGAGAGAGAAAACAGAACCAATCTATGAATTGAATAATTCTGCTTTCTCTCTGCAATGTGAGAGATGTGGCAGAGATGGAAAGCAAAATAGGCCTACTATCAGAAAAACTGGATTTGAATATTCTTACCAGCTCCTCAACTTCTAGAAGTCTTGTTTGCTTCATCCATAGAATAGAAAACAATGTCTAATTTTAACCACTGCACAATTATGAAAACCAAGTGAGACAATGCATGGAAAAGCACTTTGTAATGAACAGAAATATTCTTAGAGAAAGTCAAGTTAGTGTAATAGCAAAATAACAGAACTTGAAGTCAAAAGACCTGAGTTCAAACCTTAACTCTACTATAATCTAGCTATGTAACTGACCCTCTCTAAGCCTCAATTGCACACATGTATATGAGAGAAGAGAGGAGAAAAAGGGGGAAGAAATAAAGAGAGGGAGAGGAAAGGGGGTGCTCATTTTGCACTTCAGCCTAATACTCTTCTATATTTGTTCTTATTTAAACAACACTCATTCCATCTTCTATATAAAGCCTTTAAAACCAACATTTTAGAGCTCCTTTTGCAGACACATCAATCTTCCTCAATTCTTTCCCTTTTCTTCATCTTCAGTCTTCCAAAATTATACTATCAGAATGCCTTTAATAGTTTCTTTTTACTTATGCAACATATTTCCTTTTATACTCTGAAGGTACATTAACAAGCTTTTTGAATGTTACTTTACTTAAGTTTAGCACATGTTTGAGCATATTCAGGTGTTTCTTGGCTGTCAGAGCCACTTGCTTCCAAATTTCATAACTTCCACATTATCAACTAATTTCTGACTGAATTTAGAACTAAAATTCGGGGGTTTATATATAATTTTATATATATATATATATATATATATATATATATATATATATATATATATATATATATATATATATATATTATATATAATTTGCGGATTCCTCTATTTTGGCCTTTTACCAAAGAGCATGAATGTTAGATTGTTAGGGAATGGAGAAAGCACTTAAAAGGGAACTTTCATTGTAGAGAATTTAGTGTGATCAGATAAAGAATAATTAGAATGGTCCAAAATGCATGCACTTACATGTTATGTATTCAATATTTATTGTCTTAACAGCATTTTATACTTAAGGAAGATAGAAAAATATTGTCTTTCTGAAATTGTAAGACTTTAGACACCAGAAATAAGTCTAATTTGCTCTGTACAAGACCTAACATGATATCATGAACAAATTAAAACATTTAATAAATGTTTTTGATGTTGGGACAATGTCTTTAAGGGTAAAATTTTCCCAAGGAGTCAGGCCATTTATTAATATGTATGTAGCAAAGAAGTAATTAAAGAGCATTTTAAAATACTTAACTTTTAAGTATTCCTTAAATCAGTATTTCAGTGTTCTATGATATGAAATAGGGGGCTGGTGAGAAAATATGACATATGAAATCATGTAAGCATTCAGAATGCTTGTAGTAAATTCTCTGCATGAAAATACTTAATTTCTCTATTTTTCTCCCAAAATGTTGACAGCATGCTGTCTATCACTTCCTAGAACCAGCATTTGTATTATTCAGCTATGCAGTTCAAGTCTAAGAATGTTCCACTGGTCAAACAAGTTTGAGAAACACTGCTTTAAATAACTGTTAATTCCACAACATCAGGTTGCATTCTACAGTAGAATATCATCACCCCCAAAGAGCTCCCTGTAATGAATGTAGTTGAAAGACATTATTATATTTAGTCAGAAAGCCTAGGTTTAAATTTGGACTCTGCTACTATCTGGAAGACCCTATGAAAGCCACTCATCCTTCTCTGGGTCTCCATTTCTTTATATGAAACAAGAGGAAGTTGAACTAAAAGAGATTTCTATGGTCCGTACAACACCCAAATCCTATGACTGTTAGTTACAAAATAAAAGGAGGTATGAAGTATCACCTGTAATGATCTTTCAAAATACCTCTATCTATAGAGCATTAAAAAAGAGTAAAATAATTGACAAAAGAGTCAGTCTGGGGTGTCTTCTTAACCCTTCACACCTTGCTTAGGTAAAGAATAGTCACAAAATTATAGGGTTAGTCTATTTGAAGTCTTTTGTCCCAGATTACCTAAACTGATAAGAAAAAAAGGGAGAGGAGAAACTTCTGATGTAAATACATTAACTTCATAGTCAACAGAGATCTCTAAGTTCAAGAACAATACTCACCCCCACTCCAATCACATTCTACACAATAAAAAAAAGTAGCTGTAGTGATTGAGACATTACTTCCTAACTGGCAACAGTTAAAAAGATCATTAATGAACTCATGGCTTGATGTACAGAATGTAACTGAACAAGTACATTTTTTTGCTGTTGATTTCTTTGGAGGTTGGGGGGGGGGGGGGGGTTAGAATAGTACAGTTGGTAATACTTTATCTCTCATTTCTCTAGAGGCAGCTGAAAGGTTAAGTATGAAAATTTATTTCTTCAGTCAACCCCTTCTGAACTTCTCAAAAGTAATTCTTTATCAACAGTGAACACTAGATGACCACCAGGAGACCAAGCCACATTCCAGCTTGGAGCCATTACACTAACACAGAAACAGACACTATGTACAAAAGTAAGATATAAATTTACCCTTTTTTTTCTTTCTCTTGTTTTCCCAGAAATTCCTAATACTCTTTCTACATTCTTTTGTCCTGTGTTACCTAAATCTATCTAGGTATGTCAAATAGTTTCTTCTTATTTGAAGGAAAGGTGTCTAAGATTCAAAAATAGGGATGAAGCTTAGGCTATGTGTTGTTTAAATACTGATTAATGTCCAAATTTTTAGTACATTTATTTGTGTGTTCTTTTCCCTCTAAACGACTTTCTCCTCTCCTACTTCAATTCTTAAAAGAGGAATGAAAGAATTTTTATTAACTTTTACTGTCTACACATCATCAATACTGACAAACCACAGATATCTGAAGTATAATTGAATCTCCTTCAGTCCTTAGAATTATTAGGTATTAATGTTAGGCATTCTAAAATCATCAAAGTTTAGAAAGTATTTATGAAGAGTTTAACACAATACTACAGATATGTCAGAAGGAAAATTATATATATATATATATATATAATTTTTTATATTTCTCCTTTTACCCAAAAAGTATCTGTGAAAATTAGTGAACTCATGTAAGTATAATCTTTACTTTAATTCATGTCAAATATATTTCCTATTCACTTGTATCACTCATTGGTACTTGTCATCTATTATTGCTTTTCAGCGTAAGTATTAGAATGAATCATTTCTATGAAGTTTCATCATCTAAAAAGATCCAACATAAGCAACTCCATTTCCTGCAGTTCCTGAAAAATTATTACCCACTGAAGACTGAGGAATATCTAAAAGGAATATAGAGTGTGGAGTAGGGAAAAATAGAAATAAAAGTAAAAATATGAGAAAAAATGAATATAACTATAGAGAAAAACAAAATTACGTGCTCTAAATACCGAAAATAGATGCCATGATTGCTATATAATTTATTCAGATCTATTCAAACAATTATGAACTAAAAAGCAAAATAAAAAAGCACATACTCGTATGAATTTTAGTACTTCTAGATCCAAAATTTAAATAAATCTGGGGAAAAAAAAGTTGAAAATTTCTAGTTTATTCCCTTTTTTCTTCAGGAAACCCCAACCTACTTCCACTCCAGATCAAAACTAGCCTTTCATTATTACACTTGAAGAGTTCCCAGACATCACTTCTAGACATCACTTCTAGATTTCTTTTAGTTTATACAAATCTGAACACAATTACACTATTCAACTTATTATTTTGTTTAATAGCATAGTAAAACTATAATTAATCTTCTCAGTTAACTTCTATCAAATAAGAATTTCTATACACTATTATCTTCCTTCCATCCACTGGAAAAGAGCTTAGTGCTAATCTGCTTAAAACTGGAAAGACTATTAGAAAAGAGCACTATGAAGCCTAAATTCAAGAAAGGAAAAACAAATTTCTGAAAGATAATATAATTAGTGGTAGGCCTTTGGTGCAGCCATTTAATGCATCTATCTTAAGAGATCTTCTCAAACTCTTTAAAATTCATGTGGTTAGGAATATTTGATTATAGGACTTTAAATATTTTTTAGTAATTTTTTAAAAATAACTTTAACGGGGGCAGCTGGGTAGCTCAGTGGATTGAGAACCAGGCCTAGAGACGGGAGGTCCTAGGTTCAAATCCCGCCTCAGCCACTTCCTAGCTGTGTGACCCTGGGCAAGTCACTTGACCCCCATTGCCTAGCCCTTACCACTCTTCTGCCTTGGAGCCAATACACAGTATTGACTCCAAGACGGAAGGTAAGGGTTATTAAAAAAAATAACTTTAACGATGGTAGTTAATTTTTGTCTCCAAATTTCTTGTATATAAATGGCAATAGGTTATAATTCTTTACTAATTGATTGTATTCTTATCTATAACCCCAAATACATTGAGACATCTTGCCATTTGCCCTTATGATCCTGCAACCACCCGAAACCTGGGAAAGTACCAGTCCTGAGGTTATACCTCTCTTTGAGTGAGTTAGTCCACATGGCTCTACAACTTCATCCTTATAAACTTGCCTAACTCAGCTCCAGCACTCTATCCACTGCATCACCTAACTACCTCTAAGGAACCTTTAGAGATTATTTAATCCAATCTCCTTTATCTAGTGAACTCCATTTACAATGTTCTAGAAAATGGTCATTCAGACCTCACTGTTTGAACAATTACAATAAATGGAATCTTATTACCCAATGAGGTAGCCCTGAACAAATAATGTCCTACTTGTGCCCTCTAGACCTACATAAATCTAATTTCTATTCTACATAATGATCCTTTACATATTTGAAGAAAACTATCTTATCTCCCTTAATCCTTTACTCCTTTCAAACTTAAACTTATTTCTTTTCTTAATGTTTTAAAAACAAAGAGCTGTCTTCTCTCCCTATAACATTCCTCCTAACAAGAAAAACAAAAAACAAACACCCAGATTGGATATATAGAGAATCATGGTTGATCATTAATTGAGTCTTTTGTTGGTACTGTATAATTTTTTTTCATGGTTCTGTTCACTCCACTCTACATAAGTTTAAACACGTCGTCCCAACCACTCCTCAATTACTTCTTAAAGTAAAATAGTATTCCAACATCTTACTATACCATAATTTATTGAACCATTCTCCAAATGATATAAGATACTTCCTTGGTTTTCAATTCTTTGCCATCATAAAAAGAATTGCTATATATATTTTTTCAGCATATGAGTGGTTTTTGCTATTTCTTCAATATCTTTGGAGAATAAATCTAGTAGTGCTATCAATGAATCAAAGCAATTTAATAGTTTTCGGAGAATTGTTCCAAATAGCTTTCAAGAACTGGACTTGTTAAACTGGCAAATGCGTTAATGGAATGTTTTCTCATAGCTCCTCCTCCCTAGCATTTGTCATTTACATCTCTAATTTCTTCACAAGGCTTCATATAATGTGGATTTTTAGACTTTTTCATCCTTCGGGTTGCTATCCACTATATATATATATATATATATATATATATATATATATATATATATATATATATATATATATATATATTCCAGTTTCTAAATGTCCTTCCTAAAAAGTAATATACAGAACATTATACAGACTCCAGATATAGACTAATAGGAAAGCAAAATATAGTAGGACTAATGGAATAGTAATGATATACTAAGATTATATTTTCTTTAACCAAATTCTAAAAAGCTTACTTCAAAATTTAAAATTTGAGTTTTCAAATAATTTCTGTTCAGTGGGTGCATTTTGAGCACATACTCCCCATAGGATGCCAGTAAATCATAGAGACTAGACCCTCAAACATACTTTATTTGTTAAAGGGAAGATTAATAAGTTTTAAAAGAGTATGCAGTACCTAATTGAGGCTCTTCCACAACACATCAGAAGAAGTAAAAGAGTATTTTTTAAGGGATAGTTTAAGGGGGAAATGGACAGCCAAATGAAATATTTTATATTATCATTGATACTCGAACTAAAAAATGGTATTTTCTAAAGTGTCTTCAAAATCATTCAATACTATTTGTTAACTTAATTAAAAGATGAGCTAACTTACTGTTAAGATTTTAATTTGTAATATTTATCTCCAGATTTGTCCTTAACTTGCTCAAGTGAAAACAAGGCACGGGGAGGGGTGGGGGGAGGGTGTGTGTGTGTGGAGGGGAGGAGAACAATATGAAGATAAAACTTCATGGGAAGTTGGCTATAAGAATTTGAATAGGATACCAAAATTAATTCCATTTCAATTCCTTCCTACTCTTCCATAGCCCCTCCACCATGACCTCCCTAGCCCCTCAAGTATGGATTAAGTACAGTGTGTTTTAACACTTTTCTGGGACATCTAAATAATTCAGATAAAAACAAGATTTTCTACATAACTGACAAGAACATATAGTGGACTTCTTAGGTATTCTTCAGATACATCCAAAAGAATTATTACCACCTAGTCCTGCTGAATTTATGGCTCTCTAAGGCATAAGGTAAAACAGATATAAATACAAAGAAATGTATTTTCAAGATGTCTGCAAGCCAAATGTTGGCAGTATCAAAATGTGTTATATGGCTAATGATATTTTTACAGTGAACATAAACAGTTTTAAAGTGCTAGATTCCTCACTCTCACACTTTCTGAAGTTATTAAAAAACATTCCAATAGTTCTAAAGTCTAAGAAAAAGCAGCAATAAAAAAATACTCTTTTATAAAGGAAAAGCTATGAATTGGTGTTATAAACTTCAACAATTAACTATATTTTTCTAGGAAGCTAAATGGTTTCTATATGTTCTCACAACCATAAAAAAGAGATGCAAGAGGATGCAAAATTAATTTCCTGAAATGCAATTATCCCTCCAAATATTATAGATATTAAATTCTTTTATTTAAAAAAATATAAGTATTTCAAGGTATAGTTGTCATCTGTCATCTTATGGAATCTAAGAACACTTAAGAATTTGATGTTATCTGGCAATCTTAACGTATAGGATAGAAAAACTGTTCTACCTCCTTAATAAATAAAAGAATGAATGAAAAAATGGATAAATGCATGGATGGGAGGGAGGGAAGAAGAGAGGGAAGGGAAAGGAAAGGGGAAGGGGAAAGCGGAGAAGGGGAAGGGGAAGGGGAAGGGGAAAGGGGAAGGGGAAGGGGAAAGGGGAAGGGGAAGGGGAAAGGGAAGAGGAAGGGGAAGGGAAGAGGAAGGGAAGAAGAAGGAGAAGGAGAAGGGGAAGGGGAAGGGAAGGAGAAGGAGAAGGGGAAGGGGAAGGGGAAGGGGAAGGGAAGAGGAAGGGAAGGAGAAGGGGAAGGGGAAGGGGAAGGGAAGGAGAAGGAGAAGGGGAAGGGGAAGGGGAAGGGAAGAGGAAGGGAAGGAGAAGGGGAAGGGGAAGGGGAAGGGGAAGGGGTAGGGGTAGGGGAAGAGGAAGGGAAGGAGAAGGGGAAGGGAAAGGGGAAGGGAAAGGGGAAGGGAAAGGGAAAGGGGAAGGGGAAGGGGAAGGGGAAGAGGAAGGGGAAGGGGAAGGGGAAGGGGAAGGGGAAGGGGAAGGGGAAGGGGAAGGGGAAGGGGAAGGGGAAGGGGAAGGGGAAGGGGAAGGGGAAGGGGAAGGGGAAGGGGAAGGGGAAGAAATTTATAGGAATAATCACTAATAAGCTAGATAACAGAATCAGTAGTCAATACGCTCTCCAAATACACTGTAACAGATTCACGGGTCAAAATGCTCTCAAAAAGCTGTAATAATGGACCAAAATCAATTAAATAAAATGTGACAAATAAATGTAAAAACATATTTAGAATTTAAAAATTCAATGGCATAATTGTGAGTCAAGGAGGGCTATCTAATTTGAAAATAATTAATGAGATAAAGACTTCATTTCAGTTGAGCACAAATCCAGTATGTCATGTGATTAATACAAAAGTGCTATATTAATAAAGCAAATCAACAAATTGTGCCTTCTCTGGTCCAAAAGAATAGCATACCTATCAAGAATGGCAATAATTTCCACAGTACTCTGTCTGCGGACATCTGGAATACTGTGTTCTATTCAAGGTGCCCTATTTACAATTTAAAATTCATAAATTAGAGCATATCCAAAAAGGCTGTTAACAAGATGATGTCTCTTTAGAAACCATACTATTAGGAAAGACTGAAGATGTTAACTAGAAGAAAAAACTAAGGATAGACATAATTAATATTTCTTCAAAAATATTTAGACCTATCATTTAAATGAGAGTTAATGATTCTGTGCAGCTTCAAAAGAACCAAAAAACGAGTTATAGGAAAGCATATTTGGCTCAATATCAGAAAATTTGTAACAACCAGAGCTGTAACAATGGAATAACTTTTGTGGGCATAAACTCTCTCTGATTTTAAACAGATTAGTTAGCACTGTTATTTTCCAATGGATGGAAGGAAGACAACAGTATACAGAAATTCTTATTTGATAGAAGTTAACTGAAAAGATTAATTATAGCTTAATATGCTATCAAACAAAATAATCAATTGAACCTAAGTATTCATATTTTACAAATAAACTTATCAATCACTATCAAAAAATTCCCTTCATTTCAAAAGTTCATTTTATTTAACTTTAAATAAGTCAAAGGAAGATTACAATTCCTTGTCCAATGAATTGCTGCTTCCAAATTAACAACTTATATGTAATAATAAGTGTATTTTCTCTTGGACTAACATATTTTAAACAATATACCTTTCCATGGCTTTAGCAGTATAAGGCAAATGCATTTCAATACTGTGTTCATCTTCATCTGTTTGCAGAGACATGCGCTCAAACATTCCTGTCTTCCATAGCTCTCCATAAACTGAAAAATTTTTCAGAATATATTAAAAACATATTACCATTTACTTTCATTGGAATTAAGGCACAAGACACAAAACTACTCGCATGGAATGGCTGTGAATATGGGGAAATGGAGCACTCTTCTTTATGTAAACATCAGCAACATTTTACAAGATAAAATACATATACATTCATGTTATACATAAAGTGTGGTTTCTTATCCTCTTTAAAGAGAGTTTGAACTAGCATTTCAAAAAAAACTAACTTCAATTGTAAAATATCTACATTTACATTATATAAAGTCACCTTTATGTTTGGGGTTCTTAAGTTTAGTTAGCATGGCCTTGCAAAAGCACAGCTGATAAAATGAGCTACTGTTGAGACATGGAAAAACACTGGTCTACCTACTCACCAGATTAATGACAGACAAGGAATTTACAGGACTTTCAGTCTCACTCCCTCCAGCGTGTTAGGAACAGACATGCTGGCAACACATCAAAAGATGGAAACTCTCCCGTATATAAGCAGGGTATTCTCCCAGAACTTCAAAATGAAGTTCATGGAAGATCAGAACATTAATTTAGTGAGGCATCACACCAGTTTAAAAGGCTTCATAATCAAAGGCATGTCACACAATATAAGGCAGCATTGCTTTACTTGCAAATGAAGGGTTTGTTTTTTAACCAAAAGTTATTTAGTTCTTAAAACCTCTGAGTTTAACATTTTTATTCTATCATAAGAATAAAAATCCCCCATTCTTGGAAATACTCTACTAAAAAGAAATTACAAAAAAATTATAAAAGACAAATAGTGGAGTAAGCATTTCTCACAAAATTGTTAGTTTAATAATGTCTTTCAACAAGTATGCATTCTAAAACCAAGAATATTTTAGTTCTACAATATTTTCAAGATAATGTGTTCTCTAGAAAACAACTCAAATAGGACATAGTAATGAAACTCAATTCTAAAACAAAACATTATTGCAAAAAATTTTAATGTATCTTCACTTTAAGGAATCTACAAAAATAAGCACTAACCCTTAGTCTGATAAAAAAAAAGTATGAAAAATTATTATTTATTTAGAAAGGTGATTCTTAATTTTACAAAATTATTCAGACTTCAATAAATGCTATGTTCCCAATTTCATTTGAAATATAATTTTATTTCCAAAATATGTTTATCTATTACATATTCTTAATTATACCTATACAGAAATCATTTTTATTCTATTTCAATTTTTTAAAATATGAAGAATAGAAAAAATAATATTCATGGTAGATTTATATGCCTTTTCTTTTAAAGAATGCTAAGCACAATGCTTTACAATTATGATATCATTTTATAAATAAGAAATTAGTTCTTACAGATGCTGATAAGGTTATCCCAAATCAAATATAATGATATAAATTTTCTAACTCTTGGTCTCAGTGTTATTTTTTGCCATAATATGCTATCTTTTGTTGATTGCTTTATTATCAGTCAATTTCAATTTTAAAAATTCATATTCTTTCATTTAAGATGCTAAAATACTTACCACTAAAACTAAAGCTAAATAACAGCCTGCAAGCTTACTACATACTTACTCTTTTGATCAATACGAAGATCATACAAAGGTGTTCTATATATATCCACACTGGAAAGTGCACATCGAGATAGGGGCACATGATGAGAAGGCCCAAGAATGAATATTCTCCGGCTAGGATAATTTAAACAAAAGATAAACACAGAAAAATTGAACTTCTATACAAAAACCTGCTCCAATATCTGAAAAAATAGTGATAAAAATTATATGCAGTATTTTTTCTCCTATTTGGTTTCATTGTCTAGAGAGAATTTTGCAAGCTATACAGGCATAAGTCTCTAATTAGAATGAGCTATAAGAAGGATCACTATTAGTTCGCAAGAAAAAAAGAAATCAAGTCTCAACCAACCTAAGCTACTTAGGTGAGGAAAAAATACTAAAGCTCTATTCAAGTTTCAGGTCTATTACTTTGAAGTGATTACTTCTTGTAAAAGACTCTGAAATCAACCTGGGAAAAATTGTCTTTCATTTCTATTATGAAATTTAAAGGAACAAATATCATTTTGAAATATAGTAAATTTATATTGCTAAAAGAAATCTAAACTTGCTACACAATGTTCAATCAACAAGGACCTACCATGTGCCAGGCACTATGGATACCAAACAAATAAATGAAATAACCTCTATTCCCAAGAAGCTTTTATACTCCAATGGTAAAGATAATTACATATCTAATCTATATAAAATGAACCATTTTTAGCTAAAAATTTGTAATATTCATGTAAAATGTAATACTCATAAAGTAATATTTTCCCCATTAACCCAAAATGATTTTCTAAAGACAACACTATCTTCCCTGCCTTTACATGGGCCACACTGGACATGTTTGTTAGACAGTGCTATTTGTTATTATCATATAAAAACAATACTAAATTCTACTCTATTTCAGGTCCAAGTAAAACAAAACAAAAACAAAAACATAAAAACTTGTTTACTGGGGGCAGCTGGGTAGGTCAGTGGATTGAGAGCCAGGCCCAGAGATGGGAGGTCCTGGATTCAAATCTCACCTCAGACACTTCCTAGCTGTGTGAACCTGGGCAAGGCACTTGACCCCCACTGCCTAGCCCTTACCATTCTTCTGCCTTGAAACCAAAACACAGTACTGATTCTAAGAGGAAAGGGAAGGGTTTTAATTTAAAAAAACAAAAAAATTGTTACAACTTTTTTTTTTCAGTATAGTCTAAGAGATGCAATTGCTTTTTCCTTTCAATAAATAACAATTACCATTCCCCTCCCCATATTCTTAACTGAAATATTCAAATTATTATCACTGTCCCCTGACCCTCCCAAGAAAAATATTTCTTCCAGTGGAAAAAAAAAAACTCACAACTGAATTCATAAGACAGAAAATGAAAAAGAATGTATATAAAAAAGTTAATGAATGAGCCTACAGTAGTATCTTCAAAGACTAATGTCAACAGAAATAACTAGATAGGAAAGAGTATAGGAATTACCTGCTTCTTAAGAGCACAAGCAGTACATCATTCTTTGTGAAAGTGAAAGATTCTCTTTAATTAAATTAGCTAAAAGTTTTTTCTCATACTACTACTATCTACAAAAAGTTTTCTCATGGCTGATATATAAAAAAGGCTTTTAAAAAAACTTTAGGAGATATTTACTTGCAAATCTTACTAGTCAGAATATTAGCTGCAAAGAATCTACATTCATATATTTACATTCAGTAAAGAATACAGGATATAAATATATTTACATAGAGAACTGTCAATTTGGGTTTGGTTTTTTTTTTTTTAATTTTAAAGGAAAAGCAAAAAAAAAGGTAAATAAAGAAAAAAAATCTTCCCTATCAAAAGGAGATTCCTTCTTTTTCCAAATCCCTTTCTAAAAGCATTGAATCAAAATTATGCTGATATCTTAGTGCTCTATCTATCTACCTGAAATCTGGAACTTGCCATCTAGTAAATGGTCTTACCAACCGAAGAACATAGGAAATCAATTTTCCATACTAAATTAAATGGTCATATGAATCCTTAAAAAACAAGTTAATGAGAAACTAATGATTTTTTTTCCACAAAGATTAATTTTTTTCCCTCCTTTTATTTTACTTGTAGACAAAAATCTCAGGTGAATCAAGATTATTCACTTTTCATAAATTTTCCCATAAAATTATGATTTTTAAAGAATGGTTACTAAATAAAAGACTATTTGCTATCACAAAGACAAAGGTTTATTTTGTTGTTTTGTAACAAAATACTCCTCTTACAAATATCTACCACAGGTGAAAGGGGGAAGAGACATGGATGGGCACCTCAATATTTGGGAAACTTGAGGATACAGAGAACCTTCTCCCCTAAAAAACATTTACTCCCTTAGGGCCTCCTCACCCTTACAAATATATGACCTGTGTTTATTTCACTAAAGATGAATTTAATAACAAATTCAAACTGGGAAGGTATCAGGATCAAGGGAATAGGGATTTGCCCTATACTTTGCCACAGACTGGGTTTGTGTCTCAGCTTCTGAGCTGAGCCAGGCCTCATAGGCTTGTGGAGGATTTCCTTTATTCCTGACTATACTATATCTATGCTTGGTTTCTTAAGTTCAAAGTCTTTAACCATAGACAGCAAGAGGAAAAATAGAATGTGACCTTCAGAGCTGGTTGGGCCTGTCTCTTCAAGCTAACGCCCTAAAGACCAGCCTTACATTTCAAACCACTCCCCTTAAATTCTTTTGTTTGATGACATGATCACAGGAATCCCAGTAGAGCACACAGTTGGGAAAAATCCAGGAATAGAGGTACTTCTATGCAGGGACAGGGAGAGAGCGCTCCTTCCAGTCCAAGGGCCAGGAAAGAGTACCATTCAAGAGCAACTGTCACTCTCCAAGTCTCCCCACCCCTCCGCCAACTGCCTTTCCTGTCCATCAATCTTCACTTTAACATTCCAAACCCTTTCTGTAAAATAATTTCCCCACATCTCCTTTCACGCAATGAGCTAACTAGCTCAATGACATGAACTATTATACTTAGCTTTAATTATCCTATGGTATTTGCTAAACCTAAACTCCCTCCCAAAATAATAAAACCCTTATCTTCTACTACATTATGCCAGATTTCTAACTATCTACCCTAAACTAAGACATTTTGGGAAGGTTTGGGATGGGAATCAGGGTTTAGAAAAATGAATACAGAAAAATAAGAACAATTGTTGCAATACAATAACATAAGCAAAAACTAATAACCATTACTAATGCTATTTTCTATCTTTGAAATTTTTATACTAATACAACAATTTCCTATCTTATTTTATCACAATGCAAAATCAATTCAATTATAACATTTCTATCAACAATTTCTAGATAATGCTGTTACATATAACTTCTTTAAAGATAACTATTCTGCTACTCAAATTTCAAATTCTATGGTTACTCTATGTGCTAATCTAAACTAAGTATCTAGTAACTCAAACTATTTGCTAACTGTTACTATATGTTATTCTAACTCCCCTATCTATTCTGTACATTTGTTATATACTATGTACAAGGTATGATACAGTACTTACAACCCTATAACTATAATATGCAACCCTATGTTAAATGTATTTACGTATGTACACTTTTTACAAAAATTATATACACATGTGTATTTATAGCAATTGTGTTATTTCTTACACCTTGATGTTAATCAAACAGATTTCAGGACTTGAAAGATTTTCCATCAAAATTAAACCTAATAAACAAGCAAATATTTTACTTTATATTCATTTTATTACTTCAAGTATAAGAAGTAGTACTAGGTACACATGGCAATATCTCTAAGACTTAACATATTAGTTATGAGGTATGAATGAAAAAAATATTCAGCCCTTGATAACCAGCCTATTGATCATTAGGTATTGTGTGTGTGTGTGTGTGTGTGTGTGTGTGTGTGTGTGTGTATAAATGTATGTTTCTGTGTATGTATGATTTAAATTTTTTCAGAATTCTCAAAATGCTTTCTTTCATGCTTACTTTCATAACCTTCACCTCCAAATTTCCTTAATATCTAAAGTTTTCATCATTATCTTTACTTTCAACCTCTTCATCAATTTATTTCCAATATTTTCTTCTAAAGGGTTAGCCATTAACCATTTGCCCCGAAGATATGGAGCCCAATAGCATAAAATAATGTCAGCCAGTGTTGGATTACATTCATTAAATATTTACTGAACACCTAAGATTTGCAAACTACATTTTAGAAGATAAAAAGGTGAATAAGATATAAAGTTTATGCCTCAAAAGTCTTACAATTTAGGTGAACATGACAATAGAAAAGCAAGACTGTGCCTTAACTAAAAATAAAAGCATCTTAATTTGTCATATTTCTAAAGTCCATCTGATTTCCCAGCTCTTCAGTTTCTTTTACTTTTTCTTTTTATATGTCACTGCCCCTACCAACACTTCATTGCTAAGAAGAGATAAAGAATAAGAAATCTTTTTTTAAAACTATTAGGAGATGCTCTCACTTTTTTTTCTGTCTCCTTTTCCTTTAGATTCTCTTTACATTATTTTCTCTATACGGTCTTCTTCACTTCTTTCTCTCTCTGTTATCTTAGTTAAGGACTACACTTCCTCTTTTACCCCAAATCAATGTCCTCACCCCTATCCCTATATCAAATATTCAAAGTAAAACTTTAAACTCCAAAAGGCCATGCTATAGCATGTTAAAATTTAGATATTCACAGTTGTGTAACATAATATAAAACACTGGGAAACAATGTTCTAATCAATATATTAACTACAAATATATACAATACATATCAGCAGGATAACTTGAACCTCAGGTATTACCGATTCCTATCCACTACATCATATTAATCAATAACAATAACATTTATATAGTGCTTTAAAGCTTGCAAAAGCTTTATAAGTACTGCCACATTTGATCCTCACCACAACCCTAGGACATAAATACTATTATGATGTTCATTTTTACAAATTTAGGAAACTGAAGCAGGCAGAGGATAAGTGCCTTGCCCAAGGTCACATGGTATCTGAAGTCATATCTGAACTCAAGTCTTCCTAACGCCAAGCCCAGCCTTCTATATACTGCTCTATAAGCTCTTGTGCATACTGGGATTTTAAAACTTGTCACCCATTCATCACAAGCCATCCACCCCAGCCTCATGAAAGTCCTTAAGTTTCCTTCAAGGTTCCTTCACTGATCAATCCAGTTGTTAACATTCATTCCATCCATAAACTCCATTTAAAGATTACCCCAAAAAAATTTATTTATGTACATGTGTAGTCCTCTCAATAGTACATAAGCTTCCTGAAGGTAGTCTTGTTTTAGCCTTTGAATCACCAGCACTCAGCACATTGCTTTTCACATGTTTGTTAAATAGAAATGAATTTCTATATTTATCAGAAAATCATGAAGATAAAATGTATTACTTTGGCGATTCTATGACATATATTTAGGAATTTATTTAAAATGGTAAGTCAAGTAAAAGGAAAGTAATGAGGAATTTTGGAAGAATTCATAAAAACATCAGTAAAGATGTTATCCATTCTTAAAGTCAAATATTTATCAAAAACTCAAAAGCAATTTGCTTTCTCTGACAAATCATTTTTCATTTCTGAAATTTCTCCTAATTAAAAAAGAAAAAGAAAACATCTGATAATATTACTTACGTAATAGATGGATCCACTTGTTTGTAAGCATGAGCAGCACAAGACCCACAGTAAGTATATCCTGCGTGGCTACAAAACAAAATAATTTCAAAATCTTAATCCTCTGTGTCAAAATCAAGATACAAAAAGACATTAAGAGAAAAGCAACAATAAATGGTAAACATAAAAAGGTTTGAATAAGTATTAAGCAACAATGAGGCAACACTAGAAGTAGGCATGATAGCCAGTACATAGACATGGGGAAAGCCAAGGAAGCCCCACATGATAGAAGGAGAAGAAAAAGGAAATAATCACAGATATAGATTGGATGGATAGACGGATGGGTGGGTGGATGGATTGGCAGATAGACAGACAGACAGACAGACAGACAAGACAAGACAAACAGAGCCTACAATGTACAAAACATTGTGCTGAGCCTTTTAAATATATGTGTGTATGTGTGTATATACACACATATAAATAATCACATTGATTCTCACAACTTTGCAAAGTAGGTGCTATTATTATCCCCACTTTACAGCTGAAAAAACTGAGCCAAAGAGAGGTTAAGTGAGTGGCCCTGGGTCATACAGCTCATAAACGTCTAGGGCCAGATTTTAACTCAGATTTTCATGACTCCAGGCCCCAATCTATATCCACTATGCCACCAGCTACCTTAACATGGACACAGCTGGTATGGAGTACAGGACAGAGAATAATGCATAATGAGGCTAGAAAGTAAGTATGGGTCAAAGGACATTCACAATTAACTTTTTATTGCTTCATAGAATGATTATTCACAGGTAAATTAATGTTCTTGTTATGCCACAGCCTCTCCAACATTTATCATTTTCCCTTTTTGTCATTTTTGCACTTCTGCTGGTGTGCAGATAGAATCTCAGAGATGCTTTAATTGCATTTCCATCAGTATCATTTGGAACACTTTTTCACATGGCTATATTTTCATATGGCAATAAATGTCTTGGTTTCTTCCCTTGAGAACTGACTAATCCATATCTTTAGACCATTTATCAATTTAGGAAATGGCTTATTTATATTTCAATCAATTCCTTATATAGATTGGAAATGAGACTTTTATCAAAGAAATATGCTACGATTTAAATTTGTTTCTGGAAAAATATTTTAATATTATTTAATCAGAATTATCCATTTTATTTTCTGTGATCTTCTCTAGCCCTAATTTGGTAATGAACTCTTCTCCTATCTATAGATCTTTTCTCTTTAATCCAACTCTATTATTGGTAGACCTGTAACAAATGAAAATCAAAGAAAGAAGAAAAAGGCTTACAGGATAAAAAGATTATTTGTTGTAGCAAAAAAAAAAAACTTGGAAATTAGAGGGATGCTCATCAACTAAGTAATGTCTGAATAAGTTGGGAACTAATGTGATGGAATTCTATTGTACTATAAGAAATAGAAGGTTTCAAAAAAAGACATGTAAATGTTTAAATAAAAGAGGAAAATATGCAAAATAAGAATAACAATATATATCATTGCAAAAAATGAACAATTCTAAAAACTTATAAACTGAAGAATGAACAATATAATGCCCACTCATGATTCAAGAAAACTAATAAGCAAATATATTATCCATGACAGAGAAAAGATGAAAACTAGATGGAGATACAAATATTTTTTATATAGCCATTGAGGGAATATGTTTTGATTCACTATGTATATGTATTGCAAGGAATCTTTTTCTCTTTTTTTTTTCCAGTAGTGTAGATAGGAAAGCAAATAGATTGCTGGGGTTTTGGGGTTATTGTTTTTTAAATATAGAGATGATGGATGCCACAGATATAGAATGTTGTATACAATTGCAGATGAGGTCTCTATTGTTACTTTGTAATAAGAGACCTCTCAGAGTAATCTGTAAATGTTTATAATGTAAAAACAAAATACCTTAATTGTTTAAAAGAAAGCTGTTAATAAACTAACAGTTAAGACTTTTTAAAACATTTTTTTTGTTTAAAGAAAGCTTATAAAGAGCTTTAGAAACATAAGAGTTGATTTTTTATCCTCCAGAAAAGAGTCATTGGAAAGGGGGGGGGGGGGAGACTCAGATTTATGTTAAATTAAAAATTTTGGTCAGCTGTGAAGAGTTTGGGAGTTGGAGGGAGATTTGAGGCCACTGCAATAATAGCAAGAGATAATAAAAGTCTAAAACAGAGGTTATTAACCTTGATTTTGTCATGTATTCCTTTGAAAGTCTGGTGAAACATATAAATTTGTCCATTATTCTGGTGAAAGCTACATATGAACTCATCAAAATAATGTTTATAAATACATAAGATAAAATACATGGTAATACCAAAAAAAATTATATTGCAATAAAGATGTAATTTTTTTCCGTCCAAATTCATAGATTCTCTGAAATTGATCTAAAGAAATTTTGGGGGTGGGGAATCCAAGGATTCCAGGTTAAGAATTCCTAGTATAAACTAAAGTGATAGCTATGTAAACAGGGTTAAAAGTAAGGGTTAAATATGCGGTTAAAAACTGGCAAGATTTGGCAGTTGACTGGAAATGTGTGAAGTAAAGTAAGAAGTAGAAAATAACACTGACATTACTAAACCAGACTAGAAAATAATATCTTTTGGGAAAAAATGGTGATGTTCAGTAGAGGGGGAGAAATATGAGAGAAAGATATTTAATTCAGTTTTTTGCATGATAAGTTTTAAGATGTCTCTGTGACATTTAGTTTTTAATATTCAGTAGACAACTGGTGAAGTAGAACTAGAACTTAATTGAAAAAGTATAAATGCATAGAAGATATGTCATCTTCATAAAGAAAATAAACTCATGACAGGATACGGTAACCAAAAGAATAAGATTAGAGAGATGGTTGAGAACAGAGCATTGGGGTATATTCAGTTAGTTAAGCAGCATCATATGGGTGATGATCCAGCAAAAGAGAAGTAAACAAATAGCTGGAAAACAATTGAGAGAAGTAAACAAATAGCTGGAAAAGAAATTGAAACAGACTAGTATTACAATAATCCAGAAAGAAATAGAATGTTCAGAAGAGAGTAGTTAAAGTATCAAATGGATCAGAGTGGTTAAGAAATTGATGACTAAGAAAAAGACCATTAGGATCTGGCAATTAAAAGATTAGTAACTTTGGAGAGAGGAGTTTCAGTTGACTATCAAGGTTAGTAAGTCAAATTGCAAAGGACTGAGGAATGGTAAATGTCCTATTTCCCCAAGGTCTGTGAATCCCTAGCATCTAGCACAATTTCTAGAACACATAAGTTTGCTTACTGATTCATACTCAGAAGCAGATATCAACAGTAGTCTGTGTACAAGTAGCATTCCTACTCTCTCAGAAGAATAGGCTGTATACATAATAATAAAACAGTATCTCTTAATACAATGTTTAACAGGCTAACTCTTCCAAAAGAAAGTTCTGAATTTCCTGTATGAATTTGTTTTATTTCCAAATGGAAAGCCTGGAAAACAAGAGAAGAAAATATCAAATTATAAAGAACTTTCTGGAAAACAAGGATATTTCCCCTTCTGGAAAACAATATGAAATTGGGGACAAGACATTTAATTGTGTTTACTCTTTCAATCAACAATAACAAAGAGATCAAAGACAATGGAAAGGATCCCTTTGTGCTAAAAATATTTTTAGCAACACTGGCAGAAAAGAGTTGGAAACCAAGAGAGTACTTGTGGTATGGAGAATGGTTAAACAAATTGTGGGTATATGAGAATACTACTGGTCCATAAAAAATAACAAATTTGAAGAATGCATAGAACCTTGGGGAGATACTTATGAACTGATGCAGAACAAAATAAGCAGTACCATTAAAGCAATTTATACAATGACCAAAATAACATAAAGGAAAACAAGACTTCGGCATCCCTAGAGCAGTAAAATGAACAATCATGGCTAGGGCTATCTCCTCAATACCTATCAAGTTTAGAATCACATAATTCAATTTTTTAGTCTTCCCACCCTTTATATTGTTGTTTTCTATATTGTACATCATTTATAGATTAATTTCTTATGAGTTTTAATCATCAAAATTACTTTGCTACTAGTTAGTTAAAGTCTTTGTTTCACTGCCATTCTCCTATGACAATCCCAATGAGTGAAATCATAACACTTTCATCATTCTATTTTTCCCTTCCCAAATCTAACCTCTGACATTTCCTTCCCATATGACATTAGGAGAGTCAGTTATCCTTTATAATCTCTAAACTGACCATGATATGACTTTAATGTACTTATGATGAAACCTGCCTCCCAAAGGAGAGATGACGGACTAAGAATATTCATTTTAGGAAATGTCCAATACATTGAGTTGTTTTGTATAATTATATTTACTTGTTGGGCAGGGTAGAGAAGGGAAAAAAAAACATGAATATAACCAAAAGAAAAGAAAAACGGGGTAAAAAGAAGTCAAGCAATTTTGTTACCAGCTTATTCAATTTAGCATATTTTTTCAAATAATACATAACACAAATAAGATTTTCATGTCCAATCTTCTTTTTAATGTTTGAATGTTCAAGTTAATTGGCGAAATTCATGAAAGAGAACAGAGAAAAGGAAAAGAGTAAAGAGAGAGGAGAAAGGAAGAGAGGAGACAGAAGAGGAAGAGGAGCAAAAACTGGAAATACAGTCAATGCTCAACATTTGCACGGTTAACTTTCACAACTTCAAGCATTTGCATGATTTTTTAGTACCTTCAATTTAACTTCTACATCAACAACCAAGTATATTCACAGCTATGTATATTGGGGGGAGGGGGGTGTTAAGAAACATGATGCACACAAATTTGTAGAGTGGCTGGTATTAGATGGTTCAATGGTCCCCATGCATTTGTTAAATATTTTCACTGCTTTTGAAACTCAAGTTTTATGTTGCAATTATGCCTCTATAAAGGGTAGTACAATTTCTTTTAGCTCTAAAGCTCAAACTTGCAAAGTCAATGATGTAGCCTGGGGAGAAAAAAAAGATGTTAGATAGAAGTCATTCAAAAATGTCTACAATCACTATCAATAGTGAATTCAGTGTTAACAAATTTATAATTTGTTATAACTGAAAAAAAAAGAGTAAAGTATTTGTGGTAATATAGTTTTTGTGTTTTGAAAAGTTAATACTGTCTGCAATCAATGTTTTGTTTTGTTTTTAATTGAGGCATTAGCACAAAAGATCAGAGAATTCTAAGAAATTACTAGACAAAAAAAGGTTTCACGTTACCAGTTTTATTTTGTGTACTGCATTTTATGGGTTAATAGTTATTGTGTTAAGAAAAATATATATTATCATAACTGGTGCTTTCTTATAAAAAATTATATAAAGAAAAGTGTATTTTCAACAATATCTAGTGAAAGATAACACCTTTTGGTGGTTGTGGGAACCTAAGCCCCTATTTCCCAGGAGCTGAATATATCGGCATTTGCATCTTTTACTTTTGCACCATTTTATAGGTATGTTAGCATATTAGGATTAAATTTATCTTTCAAAAATAAATGGGAGGGGTTAAGATAGCAAAGGACACTCCTCTAATCCCTACACACACACACACACACACACACACACACACACTCTCTCTCTCTCTCTCTCTCTCTCAATCACCTCAAAACAACAGAAAATTGGAGTAACACGTCTCATTGGCTTAAGAAGAGAGTAGTTCAGGCAGCAGAACATCTTCAAGAATCAGTAGAACATGAAGTAACCCAACACACCATGATTCAGTCAGAGGCAAAGAAGTTGCAGGAGAGATAGAAGCACAGCCCAAGCCACTATAACCCAGTTATAGAAGTCAGAGAAGATAGGAAACTGTGTTCCCACATAGCAGCAGAGAGGGAAAACAGCTAAATCACAGGAAACCCACACTCCCACATGGCAGCAGAGGGTCTGAGGTAGCAGAATCCAAAGCATGGAACTTGCCCAGTACAAGCCACTTAGTAGGGGCAAGGAAGCAACAGAGTGGAGAGCAGCCTAGTCCATAAAATAATAAAGGAACAGCTAACACAGGGTGCTGAACATAAAGGCAGAGAACACTTGCAAAAACTCCCCAGAGCAAGCCAACAGGGCCTTCTCCTTAACAAATGCATCATGATAAAGGCAGCTGGGACTATCTCAAGTACCAAAGAAGAATACTCTGCAAGCTTAAAGCAATGTGCCCTCTACCATAGGAATAGAAAAGAATCTCAAAAGATAGATATGGTTTCAAAAAAAGGGGATAAAGGAAGGAACACCTACAAAGATGAGAAAAACACAAAAAAATCCTGACCATAAAAAGTTACTTTAATGTCAGGGAAGCCAAAATACAAAACCAAAAGCGAATAACAATGCCAAAAAAGTAAAAATGTAAAGCCTCAAAGAAAAGTATAAAAGTATGTCAGGTCCCAAAAGAACTCCTCAAAGAACTTGGAAAAAAAGTTTAAAAAACAAATAACAAATAACAAGAGAATTGGCAAAAAAAATTCAACAGCTGGGGGGAGGGGAGATTTAACGAAGAAATCAACTCCCTAAAAATAAGAATAGACAAAAGAAAATATACTGAAAAACACAACTTCCTAATGATGTGTTGATGAATAGCGTGCCAGAGGGATCTGTTCTCTTCCCCATCGCCATGTGCAACTGAGAACATTTCTCCCATCACCCGCCCCTCTGCCCAGCAGCCCAATGTAAGTGCATCCTCCCTCCCATCTAGGGTAAGGCGAGGGGACTCACATGCTGTTTGAAGGTTACAATTTGGGGATTTGGTCTCTGTGGAAGAGGCGTGAAGGAAGAGAGAATATCATGCATGCAAGACAAAGTAAAGGACCTCAGTTGTCAATCAAAAAAAGAACATTCCAAATAGAATGTTCCCAGGTGTAAAAATGGAGATTTGAACCCCAGACTTCAATTCCCAGAAGTCCTTCGTAGTTCCCAGAATTCCCTGAAATCTCACTGGGGATCCTCACCTGGGCTGAGAGCAAAAGGGGTATTTATTTAAACTGACTTGTAGCACCTACGCCCGCTCTCCCTGCTTCCGCTTTTAAACACACGCGTCTCTCAAGATGTAGAGTAAGTGAAATTGAATGGGCTTTCAGCCCTCCTAGGCACATGCTTTATTATTTTATATTTTCTTTATTTCTTCGTCTTTAATAAACCTCACAAAAATATAATACTTTTAGCAGAGAAACTAATTTTAACTGTAACACAGGAAAGACAGTTGGAGAGTCAAGCCAGGCTAAAAGGGGAAGAAGCTCTGAACTGATCCCCCCTGTTAGCTTCTGTCCTAGGCTGAAGGACCCTTGGGGGAGCTTCTGGAGCTAGGCTGAGAAGAAATTAACTTTTGTTGGTGGTTTAGTGTGGTGAAGAAGATATTTTTATCTCTGAGATTTGAGTTTGAAGGAAGAAAGAAGATTAAACAGTTATCCTCCAATCTCCTTGACAGACTTGTGTCACAGCTGTGACAGGACTGACATTTCCTAAAATCCTCCTTTCCATCCTAGTCTGTTTTTCCCCAATAAACCTCCTTACCTGAGAAAGAGTGAAAAAGTATCTTCTCTAAACCTCACAGTTCACCTTTGAGTTACATAGAAAGGTGGCTGACTAACAGAGGGGAGGGGAAGGGAAGCAGGAGGGCATGGGTGGAAAACTGGGAGGTGAAGGGTGGAGGGTAGGAAATATCTTGATCTATTAGCCATCAGTAGTGATCAATAGGCAACCCCAGAGTATCCCTTTTAGTAGTATCTCTCTATCTAACAGAAGTATCTTTATATCCATTACAACTAGGTACTCACAGATTTTCCCTAGTATCTCTCTAGTCACTGCCAGAGTATTTCAGTTATTACTACCAGAAATATCTCCTAGATTATCTTTTCTAATACAATTGGCACCTCAAAAATTTACTGAACTCCACAATCTTTTGAAAGGCAGAGTAGAATAGAAAAAGCAATGTTTAAGCAAGTTATCTGTGGAGTTGTGGTCATTGCTATCATTGCTTGTTTCTGGGTCTACAACACACTGTATAGCAGAATGACCCATATGATCATGGAATCTATTGATGATATAGGCAACATTACAATGTCTACGTTGCAGTTGCCATTCCAAACTGAACTGGTACTCTGGCAGATCCTGGCTCAATTATATGTGATCTTAATGGCTGTCCTGCAGACTCTAACCCAAGTGAAGAATATCTTTAGATTTGTGATTAGATTTAGATTTCCCCTTAAGGCAGAAAAGTTACTGGCTATTGATAACAACCAGGAAAGCATGATTAAGGCTGTGTTTGAGCAATTGATTAAAGAAAAGGGGCTAGATCAGGTTATGGGCAAGGACAATGGAAAAGCTGACAGTGTCTCTGAAGAAAAGATAGCTAAAGTCACTGATAAGGGAAATGAAGGTGACAAGGACACTGTATCTGCTGGTGAACCTGCAAAAATCTGCCAACGGAAAGAAATCACCAAACTATCGAGTAATGCTGGTGTGCTACACTCCAAAGCCCATAGACAATTCACCTCACAGGAACTTTAATACATAAAATCACATTTCCCAAAATTTGTAGAAAATTCTTTCAACTCTCAAAAGGAGTTTAAACGTGCTTTAAGGATTTTTGATCCTGATTTTGAAGATGTGGAGTTTCTCATTTCAGAGTTATTTAGCCCCCCATGAACAAAGGCAATTCATGGAGAAGACAAGATCTGATAGCAATTTAACTAGCTGGCCAACTGTGAAGCAAAGGGTAGATAAGGGCTTTGCTAACTCTACTAGCATATTCTACCTAAGAAAATACAGGGAGAACTTTCTTCAGGCCATAAAATAAAGCTGTCCAAAAACAAATGCATGGGCTAGATTTGACAAGATCTTGCAGAATAAAGGGGAATATCATGCCACATACATTGACTGTCTGTCAGAGATGGCAGATTCAATTTTGGGAACAGTAGCTAATAGTGAAGAATCTGCCAGCCATGTCTGTAGGCAATTTCTAAGGGGTTGCACACCTAATTTAAAAAAATTTATTCAAGCACTATCTCCCTAAGTATGATACAGGTGGCCTGATAGAACTGCGTGAGACAGCAACTTACTTACATGATAGTAATTCAGAACAAAGTAAACAAGTCCAAGACCTAAAAGAAAAATTAGAAATGACTGAGAAAAATTTGAAGGATAAGGAGATTGAAGAAATTAAGAGACTGAACATGGTTAAAACTTACACAATATCTAGTTACAAGAAACCTAGTTATAGACAAAAACCAGTGCAGAGAGAAACTAGGGAATGTTTCTTTTGCCACAAGAAAGGTCGTTTGTTTAAAAATTGCTTTTTAAAGAAACATGAAATTAATAACAAGAATACACAAAATTCACAAACTAGGTATAAGAAGTCCACTTGTCACATTACACATTAAAATCCTCAAAGGAAGCTCCAGACTTTCATGAAATGCAATGGGCCATAAAAACTGGTGCTAAATCCAAGTACTCAGATATGGTTAGGAAAGAGTTATGAAGCCTAAACCACTTTCTGTGTTTAAACACATGCTGTGTGAGGATTGCAATTTGGGGATTTGATCTCTAAAAGGTTCACCATCACTGCCTTTAAGGCATAGAATGGATCAAATGGAAATGGAAGACAAAAATAATTACAGAAAACAACTTTTTAAAGAATAGAACTGGCCAAATGAGAAATGAAACACAAAAACTAAAGGAAGAAAATAACTTCCTAAAAACTTAACTAAACAAATAGAAGCAAGTTAAAACCATAATACATCAGGAAACAATAAAACAAAGTAAAAACAAAAAAAATAGAAATAAATCTTAAAATATTTTAATGGGAGAGCAACCAACCTAGAAAACAGATCCAGGGAGATTATCTAAGAATCATTGTAATACCAGATATCCATTATTGTAAAAAAGACTGGACAGCATATTACAAGAAATCATCATATTGAACTGCTCTAATATCCTTGAAAAAGAGGGGGAAATAGAAATTCAGAGAATCCACTGATAATCGCCTTAAGGAGAACCCTAAAATTAAGTACCCAGATCGTTAGAGCCAAATTCCAGAAATCCAAGGCCAATGAAAAAGTACTAAAAGCAGCCAGACAGAAACAATTTAAATATCATGGAGCCAGGCAGAATTACATAGGACCTAGCAGCTTCTGCAATAAAGGAATGAAAGGCATAAAATATAGAATCCCAAAAGGTAAAAAGGACCTAGGAATAACACCACCTAGAATTACATACCCAGCAAAAATAAGCATACTCCTCCAGGGGAAAAAAATTAATGTTTCAATGAAATAGAGAAATTTTAGACTTTCCTGATCCTAGAGGTAAAAAGAAAATCTGACAAGCAAATTCCACATTTAAGAAAAAGCATAAAAAGGAAAAGTGAAAACTTATGGATTTCAATAAGATTAAATTGTGTACATTCATACCTCAGAGGGTAATAATTGAAATAATGAGCTATCTATGATACCTGAGACAGGTTAAGGTACATAAAGTATACAAGATAGCTAACATACCTAAAAAACTTAAGAACTATATCACTACCAAAGCAATGAAAATAAGTATACATAGAAAGAAGGAAGGAATCTAAATAAGATGGGTTAATACACCCCTCCACCTCCCCCCCAAAAAAGTAATGGGAAAGAGAAATAATGGGGGAAAAGAGAAAAGGAACAACAGGAGATATCCTCTCATTAAGAGGCATATAAGAGATAAATACAGTGGAGAAGATGGAGGGAAGGGGAGTTATGCTTTAACCTTACTCTCATCAGAATTAGCTCAAAGTAAGAATTATTCCCATATTCAATCAGCTATAGAAACCTAACTTAACCTATGGGGAAGTGAAAGGGTAGGGAGAAAAAGGGAGAAGTGGCCATCCAAACAAAAAAGAAGGATGAACTGGGGGAGGTCATTGTTGAAAATTAAACATCTGTGAATAAGGAAAGGGTAAAAGGAAAGAGAAGAATAAAAGAGAAGAAAATAATATGGAGGGAAATATACAATTAGACATCATATCTGTGAAGGTTAGATGGGAAGAACTCACCCATTAAATGAAAAAGAATAGTAGAGTGCAATAAAAGCAGAATCCCACAATATGCTGTCTACAAAAGGCACATTTAAAACAGGGAGACATACACCAAGTAAAATTAAAGGGTTAGAGCAGAATCTATTATGCCTCTGCTAAAGTTAAAAGGGGGGGAGGGGGGGCAAAGGTAGCAATCATGATCTCGGACAAAGCAAGATTTTAAAAAATTGATCTAATCAAGAGATAAAGAAGAAAATTACATCATGATAAATGACACCATAGACAATGAAATAATATTAACATTAAACATATATGCACCAAATGGCATAGCATTGAGATTCTTAAAGAAAAAAATTACATGAGTTACAGGAGGAAAAAAAGAGTAAAATGTTACTTAGTAGGGGACCTTCCTTCTCAGAAGTAGATAACTCCAACCAAAAATTAAGAAAATAATTATAGAGGTAAATAGAACTTTACTTAGGAAAGCTCAAAATGACAGACATCTGGAGCAAACTGAATCAAAATAGAAAGGAATACACCTTTTTCTCAGTGGTATATGGCAGCTTCACAAAAATTGATCATACATCAGGGCACAAAAATGTGCAATCATCCAAATGTGGAAAAGCAGAAATATTAAAGGCATACTTTTCAGATCATAATACAATAAAATCACATTCATCAAACTGCAACAGAATAAAAGAATAAAACTTAATTGGAAACTAAATAACCTTATCCCAAATAATAAATGGGTCAAAGAATAAATCAGAAAAATAGTCAACAATTTCATTAAAGAAAATGACAATGAGGAAACATACCAAAATATATAGAATGTAGCCAAAACAGTAATTAAGGGGAAATTCATAGTCTTAAGGCTTACATCAATAAATTAGAGAAAGAGCAGATCAATGATTTGGGCATACAATTAAAAAACTAGAAAAAGAACAAATTAAAAATCCCCAATTAAACACTAAACTAAAAACCCTGGAAATCAAGGAAAAGATTAATAAAACTGAAAGAAAGTAATCAAACTAATAAGACAAGGGGCTGATTGTATGAAAAATAGATAAACCATTGATTAACTTGATAAAGAAAAAAGAAAACCAAATTTCCAGTATTGAAACTTTTAGACGCAATCATAACAAATGAAGAAATCAAAGCAATTATTAGAAGATATTTTGCCCAATTATAACTTAAATCTGAAAATCTAAGGAAAATAGATAACTTACAAAAACATAAACTACCTAGATTTTAAAAAAGGAAATCGAATACTTAAATGACCCCATCATAGAAAAAGAAACTGAACAAAACCATCAAAGAATTCCCTAAGAAAAAAGAGCCCAGGGTCAAATGGATTCACAAGTAAATTCTACCAAACATTCAAAGAAAAACTAAATCCAATACATAAACTATTTAGAAAAATAGGGAAAGAGAGAATCCTTCCAAATTATTTTTATGATGCAAATATGGTATTTATACATAAAGCAGGATGAAATAAATCTATACAGCAATCTCCCTAATGAACACTGATGTGAAAGTTTTAAATAAAATACTAGCAAAGAGATTACAACATTCTATCACAAGAATCATATACTACGATCAGGTGGTTTCTTAACAAGAATGCAGGAATGGTTCAATATTAGGAAAATCATCAGAATAAATGACTAAATTAAAAACAAAAAATAGGAACCACATTATTTCATTAGATGCAGGAAAAGCATTTAACAAACTACAACACCCATTCCTTATAAAAACATTATAAAGTCCTAGAATAAAGTAAGCCTTCCTTCAAGTGACAAATGGCACATATCTAAAACCATCAGTAAGCATTATCTGTAATGGGGATAAACTAGAACCCTTACCAACAAGATCAGGGGTAAGGCAAGCAAGAATGCCCATTATCACCACTCTTATTTAATATTGTACTAGAAATACTCTATAGCTGTGATGGAGAACCAATGGCACACACAGACCTCTCTGGAAGGCACACATACCAAAGACCCAGGGCCCTAAGGACTCAGTGTTCCCATCACTACAGCAGAGTTTGCCAGAGTTTCAGTTCCTAATTAGAAAGCCTGAGGGGAGGCGCAGCTGGGCTACTCCCCTCCCCCAGTAGGAGTTAGTTAGAAGTTCTCTTCCCTTGAAGGTCAAGACTGTCTCACCCCATACAGAATATAATAATCTCTTAATTACCTTTGGCCTGAGTGAGACAGAAACAACTTATATCAGAAGCAACCAGTGTCTTTATAATAAAAAGTATTTTGGGGATTTGGGGATGTAGCTTTTTGAGTTTGTACTTTAAAAATAATCTAAACTGTAGTCTAATGATTTAGGAATAAGTTTTATGAACCCAAGGCTAGACTAATATCCTCTTCCCAGTTCTGTAACCCCTTTCCTTAATTTCTTTCATTGGCAACCTGTGTTAGTTTTAGTCTGTTCAATTTGCATTCAAAGAATGCCTGCCTAAGAGAAAACACAATAATGACTTGTCAATCTCCCAATCAGCAGATAAAAACCTGACTTCAACCCTTGACCATTTACTAAAAAAGTTAATTTGGATGTTACCCACTTCAGAAAGACTAGCCTGGAATGGGTTGAATGTGTCAAGATGAGGATTATATTTTCCTATAAATAAAGGGTTTTCCTGGAGGATGAGGCTTTTTTGCCCCTTTGGGGGGGGGGGGCATCTTTTTCTCTCTTTCTCAATAAAGCATTGCATTTGAAATGGCTTCCAGTTCCATGAATATTGGCTAAAGAGGGTGTACTTTGAAATTTCCAAGGTCCCCTCAATTTCCACTTTGGAAAGGAGCTAGGTTTGAGGGGAACATAGCTCACATAACTAGTGGGGAACAATGTATAGTTCTAGTGACCCTCACCTTACCCCCCAAAGCCTGACTATATCACCCACCCCCCTGCCCAGAAGTCCAATGGGAATGCTTCCTCCCTCCCCGCGGTGTGGGGATGGAGGAGCAGTGTGAGCTGGGCAGTCAATTGGGGAGGGGCAGAGAATGCAGTCTCTGAGTGAGGGCAGAGCCTGGCACTCCATCTCTTAAAGGTTGTCCATCACTGCTCTATAGCAAAAAGAACAAAAAAATGAAATTGAAGGAATTAGTAAAGTAAATGAAGAAACAAAGTTTTCACTTAGCAGACCATATGATGGTATACCTAGAAAACCCTAAAGAATCAAACAAAAAAACAACAAAAATATTAACAACTTCAACAAAGTTGCAGAAAACAAAATAAACCCCCATAAATAATTGGTATTTCTATTTACCACCAACAAAATCCAACAGCAAGACATAAAAGTTAATTTTATTCAAAGTAACTCTTGACAATATAAAACAGAGGTGAATCTTCTTCCGGGTAAACGTGGCTGCAATCTAGACACGAATAGCTTCCTCTCCCTGGCACCGAACGAAATAGACTACATCAAAAGAGCATAAAAATCATCTTTGGAAAAACGGAGGGACTCCCCAGTACCCCACAGAAACGACGGTACATGGTGTTTGAACATTGCCACACTATAAGGAGGAAAAGCTTGCACAAAAACGTGAACTGAGCTGCACTTCCTCCTCCTCACAGAACCAGAATAGGGGCTCAGAGTGCTCACCGAGACAGTGAGTGAGTGAGGAATGTCTCTGTCTTGGGGGGGCACACCAGGGTCCTTGAAATCTAAAGACTTATAGGGAACTACCTCTCAGGGTGGTTTCACTGGAGTACTCTGCACACTGGAGAGCGCGCAGACCACGGGGCCCCTGCAAACTGAGAACAGTGTGGAGTTTTGAGAAACTGTAGAAACTGCCTAAGGCCAAAGCTCCACTCTTTGTTGTAGTGAGGGGGGAGGCGGAGGGGGGCACGCCAGGCTCCCTGGAAACTGACATGGACAACCAGAGATTTACCCCTCAGAGCGGTTTTACAGGAGATTCCTATGCACCAGTAAGATGAGACCATAGAGCACGGGGGCACACTACCCAAGAGCAATCCTCCAAGAAGAAAGGGAAAAACCTGACTATTGAGAACTATTGGGGGGGGGGGGGGGAGCCAGGGGACAGAAGAGAAAGAGGATGAAATTCAAACAAAATCAAAACATGTCCCAAAAAGTGGAAATCATCCACAAGCTCTGGGAGAACTGAAAATGGAACTTATCCACAAGATGAAAACCTTCTGGCAAGAAAATGGGAAAAAATTCAGAAAGAGGTCAGCAGTCTGACAGACAAGACCTCACAATTGGAGAAAGAACTGGAGGCCACAAACAGAAGGGCAAACCAAACTGAAAAGCAAAACCAGTCCTTAAAGACCAGAATTAAGCAACTGGAAGACAGTGAGCTTGCAAAACAGCAAGAATTAATAAAGCAAAGTCAAAAAAGTAATGAATTAGAAGAAAACATAAAATATCTCACTGACAAGGTGACAGACCAGGAATAGAGGAAGGAGAGACAACTTGAGAATCATTGGTCTACCCAAAAAAACAGAGATAAACAACAATCTCGATGCCATACTACAGGAAATTATAGAAGAGAATTACCCAAATGTTCTTCAGCAAGGGGGAAAAATAGAAATAGAAAGGGTTCATAGAACAGCCTCTATACTAAATCCCCAAAAGACAACCCCCAGGAATGTAATCACCAAATTCAAGAGCTTCCAAGCTAAGGAGAAAATCTTACAAGAAGCCAAGAAGAGGTGCTTCAGATATAGAGGAGCCCCCATAAGGATCACACATGACTTAGCAGTGAACGCGCAAAGAGACCACAAAGCATGGAACACGATATTCAGAAAGGCAAGAGAGCTGGGTCTTCAACCAAGAATCAGCTACCCATCAAAACTAACTATATACTTCCAGGGGAAAGTATGGGCATTCAACAAAATAGAAGATTTCCAAGTTTTTGTAATGAAAAGACCAGAACTTAGTGGAAAGTTTGACATCCAAACACAAAGAGCAAGAGAAACATGAAAAGGGAAATATGAAAGAAAGGGAAAAGGAGAAAAATGTTATCGTTTTCTTTCATTCAAACTCTCTTCTATAAGGAATACATTTATATCAAATTATATCTATTAATATGTGGAGAAAATGTAATGTGTAACTCTCAAAAATTGTATGCATCAGAGTAGTTAGAAGAATCACGCATAGGGAAAGATAGGGGCATCAAGATGATATGGTGAAAGGGGGGGAGAAGAATGAAAAAGGGAGGGGGGGAATTGTTGATGGTACTAAGATTTACTTCAAGAAATAAGAGGGGAAAAAACTAAATAAAATAATCTTTATCACACAAAGATACACATGGGAAGGGGAGGGGAAGAATTCTATTATAAGGAGAGGAAGAGAGCGTGAAGTGGTATTACTTAAACTTTACTCTCAGTGAAATCAACTCTGAGAGGGAAGAACATCTAGATCCATTGGGATCTTGAATTCTATCTTATCCAACAGGGTAAGAGAGAAGGGGAAATTGAGGAGGGGGAGAGGGGAGGGAGTATAAAAAGGGAGGGAGGGGAACGAAACAAAAAGAGAGGGGCTAGAAAGGGAAGCATATCAATGGAGGGGACTAGGGGGATTGATCTAAAGTAAATCACTGCTTTAAAAGGTTATAGCTAAAGAAGAAAGGTCAGAATTAGGGGAGGATATCAAAATGCCAGGGAATCCACAAGTAACAATCATAACTTTGAACATGAATGGGATGAACTCACCCATAAAACATAGACAAATAGCAGAATGGATTAGAACCCAAAACCCTATGATATGTTGTCTTCAAGAAACACATATGAGACAGGTTGATACTCACAAGGTTAGAATCAAAGGATGAGACCTTTTGGGCCTCAACTGATAGAAAGAAGGCAGGAGTTGCAATCATGATATCTGACAAAGCCAAAGCAAAAATAAACCAGATAGGGAAGGTAAATATATTCAGTTAAGAGGGAGTATAGACAATGAGGAAATATCACTAATCAACATGTACACACCAAATGGTATAGTACCCAAATTTCTAATGGAGAAACTAGGAGAATTGAAGGAGGAAATAGACAGTAAAACCATATTAGTGGGAGACCACTATCAAATTTAGATAAATCAAATCAAAAAATAAATAAGAAAGAGACAATATACAAACCCAGCAACTACATGAAAACAATTATAAAACACACAAAATAAGACCTAAACAATTAGAACATTAATTGCTTATTATGGAAAGGCTGAGACATACCTAAATTAATTTACCTACTTAATGTCATACCAAACTATTCAAAAAATTATTTCATAGAACTAAAAAAAAAAAAAAGTTCAGCTGGAAGAACAAAAGGCCTAGAATATCAAGAGAATCAATGAAAAAAGGTCAATTAGCTGTACCAGATCTCAAACTATACCATAAAGAAGTAATAATCAAAACAATGTGGTAGTAGATAAGAAATAGAGTGGTGGATCCATGGAATAGAGAAGAGAACCAACAGATGACAGTTACTGCTCATGGCAATAGACCCAAAGATCTAAACTTTTGGGAAAGAGCTTACTATCTGACAAAAACTGGGAAAATTGGAAAGCAGAATGGTAGAGACTAAGCATGAATCAACATCTCACATCATACAGCAGGATTAAATCAAAATGGATACTTGTTCTAGACATTAAGGGTGACAACACAAACAAATTAAGGTAACATGGTAAAGTTTACCTTGAGATCTTTGGATGAAGAAAGAATTTATTACCAAACAAGACAGAACAAATGAAATGGATAATTTTGATAAATTTAAATAAAATGAGTTTGTAGAAATTAAACCAATGCAACCAAGATGAGAAGGAAAACAACAAATTTCTTTTGTCTCATAGGGAAATCTTATATGAAAGTATTTCTGGTAAAAGACTTGTCTCTCAACTACATAGGAAACTGAGCCAAATTTATAAGTATACGAAGTATTTCCCCAGTTGACAAATATCTATAGTCATATGAAAAAATGCTCTAAATCAAGAATGATTAGAGAAATGCAAATTAAAACAACTCTGAGATACCATCTCACACCTACCAAACATGACCAAAATGTAGTAAGATAAAAAATGGCGGGATTTTGGGAAAATTGCAACACTAATATGCTGTTGGTAGAACTGTAAACTGATACAATGATATCTTGACACATGAGTTCAATTATTTCCATGGCCAAGCTTGTGACTCAATTTGCTCCATGTGTCAAATCAAATTTCCCAGTTTAAATTAATGAAAATGTAATTAATCCATTCTGGCCCAAAAAAACCACACCAATTTTTTGTCTTATAGGCTTTTGAATATAAAAATGCATATAAATAACAAATAAATATATTTATAGATAATAAGAAAGAATGTAAAGAAATAAAATTGCTTATAAAATGTCATTTACTTTTCTCTATTGTAAACAATGTGTGTTTCACTTAACAATATGATGAATGTGTAAATATGTAATGGATGTTAACAAATGTACAATCTATATCATATCATTTGCCTTCTTAGGAAGAGGACAGGAGTAGGAGATGGAGAACATGGATTGACAAAAGGTTAGAAAACTAGTATTAAAATTTGTTTTGACATCTAATCTGGAAAAAAATAAAAATAAGCACAAAATAAATAAATAAATAAATAGATAGATAGATAGATAGATAGATAGATAGATAGATAGATAGATAGATAAATAAATAAATAAATAAATAAATAAATAAATGAAATGTCATTTACCTTCAAGGTCAGACAAAAATGCTGGCAGAGGTTTTCATTTCATGTGCTATCACTTAACATAAACATGTAAAGCTACATTTAAATGCAAAATTGACCTTACACATTACTTATGATATGTAACTTTATTGTTAAACTTAACTGCTATTTTTTTTTACTTTACTTAATTATCATCATTTTCTTCACTGAATTTTGGCTGTTTTTGCCACATTTTCCTTGATTTAAGAGGCCATTTCAACAAAAAATTTTCCACAGAAATTTGTTTCTTCCTTTCAAAACGTTTCGATAATGTGTAAAACAAGTGTTGTTATACAGCTCCCATGCAAGACCTGTTGCAACTTTTTCTGGGTGTGTCTTAATAAACTGTTAATTTTTTTCCCAAATCCTCAATATTTCCTTAATCTCATTTGTACTGATTACCTCATCTACCTCTGGCTACTCTCCATTAATTTCCTGCAAAACCTCCATATGCTGAGGTTTCTGCTGCTTCTGCTGCTGTAACTCCTTCAATTCCTCTGCCATCAGTTCCTCGCTGTGCTTCAACAAGGTCATCAATGTCAAGCAAAAGTAATTCCATACAGATACTCGCACAGCCAGATAAACACTGAACTAAATTAAACAGCCTCATGTAACTTGTGGAACCAAACGTTTGGCAGGCTATCTAGTAGAGGGTGGCGGAATCTCCTGATTCAAATATATGTTCACAACCTAAAGCAAAAAATTCCAATCGTGACTGCTCATATCTCAAATGCTCAAGACTTAAGGTGCTTGTGGATCAAAGTATTATTATGCAACCATTCTGTAGAGCAACACGGAATCAGTTCAATGGGCCACAAAACTATACATATACTTTGATTGAGCAATATCACTTCTGGGTCAATATCCCAAAGAGATCAGAGATAAGGGGAAAGCATCTGCCTGCACCAAAATATTTTTAGCAGTTCTTTGTGTAGTGACAAAGAATTGGAAACTATGAGGTTTCTCTATCACCTGAAGAATGGATAAGCAAATTGTGGCATATAGTTGAAATAGAATACTACTGTGCCACACAGAACAATAAATAGAACGAGTTCAAGAAAACCTAGAAAGGCTTATATGAACTGATGCAAAGTGGAGCAAGGACAACAAGGGGAACAAGTCATACAGTAACAGAAATATTAGACAATGACCAACTGTGAAGGATTAAACTATCATAGGCAAAGCAAATCCCACAAGAGATTCATGATGAAAATATTACACTTTACAATATTACAGACAAAGAAGAAACTATTTTAATTCTGAATATAGATCAAAGCATTCATCTTCCACCATATTTCATGAAATTTCTATTGTATATGTGGTATTTAACTTCTTTCATGACATGAGCAATATGGAAATATGTATTACCTATAAATATGACTATAACCTTTATCACACTATTATTCATCGCGTCAGGAAGGTAGGGAGGGCAGAGAGGAAGAAAACTCGAATTCTAAAATGTTGGAAAACAATTGCCAAAAATTGTTTCTACATTTAATTGAAAAAATAAAAAATAATAACAACAATGAATGGAATGTTTGAAATTGACTGACATGACTCTGAACTTGACCCAGAAGGTGAGAGAGGATAAAAGGTATGATCAAGTAAATGTTCATTCTCTATTCTCTAGTGACAGACCAAGGAAAATGCTCCTGGAGGTCAGGCTGAGAGCACCCATGTATTAGATTTGACTATTTTACTTTTATCCTTCTACATATTTCTGATCTTTTACCTATCCAAGTGATTTTAATAAACTTCATAAAGTGACCTGCCCAGAGTCACACAGCTAGGAAGTGTCTGAGGCCAGATTTAAACCTAGGACCTCCCATCCCTAGGCCTGGCTCTCAATTCACTGAGCCACCCAGTCTCCTCCCCCCCTCTGCCCCCCATTGCCTTCTTACACATTAGAACTATACATTATTATTACACATCAACTTCCATTTCCCTGATTCCCTCCTCTTGGGATCGCTAGATTCCTTGAAAGAACAGTGTGGATACCACCTTTTAGATGAAATCTTTCCCAATTTTCCCCACAATTGGTATGATCTCTCAATTGGGAAGATTACTTTTTTATTAAGTCATATATATTTGATATTAACTAATCTATATAGGCTACATCTTTCAAATTAAAATTTAAGCTCACTGAGGTCAGGGTCTTTCTTCTGGTTTTATAATCTCAGTGCCTAGATAGGGCCATGCACCTTAAAGGAACCAAACAAACATGAGCTAAATTGTTTCCAATACTCTTGGTCTCTAAGGGATCAAAAAATAGATGGAAAAAAAAAAGTCAAGTAGATTCTTTATATTATCTGTCTGTATATATCTACATATTTTCATAAAAAACTTTAAGATAAGATAATAGAAAAATCACCTCCAGCTAAAGTAATCAAGTAAGGCTTAATGGAAATGAGCCTTTGAGAGAGGACATTAATAATGGCTAGATTGCAATACATGAAGAAGGGGAAAAGAGTACAAGAAAAAGGGAAGAATATGAGCATTAAGCAGTGACAAACAACAGATATGGCAAAAAATCTAGTTTGGCTAAACTATAGAGTATGTGAGTAAAAGTAATGTGATGTAGGAAAAGTAGAGTGGATTAAGTAGGGTAAATTAAGGAGGGCAATAAATGCAGATGAAGTTTATTGAATAAATGGGAAGCTATTGAAGGTTTCCAAGCAATGGACTGATTTGATTATGCCTTTATACTAGGAAAAACAAGTATTTTTAGCAATAACAGTTCTGTTAGATTAATGCTGGAATTCCTCCAAAAAGATTACTTTGTAAGAGAATCTCTTAGTTGGAGGAATAATTTTTGGGATGTTTATTGAACATTCTCCCAAATTTTATTTGGGATGTTTCATTATTTGGCAACCATATCATGAAAACACAGAATCAGAAAAGCTTAGAGTTGGAAAGGATGGTAAGGTCCAAACTTCATATCTATTTTTTGAAGTTAAAATTAGAATGCAAATGTAAAAAATACTGCTATTAGTATTTAATAAATATGAAAGTAATAACATTATAAATGTGGATAAAGAAAAATCATGACTCCTTAAATACACACACAGTAAAACTAAAATTAAAATGCATAGCTATCTAATTTCTAATCTATTACTTAGTCACTAAAATAAGCTTTTACATCCTATTGAAGGATTTTCAAGGGCAAATTTGAGAAAAGAAAATTTGATTAGTATATCTAAGGAAGGAGAGTCAAATGTAGTGAAGAAATATTTCTTCTACATACATTAAAAATAAGATGGATCCTCTATCTCTCTTGGCACTTCACACCAACCATAAAAAAAAATCTAATGAAAAAACAGGAGTGTCACAGGAAATGTTTTAACTCATTGAATCATAAAATATTATATCTACTAATAAAGAATAAATAAAATGACATAAAATTAGGAAGGCAAGAAATATAAAGACAATCTATGTGAAAGTCTATCTGCATAACATTTCAACTAAAGGTATAGAAAAATGATTTTCAAAAAAAAATAAAACAATTCCAAGAGCTTCAAAAAGAAAATAAATTAATAGTGATAATGGTACTGGGCTAGAAAGGAGGTTGGAAACGTAGGCACTAGTCATGGCTCTGTTTCTACCTTGCCATGGACCTTCAGGCCTAAGGCCTCAGTTTCACAGTCACAGAGTTAGATGAACCTGGGAGATTCATCTAATTCAACTCACAAATGTAGATAAATCATTCAGCCCCTACTTGAAGAAGTCTAATGATGGAATAGCTTCTATTTCCAAAAGCATATTATTTTACTTTTAGACAGCTGTAATTGCTAGGAAACTTTCCTTACATAAAAAGCCTAAATCTATCTTTTTGCAATTTCTACCTGCCATTCCTATTTCTGCCTTTCTGATCAAGAAAAAAGTCTAAGGGACAAGATTCAAGAAGACACCTTGAAGCTAGCTATAAAAATGCCATATTCTAAACCTTCTCTCTATATATAAACATAGATTGTAAAGTTAGAAACCAAGTGATTCAGGCTCAAAAAGCTCAATTAACTTTGGCACGCCTCTTTTATTAGTCCCTCCCTCCACTCTGCTGCTATTATATAAACTCTACCTTCACACACACTTCCCACTACCCTATAGTCCAGGCCCTCTTGCCTAAACTATTTTAATAACTTCCTATTATTCCTAACTCCTGTCTCTATCTTCTCCAATCATCATCCAAATTGCTACAGAAATAGTCCTCCTAATATAATACACAGGTCTAACTAATACATGCTATATGTTCAAAAACCTTAAAAGGATCCTTACTGACTACGGGTTAAAAGGAAAAGTTCATTGCTTAATATTTTTAAGGTTCTCCACATTAAGATTTGGTTTATAACATAAGTCCCCACAGCTGAAAATAGCAATTCCATCCTACTTATTCTCCAGGCTTTGGGCTACCTCTTAATTGGTTCTTTGTTGGTGTGTGTGTTTTAAACCCTTACCTTCTGTCTTGGAGCCAATACTGTGTATTGGTTCCAAGGCAGAAGAGTGATAAGGGCTAGGCAATGGGAGTTAAGTGACTTGCCCAGGGTCACACAGCTGAGAAGTGTCTGAGGCCACATTTGAACCTAGGACCTCCCATCTCTAGGCCTGGCTCTCAAACCAGCTACCGAGCTGCCCCCAATTGGTTCTTAGTTTCAAGCAGAAAGTATAATTTTAATAAACCCTTGAGATGCTGATAGCTTAAAGACTTGCTTCAGGCCTGGGCATAAAGAGGAAGGATAAGCATAGCCGGGTTGCAATCCGTAACTCTGAAGGAAATTTTCTAATCAATGGAATTACAGATCCATTTAAATACCTACAACCATTGTATGCTTTCTGAGGTACAAAGTAAAATCATCTCAATAATGTCAAAATTAATCCACTAAAAGTTTATGAAACTGAAAGAATCTAAATGTTTGAAAGGAGGCAAAAACATATAACTCAATATTCTACTTGTAGAAACAGTTTTTCTATCTTCTCTCTTTACCTTAAAAATATATTCAGGGGGCAGCTAAGTGGCTCACTGAATTGAGAGCCAAGCTAAACACAGGAGGTCCTGAGTTCAAAACTGAACTCAGACACTTCTTAGCTATGTGACTCTGGGCAAGTCACTCAACCTCACTGCCTAGTCCTTACCACTCTTCTGCTTTGGTTCTAAGGCAGAAGGTAAGGATTTTTTTTAAAAAATCATCCTGCCTGAAAACCAATTTAATCCTCTTGCTCCTACTTGCTTACATAACTTACTGGAAATGAAGGTGATAAAGAACATTGCTCAACCTTTATTGTGTCAACAGCATTTAATAAGTACCACACTATAATAGCATTTTTAGGATTTACAAAGGAAACAGAAGACAAAGTCCCAAATTTTCAAAAGCATGAAATCTACTGTGAAAAGTAGTTGGCTAGTCAGTGGTGCCTCAATCTCAAACTTTGAATGATCTCCTTCACAAAGAGCCTAAAAAAAAAAGTTCTACTGGTATATATCGTATGTAGTACACCACATTTGGAGATTTTAACTTGTCTCCCCCATTTCACCAAGCTTAGCTCTAGCTATATACAGTATTTGTCAAGAATCCATACAAAGAGCTAACTCAATACAGCATGTATGTAGTAGTCTCTCGATAATCGAGGATGATGATTGACTTTGTGCGTTTTTGTGCACAGACACTTGTGCATGAAGATTTAAGTGGAAAAGTCGATGCACAGAGACAGTCCCACTCTCTCGGCGTTGGAAGCCTGGGTCCATTGGCACGAAAAGTCGTTACACCTGGAGACTTCCTCAGCTGCATTGAATGGCCGTGTTGTCTTTCAACACGCCCTAAGCACTCCACAGTGCCATCTCAGCCGTTGAACCTTCTTGTTGGTTTCTTCTGCCTGTTCGGCCGAAGCAGTCTTCACATGCTGGGTGAGCAAGGCCCTGGTTCACCAGGGGTCGACGACCCGATGGCTACCCTAACAAGGTTTAGCCGGCCCGTTGAAGCCGTTGCCTGGGGTGTGGCCGCTGCCGCATGCTAGCAGCTACTGGGTGCCACAAGTGAGAGCTGGGTGTCAGATGAGGGTCAGAGGCTGGAGAGCTGCCCTAGGAGGGCACGACAAGCCTCCATACCAGAGATATTACTCCTCCCTGAGCACCCCATACACCCATGTTTGGCTAAATAACAACTTAAAAACTGAGGGAAACAAAGTAAAGTTATTAAAATCTTTAACAAAAAATAAACAAGTTGTGGGAGCATAATGTGGTGATACACAGGAAAGAGGGAAATCTTGGTGATGATAATAAAATCTGTAATTTTTTAAAAAGCAGGAGGGCTTCACTGAATTTAAGCATAAGTATGTGAAATGAGAGTCAATAACTTTTTAGGAGTACAATTCTAAATTAAGTTATAGATTCTTGAAAATAAAAACAAAATTTATTTCACAAATGAAATATTTATCTGGGTTATATCAAGTTATTCTTTCAAATACAACTATCCCTAAGGAAGCATTGTCTATCAGTTATTGAATTGGTGAATTCCTATTCCCCTATTATTTTCCTCTAAGTCAATAAGAAAATAACAGTTGTTATGAGGCTGTTGTATCAAGCTGATAAAACTAGTATAAATTCCTAACCAAGAGGCACTTTAGGTAAGGTAAACCTGGGTAGTGTAATCACAAGTCAGTTCAATTAAATATTTTTAATGCACTTACTAGAAATATAAAACTGCTTTCACAGGGCAAAGATAAGTACAAAATAATTCAAAGATAGAAAACAAGAAACCAGCAAGACCTTCCCTTAGGAAGGGAAGTATTAGCACCTGAAGCTGAACTCTGAAGGAAGCTTTGAATTTTAGCTGTGAATTTACTCCACCCTGTTTAGTCTTTAGAATTTTAGCAACCAGGAATGTATACACCCCCACTTAACGATTAACTGTGAGGGAGGATGGTCTGTGACCCACATGTGCTAGCAAGTGACAAATCAAAAACAACTGATTGACCCCCTGGGCTGTCCTAAGCCAAGTTTAAGCCACCATTGGTACATGTGAGACATGTGATGTAAAGAACTGCCTTTATAGTTCACATCACTTCCTGTGAGAGGGACTGGCAGCTTTTTGCTATGATTCTTGACTTGGAGGGCTGCAGCATGGAGACCTGAGACTGCTTCCCTTAGGTGACCACATAGTGAATATTAAGGCTCAAGCCTCTTTCCCTAGCTTTCTGAAGGCACCAGCCTCCAAGGAGGCCCCTCATCTTGGAGGAAGCCTCATGGCTGGAAGCCGAGCTAGATTTAATCTTCTGGGAAGGCCCCTTGGCTGAGGTCTCTGAATTCCCCCTGGCTCAGGCCAGGCAGGAGTAGATCCTCTACTCTTTTCCCTCTTTCTCCCTCATTCTTAATTTTTTCCTTCTATTGTAAATAAACCACCATAAAATTCCATTCTAACTTGAGTATTTCATTGGGATTTAGAATTTAAATCCCTGGTGACCACTAAAATTATATTCAATCTCAATCCTAAAATTCACTCTTAACAAAGCCAAGGATCCTAAGAGGAAGAATGGAAAAGGAAGTACACTCCAGGAATGGCAAACAGTCTGAGCAAAACTCTAAAAAGGGAAATGTAATGTAGAGTTCAAAATTAGTGGCATTATAACAGCTTAACTAGAATATAGAATGTGAAATGGTAAACAAAAGGAAATAAGATTAGAAAGGTAGATGGGAGCTAGATAGTAGAGAGCTGGGCAATTAAGTGGCCACTTCTAATTTTTTTGTTCAAGAGACCAACAAAGTTAAGACCTGTGGTGTAGGAATATAAATATTCATATTTTGTAGTTTTTAAAATGTAGACTTTTATAGTTATCATTATTAAATGTAATTTTTAATTTAAAAAATACTTAATACTTTTCTACTAGTAGAAATGCAACAATCCAGGACAATCTATGGGAACTTATTAGATAAAACACTATCCACATCCAGAGAAAAACTGTGGGACTAGAAATGCAGAAGAAAAACATATGATCAATCACGGAGTTTGATGGGGATATGATTAGGGTTCTGATGTTAAAAGATCTCTCTACTGCAAATATGAATAACACGGAAATAGATTTTGAACAATAATACATGCATAACCCAGTGGAATTGCTTGTCATCTCTGGGAAGGGGAAGGGAAGAGGAGTGGGAAAAATCACAAATCATATAACCATGGAAAAATATTCTAAATAAAATAAATAAGTAAATAAAAATACTGATTTAGCACCCAATGCTTACAGGGTTTTTTTCTAAGTTTAAGTTAGAAAAACCAGAAAAAAACTATAAAACGCCTTTATAATTTACTCCGGTGCATGTTTGTGTACCCCTAAACTAAGAGCACTGTGCCAGAAGTTAAGGATACAAAGATACAAGTAAAACAGACTATCTTGGGGGCAGCTGGGTAGCTCAGTGGACTGAGAGTCAGGCTTGGAGACAGGAGGTCCTAGGTTCAAATCTGACCTCAGACACTTCCTAGCTGTGTTATCCTGGGCAAATCACTTAATCCCCATTGCCTGATTCCAAGACAGAAGGTATGAGATGAGGTTAAAAAAAAAAAACTATCTTGAAACAATATATAGTCTACTGAGGGAATATAACATGTACATAAATTCAATAGGTATATAAAATATGATTCCATAAATGAAAAAAAACTAATGACTGGGGGGACCAGAAAAGCAAATAAAATTTGGCTAATCATTTCAAGCAGTCAAGCTCTTTTTTGACACTAGCTCTGTCATCCAGTGTATTAGCTATTCTCACATTACATCCAAAAAATTGTTTGCTACTTATACATTCATTCAAGTTATTGATAAAAATAAAGGAAAGCGGACAATAGAAAACAGCTTTCAATGTTTACATACTTCCATTACCCATTCATCCTTTCAAAACAAACAATAATCACCTTACTGATATAGGGTTTATTCATAAAGATATCATTAGAAGTTATCTTCTTTTTAAAAAAAATAATAAAGTCTTACTTTCTGTCTCAGAACAACTCTAAAGACAGAAGAGTAAGGCCTAGACAAAGGAGGTTAAGTGACTTGCCCAGGGTCACACAGATAAAAAGTGTCTGAGACGCTCTATCTGCTGTTCTACTTAGCTGCCCAAGAGGTTTTTCAAATTTCCTGCTCTACCACTTCCTCCCTCCAAAAAAGGAGGAGGGCAAAATATAAAGTGTAGCCATGACTTGCTCCTAGTGAATACATGCAGGCTCTTTTATTCCCAACAGGACCCAAAATGATTAGTGTCTCCAGAAGTGCAACTTACCACTTCCTGAGAAAAGAAGTCAGATCAAGTCACAGCCAAAATTGGCTCAATGAGAAATGGCATGCATAAAATTAGTTATAAGAAAAAAAAGTTGTTTTTTGGAAATGGAATGTTTGGCTAAGATGGCAGAGCCACATGTTCCAGATGTGTGAGGAATTCATTCAACAAGCAGACAAAAGACATACTAGGTCATGCAAAAAAGAATAACAATGGAAAGAAGAGGCTGTATTAAAGGTTGATGCAGAATTAGTACACAGTTGGCTACAGGAGATTTGTCAGGCACAGCCACTTTCCCTGAAGGAGTATCTGAAGAGCCACTGCCCAATTCTACAAGTACATTTTGGTCTCACACGCGTGGAAAGACTCGCTCAGAAGCAGAATTATATCAAAAGATATGAAGTCAGTTTAAAAAAAAATGAAATCTATTAACAAACCAAAAGGGAAAAAATGATTCAAATAAAAAACAAGAGAAATGCAAAATAAAGTAATTCCATAATCACATCATCAGATTGGCAAAGATGATCAAAAAAAGGAAGATAACAATTATTGGGGGGGAGGTGGGGGAGAGATAGGAAGATAGGCACAATAATGCACTGTGCCTGGAACATAGTCAGCATTTAATATATGCTCATTAACTGAGACTGTGAAGTGTCCTAACCACTCTGGAAATCAGTTGCAAAGTATAACCCAAAAGTTACTAAATCTACATGATCCAGTGATGCCACTATTAGACTTATAACCAGAAGTGAATGGGAAGAATCTATATATACAAAATATTCCTAACAACACTTTTTTGTTGAGAAAAGAACTGGAAACAAAATGGATACCCATCAACTAAGGAATGGCTGAACATAATATGGTATATGAAATAACTGAGTATTATTGTCCTATAAGAAATGAAGAAAGGGACTGATACAGAGATGACTGGGAAAACTTCTATGACCTGATGCATAGTAAAGTGATCATAAGCAAAAAACAATTTATATAATGATTACAACAACATAAAGGAAAACAACTTGGAAAGACTTAAGAACTCTGGTCAATGCAATGACCAATCATGACTAATAATGAAGCATGGCTTCCCTATTGGCAGAAAAGTGACTGTACCAAGTTGCATGCCATTTGGACAGATTCTTCAAATACACCTAATACAAGAAATTATGTTGCTTGCTATACTTGTTACAAAACTGGAATGGGGAAATGGATGAATAGTGACAATAACGCCAAAAAAAAGCAAAGATCAATGCAATATAAACCACACAGAAGTAAATTTAGAATGGGCCACCATGTTATACCACTGTATCAAAATTTAACATAGCTATATATGAAAAAAAAACTTATAATAGATTCAAGGTTTCACATACAATCATCTTCTATTCTTCATATATTCAAATGTTAAATGTTTAAGTTCATATTTCTAAAAAAATTTTAAAGCAGCAGTGGGCAGTCTTTGATGTTCTCAAACCCGTTTCTAAGCACTCACCAATCATCCAAGTGATAACCTAGTCAAAATTATTGCTAGGAATCAAGATATGATTCATTGATTTATAACTTCTGAAACATACATTTTTTTTTTCCTCTATCCCTCTTAGGGAAGATTAACCTATCTCTAACTCTTAAGAACTTTTCCTTTCTCCACAATTCCTTAATAATGGTTCAGTCAGTGATCTTATCTTTTAAGTCTTATTACCCTAAGTTAGAATCCTTATGATACAAGGATCTTGAACTCAAAAAATCAGATTCTCTCTTCCTACCTCATTCTCACTTATCAACTACTCATCTACTTAAGAGTATCAATTCTCACTTACCAACTACTCACCTACTTAAGAGTATAAATTCCCTCTTAATAGCATTTCTTCTTCCTCTTCAACTCACTGGCCAACCATGAATCTAGATGATCCATGAAGAATGTGCTACCCATATCTTAACAGGAGGTGATGAATTAATATGAAGAATTTATAAGACAGCAAACATAGGAAACTTGTTTTGCTTGACTACAACTATGTTACACAAAGGTTTTATTTTTCTTCTTTCCCTGACTCTCCAGAGGTGAAGAGGAATGCAAAAAGTAGGAGAAAAAATGCTGGATACTAGAAAACAATAAAATCTAGTTATTTTTTTTAAATGTTCTACCCTTTCCAGTTTGATAATTATTCTCCTTGATGAAGAGGGAGACAAAATAGGAATATGGTAGTTGTGATTTTTCTCTATTGACTCTATTAATATTATATTGATCTAAGGGGACCTCTGGGGGTGGGGCCAAGATGGCAGAGTAAAGTAAAGAAGCTCAGGGTCACCAAGAGAATCTTCTCCAGACAATATTAAAATAACGCCACAAAACAAATACAGGAGTGAAAGAACCAAAAAAAGATACAGAGCGAAACAACTTTCAAAAAAAGAAAAACTGAAAAGGTAGGCAGAAAACATCTGGGACACTGGGGTAAGAGGGGAGCATAGTCAACAGGAGGCTAAAGTAAGTAGTGAAGAGCCAGCCAAGAGCAAGCCACACCCCCCCACTCCACATCTCTGTTCCACATTCAGAACCTAAGTCCAAGCCAACATTCAGATCCTGAGATGCTGCCTGGGCAAAATAGAGGTCCAACCAACCCACATCCCTTGAAATTCTCAGTCTGTGTTAAAATCCAGAATCCCAGTTCAGGGTAATCTGTGCTGAAGTGGGATGATCTGTGTAGGCCCAGAGCAAAGCCAGGAGTCCCATTCTGGGCCTATGGTGAGGACATAGATCCCAGTTTGGAGTAGTTGGTAGACCCAAAGTGGGTCCAGATCTTTTTGCCAAAAGCTCAGGGCAGAGTTTGAGGACAGAGCAATCAACAGTGTAGCCAATTAGATCATGTATATATTGAAACCAAAAACTTACACCAAAGGCTAAGGCAACAATTTGAGCAGTCTCTGACCTGATCAAACTCAAGAGAAAGACCAAAAGTTTATGCCCAAGCCTGAAGCAAGTCTTTAAGCTATCAGCATTTCAAGGGTTTATTAAAATTATGCTTTCTGCTTAAAACTAAGAACCAAATTAAGAGGTAGCCCAAAGCCTGGAGAATAAGTAGGATGGAATTGATATTTTCAGCTGTGGGGTCTTATGTTATAAACCAAATTTCAAATTATAATAAAAGAGGCATCTATAAAATTACCTGCCTATATGAGATGTGATTATGTAGTCATGGAAAAATTGTACAGTAATAGAAATTTAACTTGTGGCTCAAATAATTTATTATTATACATTACAGGTATCCCTTCCACATAATGACTTTCTCCATCATGGTTTCTAAATATTGCAGTTTTGTGGAAGCTGTAGACAACACAGGAAAAGTTTAGAAACTATGTAACCTATGACCAAATATTTAACCCAGATTTTACTCTAAGGCACTATAAAAACACTGTAAAAGAAAAAATAAAATATTTAAATTACCTCATACAAAATAAAATTTCCCTGGCACAAAGGGAGGGCCAAAAAATTTTATGTGAATTTTCCAGATTGCAGAGGTGTTAAACCCTCACCACCTCTGTACCCCTAAATCCTTACAATGTGGAAGGGATACCTGCATATATATTATTATGTATTTATACATATGTGTGTATGTATACACACATATATTATATACATTTCTTAAATAACTTATACATCACCTGTCCCCACAATGCAATAATGCAGTTTCATACTCTAAATCACTAATTAAAGGTATCGTGTATCAGTTACCTCCTCCCTATGTAGGAAGGCATTAGTAAAGGATAAGGTTTAAGGGTTGAGATTACTGATGTAATGATTGAAATTCTCAAGAGGCAGTATTTCTTAATTTTTAAGTTAATTAATCAAGAAAATCTAAACTAGCCAGTTTATTTCCTCCATAATCTCAACAGACACCAAGGTGCTTGAGTAGGGAATAAAAGAAAGAGTTCCTGTGGTTCAAGGTCAATATATACCTATTGTGACCTCATCACTCAGTCATGTCTTCCCCCTACCCCATCCCAGGACATCCCAAGACATTTGTAAATAGTAACTGATTTGTAAATAGTAACTGAGGAGGTATATTCAAAGAACTCAATCCCTTTCTCATTGCTTCATCACAGGAAGGGAAGTATCTTTGTTAAGACCAGAAGACTCTAATACATTCTGTCAAGTGGCCATTTCAACATGGCTGCCTAGTTTTTGGCTGCTAGAGCTTGCAGACTTCCTTCACCTAAGAGAGTTCTTGTTTATAGATAAAGAAAAATCAGGTCTCTACCCTACCTTTAACAAAAGCTAGTCCAGGTTTAAGAAAGGTTTTGTATTAAAATTATCACATTCCAATATTAATTGTCATCATTTCCATATATGATATCTATATATTTCAAAACTGTCTCAGCAAGACACATAAGGGCCAGAAGGTATTATACAATTCATGGAAGGTCTAACTATACTTAGGTGTTTCTTAACATGATATTAAAAATGACTGATAAACACACTGACAGGAAGCCATTAGGGAACACTCTCCTTTTTGGCACAAGGATCTTACAAACAAAAAATAAAATATGAGCACATGGGGAGGACCAAAGGAATGGGTAACTCAAAAACCACTGCCAAATTCTGTCCATTATGTATAAGAGCTCAAAGTCTCTTGATGTAGGTATTTAATTTTGAGAGGCATCTTCTACTGATATCATCTTAGGGCCTCTAGAGTCATATTTGTCCTTAGAGCAGTTTCTCTGACAAATCAGTTTTAATCCTGGTCACTAGCATCTTTTCTGGGTTAAAGACAGAGTCAACTGGCTAGTTTAGATTTTCTTGATTAATAAACTAACTTAAAAATTAAGAAATATTGCTTCTTGAGAATTCAATCATTATGCTGGACTGAGAGCTAAACAGGATTTCCCATTATCAAAATAAGTGGAATAGATCTCAGTAGTCACCTAGTTCAATCATATCCAAAAAAAGAATCTCCACTACAACACGCTTAATAAATAGTCATCCAGCCTCTATTTGAAATCCTCCAGAGGGAAAATTTACCCACTAAGACAACATAAGCCTCTTTTGGATAGGTTTAATTGTTAGACTATTAATCCTGACAATAAATTTAAATAATCTACTTTGTAATTTACACCAAAAGTTCATCTATGTAACTATAGTTTTAATAGTGATAGTTCAAGTTACTAGTTGAGCAAATAACTATATGAGAATCATAAATCAACATAGTATGATTAAAATAATTTATCTAATTACCTTTAGTAACTTACAAGATATTCTAGTCACAAAGACTGTGCATGTCTTCAGTGTCCTAGGATACATCCGGAGTTCCTGAAGCTGTAGATTCATGTTATCTCACTTAAAATACAATCATAGTGACCTTGGCCATCTTTATTTTAACATATATGGTACAGGTGGTTCTGTTATCTGCCTTATAGAAAGAATGAAAGGATGTCCTACTTCCAGGAGAAGGAAGATGCAGTTGGCCAATTCTCTCTAACATGAATTTGTGTAACCTAGCTCTTTTGCATAAAGCATAAATACTTGTCACCTGAAAAACTCATGGTGAATATTTCTGCAGATCCTGACTTTTGTGACTGAGGCTCTCACAATAAAGTCAGTTTCTGCTCAGAAAATCTTTGCCCAGTCTTTTTCTTTTACAATTAATTGGGGAACAGTTGAAAAAGCTGTGGTATATTGTTATAATAGAATACTATTGTGCTATAAAAAATAATAAGCAGGTTTATTTCAGAAAAAAACATGGAAAGAATTATATGAATTGATGTAAAGTGAGCTGAACCAGGAGAACATTATACATAGCAATAGTAATACTGTAGCAATGATCAACCACGAATGACTTACCTATTCTCGGCAATTTAATAATCCAAGACAATGCCAAAGGATTCATGATGAAAAATTCTATCTACCTACAAGAAAGAACTAATGAAGTCTGAATGCAGATTTCAATATTACTTTTCTTTCTTTTTTTTTTGGTGGGTTTTTTTTTTGGTCTGTTTTCTTTCACACCATGATGATTATGATGTCTTCCATGGTTGCACATGTAAAAACTTATATCAAATTGTTTGCTATCTCAAGAACTGGGGATAAAGCAAGAAAGGGAAAGAATTGGAACCTGAAATTATTTTAATTGAATGTTAATTATTTTTACATGTAATTGGAAATATATATAATATTATTCAAAAGAAAAAAGTCATAGGAATCTAATCTGCTGCTTAGGTAGTTTTATGACCATTAATAATAATTATAGTTATATCCAATGATAAAGAGTAATAAATTATCATGCTTTGAGGAGTAAATGAATCACCATTTAAAAAATAGAACATAAACTAATTCATAAAATCTTACAAAGAATAATGGAAAATTATAAGAAGTATCACCTAATAAAAAAGAGCAAGAGGCATTGGAAGGGCAGCTAGAATAAAGAACCAGGCTAAAGACAGGAGATTCTGGTCTCAAATATGGACTCAGACACTTCCTAGCTGTGTGATCCTGAGCAAGTCACTTAACTCCCATTGTCTAGCCTTTACACTCTTTTGCCTTGGAATCAATACACATTATTGATTCTAAGACAAAAGGTAAGGGTTTGTTGTTTTGTTTTGTTTTGTTTTTTAAGGAGCAGCAGCAGCAAAGGAGAGAGAACCAAGTTTTATTTTTCAGGGAGAGGCTATCCAAGGTATATTGTCTTGATGAAACTGGTAAGTAATTGCTGAGAATCTACAAAGGCTCAGGTTATCAGATGACATTGTGCTGACTGCATCAAACTCCAGAACACCTCAAAATCTCTGAAATGAGATCTATAATCATTCAGTCTAAATATCCAAACAGGAAAAATAAAAGCTATCTACCTTCCATTTTCATCCTTAAATGACTTTGGGTTGACTATCATTTGTAGATGGACACATAACCTATTTGAACTGATACATCAATAATATACCTTGGATAGCCTGACACTAAAAAATAAGCTAAAAAATTCTTTAAGACAATAAGATACTTATTAGTTATGGGATCTGTAATGACACCTATCCATGCTAGAAGTTTTCGATACTAATGAAAGAACCTACCCAACCCCATCGAATTCCACCCTCAATCCAAAAGAAAAAAAAAGTCTAAGCCCAAAGCTGAATAGGAAACAAAGTTGGGCTACATTTCAAAAACTGCATTGTTTTTAATGATCCCAATCTCTTTCTCAAAGGTTTTTTAAAAATCAGTACTCCTGATAATATTGTTTAGGTCCAAGTCATGAATTCTTCAATGATTGGTATTCCAAGTTACAGGCCACCCAAAAGGCAACAGAGACACGTATGTTGTTCATAAGCAGGCTGAAACTCAATATCAACAAAGACCTGAACTAGAAAATAAGTATTAATAGATATAATTATGTTCTTAGAGTTAGATATAACCAACAAAAAGCTCACATGCTCCACCATTAGTCACACAACAGTAAAGGATCTCTTAGAAGGTCCCTCTAGATATCTTATAATACATTAAGTGAACCTTCTATGGAGGAAGTAAAAACATAATCAAGGGCCATACGGGGATGAGAAAGTTTGAATAGGTTGTGATCTACATAGAGAATAACCACATCAATAAGAACACAGAAGGATCCATCATCAAACTCATAGAAGACACTCACCAGGCATATTTAGCCAGAAGACACAAAAGAGATATCCCTCTTCAGTATGTGAAGGAGTATCTCATGGAGGAAGAATTAAACTTGCTGTTTGGCCCCAGAGAACCAAGAGTACTGGGAAGTTGGCAAGGAGGCAAATTTAAACTTGATTTCAAGGGAAAATTCCTTTGGAGACTAAAGGTTGAAGAAAATGACTCTGCATTATCATTTACCCAAAGCCAGCTACCCTTGGGCTCTCAAATGCCCAAACACTCATACCCAGAGGGTTTCCACCAATAACCACCACTGATCTGATTTGGGCAGTTAATTTAATTTGACTCAGCATTAAGAGATAGTAACAGAAGAGTCAAGTGAAGAGAAAGCAGGGGAATAGGAAGACACAGGCAAGAATTCAAGCTCCCCTTCTTCCTTCAAACACCAGCAAGACCTCTTTGATTCTGCAGAGATAGACAGTGATGATTTCTGAAACCATACTGTGATTTCTTCTAGCTGACTGCCCAATCATCAATATGGTCAGATGGAATATAAAAAACAGGATTGGAATCCATCCCATTCTAGTCACTTAGGAAAAACAAAAGAAGAGCTTTCACCTATCCTCCTTCTCTCCCATTTTCTATTATCTCTTCTTTATTCCTCATAACTTTTGGGTTGTGGAAATGGTTGTAGTTGTGCCTTGACTTTCCTATTCTTCCTGACGCATGTTTAACTTTGGATTTTGTCTCATCTATTATTGAGATTTGGGTTCCCACACACAAATTTGGGAGAGGAAAATACATCCTTTTTGAAAAGGATCTTTTGTTTACCCACATTTGTGAAAATAGTTATCACCTAAGGTTTTTTTTTTTTGGTGTCTCTTTTGGTGAATGTTAGCTCAAAGAAGTTGTTGAAAATTTAAAAACCCGGGGTAGGGGAGGATTCTTAACAATTAAAGCTGTTCAAAAGTGGAATGGGCAGCCGTGCCATTCTGAGAGGCGGTATGTTCTGCCGTTTAGTAGGTTTTCATTCAAAATCTGGACAACCACTTGTCATGTAGATTATAGTGGGAATTCCTTTTATGTATGAGTTGGACTAGCTAGACACTGGGGCACTTTCTAACTTTCAAATTCTATGACTCTATGAAGATATAATAGTTTATAGAGAAAGACTGGCTTATAATAGCTGGACTTTTTCTATTATTTTCTCCTAGATTAATACATTCTATTTGTGAATCATGACTAGGAAAAGCAAAGCAGCAAAGTTATAAAGCAAGTTTGTGCCAAAGATGGCAGTCTGAAAGCAGGTAAATTCTACAGACCCTTTCAGACTGCCTGCTTTAACTCCCATTTTGCTGTGCCTGAACCTTTACTGGATTTTCACCATGCTAAAAGACTCAATTTCTGATATTCAATATCTCAACTCTCTCAGTTGCCTCTCCTCTTTGACTGGACAAATGAAACAGTAAGCTCCTCTAAAAGCCTTCCTTTAGAGAGGGCTCCAAACTTTAAAAAAAATTTTCAGGTTAATTTCTCAATTTCCATCAATAGCTTTAACATGGTTTCAAGTCCAGGGAACATCATGTCCCAGTACCAGGTACCCCCAATATCCTCTTCTCCCTTTTCAGCTTCCTTTTGTATACTGTCTTTCTCCACTAGAGTGTAAGCTCCTTGAAGACAGGGACTGTCTTTTCTTACTTTTTCTTTATTTTTGCATCCTTAACACTTGGAACAGTACCTGGCATGAAGCAAGTAAGTGCTTAATAAATGTTTACTGAATTGAACTGAACTGAATTATCTTTTTTGTAACACTTCTATACTGCCTACATAATTCTTGCTTCAACAAAGATCCCTACTAGATTATTATGAATAATATTTCATTTTAATTGGTCTTTCCAAATATTATTAGTTTAGATAGCATTGTAAGAAAGAGATACAGAAAATAAGTAACATAGCAGAAAAAAAGAACAAAAATATCCTACTTCTATATAGGATTTCCCCCAAAAAAATACCTAGTATAATACCAAATAAATATTTAATGATTAATCTGAGTAGAAGTCTGACTATGTATTATATATAAAAGCTAAAAATAAGGGAGTAATTTAAACATTCTCTACCCCACTTTAAATTATATTTGTTACAGAAAATATGTATAAAAATTAAATTTCTAGAAATCAAATCTTATTTTAAATGTACAAGGAAAATAGACAACTGAGTAACAGAAATTCACAAAGGATATAATAACAACTTACTTAAAATGACTTAATGTCTATAAAGCCTTTCCCTCTCAGAATACTCTAAAGACATGAGTAGTGTCCTCATTTTAAAGATAAGGAAACTGAGACCAAGAGAAGTTAGATTATCTGCCTGAGGTCACACAGTAAAGTTCTTGATGTTTTTAAACTTCAAGATTAACAACCTAAAAGTTAGTCACAGGAAATACATCACAAAAATCTAAATCCTTCAATTTTAAAAGCTTTTTTTAACCCTCAAGAAGACCTTCCTAAGATTTATAAAGTTTTGGTATAAACATTAAAACAGAGCTTTCTAAAGATTTGCCACCATAAAACAATTTGGATTTATAATAATAGAGCATGTTCATGGATAGTAAGAGTATGTGTATGTGTGTACATGATAAGGGAGAACAGTACCACTCCTAAGGCCAATAGAAAGCTAAATAATTGTGGTTTTATGCAATAAGAACAGACTTTGTATTTTTAGAACTATAAAAATTACTTGTCTTAAACTATTTGGCTATTGAAAATGAAGAATTAGAGAATACCAGACTGAGGATTGAGGTTATTAATGCAAACTCCATTCAATATAAGAAATTTATATATATTTTCAGCACATATTGATCATTCTTTCTTTATAATTCCAATAAGTTATTTCTTCAAGAACTACAAGTCTTATACCAGTTTTTACTGAAACTAGGGGTATAATAATTACACCAAGTGTTTGCTCTCCATTTATATAGCTTTTACCAGAGATAATGTGATGTAACACAGATGGGAAGATGGGAAGAACAGGAAGACCTAGATGTAAATCTCAGCTCTGGCACTACTGAGTGGGTCCATGGTCAAATCACTTAAGCTTTCTAAGTCTCAAATTTATTCAAATGTAAATGGGGATTACTCACTTCACAGGATTAGTAGAAACTCCAATTGATATAATGTACATAAATCATTTGGTAACTCTTAAAGCATTACATATACATGTCAGTTACTGTCATAATTACCTCCCACTGCTGCTACCTTCTACCTTTGATCTCCACCTGTTGTTAGGGCTTACGATCTCTGGAGTTCAAGATCAAAGTTAGGCATTATGTCCATCATTTTATACTTCAATAACATTCAATTAATGAGTATCTCTCCAAAGATAGAGAAAGAGAAAGAAAGTATCTAACCCCATGATATTCTTATCCATATTCTCCAAAGACTGCTCTACAGAGAGTCTAACAGATGTACATAGGGGTGTTTTTATTCATTCTTTCAACAAGAATTTATTAAGCACCTACTGTACATACAAGGCAATAAAGATCTAAAGGCAAAAATTCAACAGTTCCTTCCCTCAAGAAGTTTGACCCTGCATGAAAACCAATGAAATACAAGGGTTATCCATAAATTACAACTTATTCTCAAGACAGGTCTAAGCCATCTTCTCCTATCATACATCTCTCTGATGACATCTTTTATACTATTTCCTCTGTTTCAACCTATGAAACATTCTATTTTATACTTGCAAAAACATTCCAATCATCAGATTAATCTTCCTAAGGCATAACTCTAATCAATATTACACAAAGTACTCCTCTATAAAAAATAAAAAAATAAATTAAAAAATACATTTCAGTGGTACCTTGTTTTCTAAATAAGATCCAGATTGCTTTGCCTGACAATTGAAGCCCTTCATAATTTTACTCCATATCATTCTAATTCCCCTTCATACGTCCAATGCTCTGGCCAAAATATCCTAATTTCTATTTATTAAAACACAGGAATAACCCATGTTACCTAATCCTTGGCTCAGGCCTTTCACTCTGTCTATTTCAATTATGTCTCAACTTGTCCAATCATAACACCCTTTAAATTCTATTTCAAATATGATCTACTACAAATTAGCCTCCCTTTTACAGTAATGTTTAAAATGCTTTAACTCCAATTTAGAGGAAATTTTAAACATATTTGTAGGGTTTTTTAGGTACTTTGGATGATGTCTCATTTCTGTGTTTATGTGGCTCCCAGTCTCCAAATGGTCACTGGCTCCAACTGACTCCAAGAGCCATTCCTGCTCTCTGGTTAGAAATCATATCAAAAGTTCTCTTTTTCCCAAAGAGATAATAATGAAAAATGCTTGTACAAAAATATTCATAACTGTACTCTTTGTGGTGGCAAAAAATTGGAAAATGAGGAGGTATCCTTCAATTGGGGAATGCCTGAACAAACCATGGTAACTGATGGTAATGGAATACTATTGTGCTGGTGGATTTCTATATGAACTGGAAAGACCTCCAAGAACTAATGCAGAGTGAAATGAGCAGAACCAAGAGAACATTGTACACCAAAAGTGAAATATTGTGGAACTATCCAATGTAAAGGGCTTTACTACTTGTAGCAATTCAATAATCCAGGGCATTCCTGAAGGATTTATGAGAAAGAATGCTATCCACATTGAGAAAAAGAACTATAGGAGTAGAAACACAAAAGAAAAATTTATGACTTATCACTTGTTTATATGGATATATGATTTAGGGTTTCAGCTCTATGGTAAAAATGAATAACGATGAAATAGGTATCAAGTGAAAACATTTGTACAACCCAGTGGAATAGTTATTGGTTCTGGGAGGAGGGAGGGAAAGAAAATGAATTATGTAAACAAGGAAAAATATTTTAAAATAAAATAAAATAATTTTTTGAAGTTCTCTTTTTACTGAATTAATGTCACATTTTGTACTTATTTTATTGTACTTTTAGCTTAAAGGGCATACTGAAAAGAAAAAAAATCAAAACCAACACACATTCATTTGGTACCTACTTATAAGGTACTATACAAGTCATTACACAATTTTTAGAATACACATAATACTTCATCTTCTAATCCCATAATTATCTATAAGTGGAGCTTCTTTCTCTTTTACAAAAAAGGCACACCTGTATAACCTTCCGTTATGCCCAGGAGTGTTTAAATATTTTTGTATACTGCCACACATGAGAATAGCATAAGAGTGAATGATGGTATGAATTAATTATCTATACCAATGCTACTTGAAATTGATAAGCTATAAGGCAAAATTAACTTACTATAAACTAAACTGGCCTTCCTTATACCCGGTATGTGATCTCACCTTCCTATCTTTGTGTCCCCTTCACTTCCATTCCTCAGAAACCTTATTCTTCAAGGCTCACCTCAAGCACAACCTCTACAAGGAACTTTTCCTGATCTCTCCTATCCAATCCACCCAAACTAGAGGTCTAGTGCCTTTGCATAAAAATCACTTTGTACATATATTGCATCATTTTTATACATACCTATACATTTATATTTATGCCAGTCAATCAATCAATAAAACATTTATTAAACGCCTACCATGTACCAGGCATTGTGCTAAATAAGCACTGGAGATACAAATACTAGAAAGGAGCTTATAATCTAATGGAGGAAGACAATACACAAAAAGATCAAACAAGGGAGAGGAAAAGTATGAGTGAAGTTGGGAAGATAATGGACAAGTCCAAAGGAGTGGATTTGAAGAGGGAAAGAGAGATGGTTGGTTTGGGTGTTTATCTTAAGTGGAGATTTTGGGAATAGTCTCCACTAGCTAGTCAAAATTTTCCTTAAGGACAGAGAGCCATTTTCATTTTTGCCTTTGTATTCCCCAGGCCCAGGACAGTAAACTGAACAATTGTAGACTAGGAACCATTTAAGCAAAAAAATAGGACACTGTCCAAAATACCTACAAAACCTACAAAAATGTTCAAAACTCCCCCCCACCCAACCTAAATTTAAAATATTTTAAACTTCACTGCAAAAAAAAAAGGCCAAGATGTCAGCTAAAGGATCACTGCAACCATGAGCAGCATTTGTCCTCTGATTTGGATCAACCAAAGAATAATCACCCAAAGAGAAAAGAAAAATTAACTGTTATTTAAAAAAACAAACAAACTGAGAGCCAAATGACTAATGCCTAGATATTTGATCACATTAGCATTAGGAATCAGAATGAATATGGGACACAATAAAGAAACCTGAAGCTATCTATCTGTTCTAGCAAATGGGTTTTTCAGTAATTTTGACACTTCGTGCTTTGGTGGAAATAGATCTTGGTTATATGCACCCAAAAAAAGGGTTTAAGTAAAGATCATTTTCCTCAAAATTCTTATAACTTTATTTAAATATTCATAGTCTTTTATAGATATAATTTAGAGGACAAACTAAAAACACAAAGACTTTCCAATTACAAAGATTATATTGGCACTTTCTCTTTAAAAAGTTACTTAATGTAGTTATTGTACATCTTCTATTATGCTTTACTTCAAATACTATAGAGACAGAAATCCAAGAGCTACTTCTAAAATCCATAATAAAATAATGTTCCCTTAATACATTTTCCAAGTTTTAAGAGAACCATTTTTTTCCTGTGTACTCAAAATATGAAGTAGATTGTTTTCTTTTGCTTTTTTAATTTTGTACACATTTAGCAAACAACTACTTCTGTCTTCCTAATTTTTCTATTACTGTCAAGAATACAACCATCTTCTCAGAGATGCAGGCTCACAACCTAGATGGCATCTTTGACACCGCAGGCTCTCTCATCCCCTACATCCAATCAGTTGCCAAATCATGTGTCTCCTACCTTCACAACATCTCTCCTCTGACACTGCCACCACTCTGGTGCAGGCCCCTCATCATCTCATGTCTGTCTGGACTATTGCAATAGTTTTATGGTTGGCCTCTTTGCTTCAAGTCTCTCCCCACTTGAGTCCATTCTCCACTCAGCTGTCAAATAAACTGTGGATTCACCAACTGATAAATGATCAAAGGATATAAAGTGTTTAGAAGAAGAGATCAAAGCTATCTGAAGTCCTTAAAAAATGCTCTAAATAACTTCTAATTAGAAAAATACATTTTAAAATAATTGAGGTCCACCTCAAATCTATCAAAAATGATAATTATTGGAGGGGATGGGGATAATAAATAAACTAATGAACTCCCAATGGAGTAGTGAACTGGTCCAACCATTGTGGAGAACAATTTGGAACTAGAGCCAAAGGACCATAAAACTACATGCCATCTGAAATACCAATAATAAGTCTGTATTCCAGAGATACAAAAGAAATAGGAAAAGGATCTATATGTTTAAAAATATTTAAATAGTACCTTTTTTGTGGTGGCAAAGAAATGGAAATCAAAGGGATGCTCATCAACTGGGGAATCAGCCAAATATGTTGTGGTACATGATTTTTTGGTAAAGTACTATTGTGAAATGATGATGGGGTGGTTTAAGAAAAACATGGTATATGAACTGACAGAAAGTGAAATGAGAAGTGGGAAGATCATTGTGCAGTAAGATCACTGTGCAGTAAAAGCAATATTTTAATGATTATCAACTGTAAAAGGACGTGGCTACTCTGAGCAATACAATGATCCAAGGCAATTCCAAAGGACTTCATGATGAAAAAAAATGCTATTCACCTCCAGAGAGAACTGAATAATTCTGAATACAAACAAGTATAATTTTCTCAGTGTCTTTATTTTTCTTCCTTTTTAAAAAATGGCTACTATGGAAATATGTTTTCCATGATCTATCATAATGCTTGCTTACTATGTGGGTGAGAGAAGAGATGGGTGGAAGGGAGAGAATTTGGAATATACATTTTTTAAAAAAATATCAAAAATAAATAAGTAATAAATTAGAATGTTTTAGTAAAAAAATAAATAAGTAAATTGTATATCTGAACTGATGACCTTCCCCTCCTGACACCCCCTACATTTCAATAAACTTCAATGGCTCCTTATCACCTTCTGGATCAAATAAAAAATTGTTTGGCATTTGAAGTTTTTCATAACCTAGTCCCTTCCTGTTTTTCCAGTGACCTTACATCTTATCTACCCTCATGCATTCTAAGATTCAGTGACACTTGCCTCCTTCCTAATTATCAAACATAGCACTCCATGCTCCATCTCCTTAATATAGGCATTGTCACTGGCTGTCCTCTATGTCTGGTATTCTCACTCTCTCTCTCTCTCTCCTCATCTCAGCCTCTCACTTTCCCTGGTTTGCTTCAAATCTTGGGGAAAGTTCTGTCTCTTACAAGAAGTCTTTCCTTGTATGTAAATAGTTATCTTCATTAAACTGTGAGCTCCCTGAGAGCAGAGATTGTCTGAGCACAGTGTCTAGCAAATAGTTGGCACTTAATAAATGCTTGTTGACTGTGTGCAAGGCACTGTAAAGGATGCTAGGGAATATACACAGATTAGATAAAATAGTCACTGTCCTTGTGGAACTTAAATTCTTGCATAATACCATTATATATAATAGAACTTTACATATAAAACTAAAGCTAATTTAAGATTACCAAACAATATAAAATATGGCTAGGTATGATAGTAGATAGAGCACCACTCTTCTTTCTGAGTTCAAATCTGGCCTCAGACCTTTATTACTTGTGTGACCCTAGGCAAGTCACGTACTAGTTTCTTTGCCTTAGTTTTCTCAGCTATAAAATGATCTGAAGAAGAAAATAGCAAACCACTCTTGGTATTTTTGCCAAGAAAAACGCAAATGGGGTCATATATAGTCAGACACGGCTGAAACAACTGAACAAGAACAAATAGATATGTTTATATATGTTTATTTGTATACAAGTAAAAAGATGCAATAGCATATTAAAATGTTCTCAAAATTCCATTTGAAATGGAATGTTAATGAAATTTCAAAATTAGCCAACAGAAGGAAATAAGTCTGGCTACTCTTTCATAAGCATTTAATCACAATATAATTTCATGTTGACTTGGCTCAATTTCCACATTTGCAGACTGCTTCATCTATCATATCATTTCACTATAAGGAAAATTATATTTCTTAAGATAAAAGGGCATTTTAAAAAATTAATAATACTCATTCAACTAGAGCTTGTGTCTTGATCATTCCTCTATAATGAAAATCATTTAAAGGTTTTTAAAACATTATAACTAAAAAAACAAAAAACATGTTTTTCAAATTAAGTGACAGAATAAAAATAATGGGTTGTACTTTCCTTTGGCACACTTCCCAATGTTAAGTTCTTTAAGAAAAATTATTCAGCTTCTAAACAGTTTTCTTTATCAGAAAAAGATACATATAAGAAATTATATGTTTACTCTTCAAACTTACAGTGCATAAAAGTACACTTAAAACTTACGGGGCAATAATGGCTCTAGCAGGTCTTTTTGTGGACTGTACTTGGGAAAGCCAACCTTCTAATTGTGCATTCAGTTGAGGACCTGAAAAAAAAAAGAGAGAAAAGTGACTAAAAAAACAACAACAATGTACCAGAATTGAATAGCTCTACTAAGTCCATTATGCTAGAGGTTGAGGTTACAAAGAGGTCCCCTCCAAAAGAGTACCTGCTCTCAAGTTATTTACATTCTACTAGAAGGATACAAGACAATTAGTAAATATAAAGTAATAAAGCACAGAAGTATAATCTTTCCATTGGATTTAAAGTCAGAACAACTGGGTTCAAGTCCTGCTTTTGTCAATTCTAATCTGTCTAATCTGGGTCAAGCCAGATTTTACAACTCCACTGGGTCTCAATCCACTCATCTGTAAATAAGGGGTTTGACTTCCACATCAATTACAGCTCTAAAACTATGACATCATCCTATAATTAGTATGATTCTGTGATTACCAACAGCCAGGACTAGCCAGGGAGGACTTCAGGAAAAAGAAGGTATCTAAAGAAAAATGTAGAATGAAAGAGGAAATGCATTTCAGGCATAGGGAACAAGCTTGTGTAAACATACAGAAATCTTCAACAGAGTAATAACATCAGGGAAATATGTATTCAGACTAACATAATCAGAAACAACTCCACTACCATAATTATATCATACTCATCATGACAAAAGTAGCATTAAGAGTCATTTCTTAATATGACAAATAGTAGACAACAAATACCCTATTGATTTGTTCATTCATGACCATTACTATACAAGTCATAAGAAAAAAATGATATAACTACAGATTTAGGCTGGTTACTATCTCAGAATATATAAGAGGCAGTATGACCATGTTTTTCAATGCCAATGACTTTAAAGTTGCAAAGTTTCTTATATGATCTAAAAAAGAATGATTAGTGAATAAGATGCTTCTATTTAACCAATAAGAAGGTTCAACGGCTGAGATGGCAACGCAGCAAAGCACTGTGGAGTGCTTAGGGCGTGTTGGAGCACAAAAGACAACACGGCCATCCAATGCAGCTGAGGAAGTCTCCAGGTGTAACGACTTTTCGTGCCACTGGACCCAGGCTTCCAACGCCAAGAGAGTGGGACTATCTCTGTGCATCGACTTTTCCACTTAAATCTCTTTCACGCACAAGTATCTTTGCACACTCATCTATCCTAACCCCGTCCACCCTCTTCAAGACCTGCGGCGAAGGGGGTGTAGCGACGCAACAGGTGGAGGTGACCACTGGCAGTTGTAGTCACAATCCTGCACGTAGGCGGCCCACGGACCAGTGGTCGCTCGGCCCTGTAGGGCAGCAGAGATGTTCGGCAGCATCCTGGGCGACTGAGCAGCCCTCTCTAGGACAGCACTGCTCACCCTAATCAAGGGAGGGGAGTAGAAAAGGTGTCCCAAACATTGCCTGCCCTACAAACACCCGGTCAGCACACTGCGGCTGGCAGGTCATCCCTTTAAGCAGTCGAAGTCAAAGAAAACATAATACAAAGAAACTCCTACTAGGAGCATGGAACATCAGAACCTTACTTGATAGAGAGAATACCCCAAGACCTGAGAGAAGAACAGCTCTAATCGGTAAAGAACTGGCGCAGTAGAACATCGACATCGCAGCCTTAAGCGAAACACGCTTACCAGAAGAGGGATCACTCAGCGAACCTACCACTGGATACACCTTCTTCTGGAAAGGTAGAGCCTCAAATGAAGAAAATCCACGGTGTGGGCCTGGCTATCAAGACCAGTTTGCTCAAACAGCTGCCAGACTTGACTGTGGGCATCAGTGAGAGGCTCATGAAGATCTGTTTGCCTCTCAGCAAAGACCGTTATGCCGCAATCATCAGCGCATATGCCCCAACACTGAGCAGCACAGGAGACCATCGAGAAGTTCTACTCTGACCTGAGTGCCATCCTGCACTCAGTGCGCACAAATGACAAGCTGATACTACTGGGAGACTTCAACACCCGCATTGGCTAGGACCATGAAAGATGGAAAGGAGTGCTCGGCAAACTCGGCGTGGGCAAAATGAACAACAACGGCCTACTACTACTCAGCAAATGCTCAGAGTTCGAACTCACCATCACAAATACTTTGTTCAGAATGGCAAACAAATATAAAACAACATGGATGCACCCAAGATCAAAACAGTGGCATCTCACTGACTACATCATTGTATGCCGGCGAGACATCCAGGATGTACAGATCACCAGAGCCATGAGAGGAGCTGAATGCTGGACAGACCACCATTGGTTAAAGGGACTCTTCAAATGCTCATTGCGCCTCGCCATCCAAAACGCGCCCAGACAGTTCACGCATTTTACAACATGAGTCCTCTTATCCATCTTATTTGCAAACATTCCAGTCCTGCCTGGACAACAAGCTGTCTGTCAAGGGACCACTCACTGGAAGCTCAACGGAGAAATGGAACCAGTTCAGAGACGCAGTGAAGGAAACATCAAAGGCAGTCATAGGCCCCAAACAACGCAACCACCAGGACTGGTTTGACGAGAACAACACTATTTTTGAAGACCTATTGAGCAAAAAGAACAAAGCCTTTATGGAGTGGCAAAATAACCCAAACTCTGCTCCTAAAAAGGACGGATTCAAGTCTCTACAAGCCACGGCGCAGCATGAGATCAAGAAGATGCAAGACCGATGGTGGGGAAAAAAAGGCAGAAGAAATCCAGCGGTTTGCTGATATGAAAAACTACAAACAATTTTATAGTGCTCTCAAGACTGTCTATGGGCCATCAAAACCCACCACCACTCCCTTGCTATCCTCTGACGGTGACACTCTCATAAAAGATAAAAAAGGCATCAGCAACAGGTGGAAAGAACACTTCAGTCACTTCTCAACCGACCCTCTTCAATCGACCAAAGCGCCCGTGGCTAGATTCCCCCAAAACCGCACCATTGAACAACTTGACGTCCCTCCTTCAATAGAGGAAGTCCAAAAAGCCATTAAACAAATGAGTACAGGCAGGGCACCCGGTTAAGACGGGATCCCAACCAAGGTGTACAAGGCCTTAAATGGAAAGGCGCTCCAGGCATTCCACATAGTACTGACCAGCATATGGGAAGAGGAAGACATGCCCCCAGAACTCAGAGATGCCTCCATCGTAGCCCTATACAAGAACAAAGGTGCACGAGCAGCCTGCGACAACTACAGAGGCATCTCACTTCTCTCCACTGCTGGAAAAATCCTCACCCGTGTTATACTCAACAGACTCCTGTCATCTGTTTCAGAGCAGAACCTGCCTGAATCACAATGTGGCTTCTGACCAAATCGCAGCACCATCGACATGGTCTTCACGGTGAGGCAAATGCAGGAAAAATGCCTTGAGCAGAACCTGAGTCTCTACATTGTCTTCATAGACCTGATGAAGGCGTTCGACACAGTGAACAGGGACTCATTGTGGGTGATCCTTAGCAAGCTCGGTTGCCCAGCAAAATTCGTCAAACTGATCCAGCTCTTTCATGTCGACATGACGGGACGTCCTATCGGGTGGAGAGACTTCCAATCGCTTCAACATCTCCAATTGCATGAAACAAGGCTGCATCCTTGCTCTGGTTCCATTCAACCTATCCTTCACCCAAGTATTATGACATGCTGTGATGGATCTAGACCTGGGCGTCTACATCAAATACCGACTGGATGGCTCACTATTCGACCTTTGCTGCCTGACTGCAAAAATAAAGACAACAGAGAGACTCATCCTGGAAGCTCTCTTCGCAGATGACTGTGCTCTCATGGCCCACCAAGAAAATCATCTCCAAACCATTGTGGACAGATTCTCCACCACAACAAAACTGTTTGGCCTGACTATCAGCCTCAGCAAAATAGAGGTGCTGTTCCAACCTGCACCAGGGAGGCCAACTAACCAGCCGTGCATTACAATCAACGGTACGCAGCTTTCTAACATCAAAACTTTCAAGTACCTGGGCAGCACCATCACCAACGACGGGTCCCTAGACCACAAGATTAATGCCAGGATGCAAAAGGCCAGCCAGGCACTCGGGCGGCTGCGCTCCAAAGTCCTCCAACACAGCGGTGTAAGCACTGCGACGAAGCTCAAAGTTTATAACGCAGCGGTCCTCAGCTCGCTCCTGTACGGTTGTGAGACATGGACACTGTACCGGAAGCACATGAAACAGCTGGAGCAATTCCACCAACGCTCTCTCCGGTCAATCATGAGGATCCGATGGCAGGACTGAATCACCAACCAGGAAGTCCTCGACAGAGCCAACTCCACCAGCATCGAAGTCATGGTCCTCCAAACCCAGCTACAATGGTCTGGACACGTCATCCGCATGGACCCACAGCGAATACCAAGACAGGTATTCTATGGTGAACTGTTAGCTGGACTCAGGAAACAAGGCCGACCAAAGAAAAGATACAAGGATCAGCTAAAGTCAAATTTGAAGTGGGCTGGCATTACAACAAAGCAACTAGAACTCGCTGCCTCTGTCAGAAGCAGCTGGTGAACCCACATTAACCATGCCACCACCACCTTTGAAGATGAACGATGTCGCGACGTCTTGCCGCTGCGCGTGAATGCCGACACCAGGCCACAACCTCACCTCCCGTAACAACTGGTGTTCCATGCCCCATATGCCACAAACTTTGAGCCTCAGTCTTTGGACTTCAAAGCCATATGAGGGTACACCGTAGATGAAAACGCACAAAGACAATTGTCATTCTCAGACACCAAGAGACTACTACTATTTAAGCAGAATAAAACAATCTGAGATATTGAAGCCTAGTAAGGAGAAAGGAAATATCTGGAAAAAGATAACAATTCAGATTTTTAGAAAACCAAAAATTACTCTGATTTAAAAAAAAATCACCCCATTCAATTAATAAATAGATCAAAAGACCAAATCTTTTCCAACTTTATTGGAGCCAGGGAACACTTTAGAAGTATAGACCTCAATTACAAAATGTTTGTAAATGCATAAAATGAAATACATGCAATTAAAAAGTATAACGGAAATCAATTTTATTAAAATAGTTATCAGAATATTATTAAAGTTCACAAACCCAAAGTTAAGAAATCTTTTAAATTTATCCTTTCTTTGTTATTCAAAACACCACAATTCTTAAATTGTTTAAACCTTAAAATGTTTATCTTACATTATGAAATCTCTCCTCAACACAGCAACATGCGAGAAACATTAAGTTTCTTTAAAGAAGAAATTAACCGTTACAGAAAGCTTGCTAAAAGTAAACCTAGAACTGAATTTTTTTAAGAGCTTAAAATACTGGATGATTTTGAAATATGTAGTAAAAAGTTCATTTTGAACTTAATTTACCATTTGGAAGCATGCCACTTAACAAGCAGAGTTAAGCAACCGTTTTAAACTGTCTATACTACCCAATAATATTTTTCATAGAACTTCTCAGACACAATTAACAGCTTTAGATTTCTTCTTAGATTAATGTAAAATACTGTGCAACCTCTAAAAACTGACCCATGTTTTCTATAAATCAAGTATATACCTCCAACAAAATAATTTATAAAAGCCCCTGAACACAGGTTTCCAAAAATGCTTGTAGATTTAAATGCACATCTACAGGAACCAGTGTACTTTGTAAATAGTTAGGACCATCTATAAACTGATATGTGAGATCAAAAACAAAGAAGTCTGTCTTGGGATTTAAGCAGTAAATTTCATATAAATAAAGCTACAGGTAAAAATAATGTGTTAATAATCAGTTTAAACTGCAAAAAAAGTTTATTATTTAATCTTTAACTTACTATTGAACACTAAGTTATATGAATTTTTCTAACTCTTCAAAAATTTATTAACTTCTGTGACAGAGGCTGGCACTAGGCTGGAAAAAATGCCAGAATGAAGAGTATGTGAAATTGATCACCTTGACGGGGTAGGGACCCCAGGAGTGGAATCAAGAGGAGGAGAAGACTCTGGCTGTGAGAGCAGTGAGGTCTCTCCATCTTGAGAAGCCAAAGAGAAGTTGGGGAAAAAGACTTTCTCCTGAGGGTTACCAATTTTTCCTGCTGGTGACTGGAAATCTTTCCCCCCAACACTTCCCAATTGAAGGGACTTTCTGAAGAGAAACCAGACTCAGCCCAGGTACAGTTGCCCAGGGGTGAGTCAACCTGACTTTCAGGGGGCTCAGGCTGCCAAGGCCTGAGTTCCCTCCAAAGTCCAGGAGGGAAGGGAAAGGGTTTAGATAGAGACAGGGATCCCCTTTCCCCACTTTCCTTTTCCCATTCTTCCCTGCCCTGTTATTCCTTTTGTATTATCTGATTCAGCTAACATTAAAAGTTATCAGTTCCCCAAGCTGAGTGTGAGTGAACGGATCAAGGGGAGGCCTTTTGGTCTCAAGTAGTGGAGGGAGGAACAAGAGGGACAAGAGCAAATTGGGGAGAGCAGCTTTAGCTAAGGAGGAAAGGCAGAAGGGGGAAAATCTTCAAACCCCCTCTCCTCTCTCTGAGCCAACCCATTACATCTGCTGTCTCCCCTGATCCCCATTTTGTGGAAGGGGAGGTCTCCTCTCTTTCCCCTTATCCATACCGAAAGTACAAACTACCCTTCGGTTATAAACTTCCATCCTTTTTATTTTTTTAATACACTTAATTTTTAAAGTCCTAAATCTACATCTGTGTGGGTTCTTTTTGCATATCTGAAAATATTATAGTAATGAAAAGAGCTTACTATGTCATATAGATTGTGAAAGAAAGTCCAGGTCTCAGGTCTCCCTATTTACTTTTTAATAAGACCATAAAGACACAGGAGCAGGTAGGTAGCAGTGGATAGAAAGGCATGGCCTAGAGATGGGAAGTCTTGGGTTCAAGTCCAGCCTCTGACACTTCCTAGCTATGTAAGTCTGGGCAAATCACTTAACCCATTTGCCTAGGCCTTACGTAGTATTATTGTTTCTAAGACAGAAGGTACAGGTCTTTAAAAATAATAACTGTTTGGGCAGTTAAGTGGCATAATGGATAAAAGTATCAGGCCTGGAGTCAGGAGATTCATCTCCCTGAATTCAAATGTGGCCTCAGACATTTCCTAGCTTTGTGACCCTGCACAAGTCATTTAACCATGTTGGTCTCAGTTTCCTCATCTATAAATTGAGCTGGAAAAGGAAATGGCAAACAACTCCAGTATCTTTGCAACGAAAATTTGAAACATAGTTGTGAAGAGTCAAGCACAACTGAAAAGCAACTGGACAACAAATAAAAAATATTTGACAATTTAACATTTCACATGTAAGTAAACAAAAATACATACATAAATACATATGTATATAATTGTGTATATTGATTTGTTTCTGACTAGGAGGTTATAATGTTTGTGAACTAAAGAAATGGAAAATGTCAATTTTTAAGGTACTTACATATAACATACTAATTTATTTTAGTATGACAATGAAAAAAGTATAGCTTTTTTCAGCCATAGAATGAATGTTTCTTTTTTATCTTAGTCCCCTCTGTAGTCTTTAATTGGCAGTTTGCAAGATACCATTCCATAGTTCTGGAAAAATCATTTGGGCTATGTAGAAAGTGAATACACTATGTTCTAAGTGTGCTAACATGTCATAGTAACAAGAAAAGAATTAAACTAGATAAAAACTATGAAGATTTATTACCAGAAGGTTCATAATTTTTAATCAGCACACTCAAATATTAGAGTAGATAAAACTGTAAATGAAATGGTATTTCTACCACTTTGCCAATAATACTGACTTGCTAAATTTCTATCAACATTTCTAATTTATTTTTTAAAAGCGACAATCATACTTTTTATCCCTGTTTCTTTTACATAACAAAAAAATTTAAGTTCAATAGGCTAACCCTATTCTATTCCTATTCTTTATTGTCCAAGTAAGACAATAAAAGACAAAGCAAATTCATTTTCCATTTTCCTACACCATATACATATATGTATAATTTTTATGAGAAGCAAGTATGCAGAAAGATTCAAAGTGGAATATACTCCAAAAATTTGAAGCTTTCTACTATTAATTAATAAGAAAATAACAAGAATGACTGTCATCCTAATAGGGAGGCAGCGTAATGAAATGGACTTAAGGTCCAAAGAACTAGGGTCAAATCCCTATCTAGCACTTTGTGTGTAATCCTGAATAAGTAAGTGAATCTGGGCTTCATTTTCCTCATATTTAAAAAAAAAGGGGGGGGAGGGAGAATAATACCTATCCCATCTATTCTGCATTACCATTAGAAACAAAATGAAATATTGCATGGAAAACACTTGTGATAGACTATCTTACCTTATGGAGTATTTTTAAATCATAGATATTGCCAAGTATATGTCATTCATGGAGTCTATTTTGGCTATCATAATAGCAATAACAGCATAACTTTTTAAAGAAAAGTTTTAGGAACAAAAATAATGTTTCCATGCAGCTGAAGGTTTTTATAACAGCAAACATGGAACCTAATAATCAACAAACATTTGCTAGTATAGGTTGATTTAAGGTCATTCTACTTTGATATGGACAAAATTTTATCATTTAATTAAAGAAAGCATTGAAGCACAGTGACTTAAGCAATAAAATGCAAACTCAAGTAGTGAGGACAATGATTTACTCTATCAGAGGTAGTTTAAGGCCCACATTGTCTTTTTCAGAGTAAAAAAAATTTTTTTAATTCTTAATTAATATTTTAAAAAATTAGTGGGGGGAGGGAGGACAGAGCCAAAATGGCAGCTTACTAACATCAAAAGCTGCAACTGCTCTGACAATCCTTCCAAAAAGCCAGTCTGGATACCAGATTAATTGGGATAAGTAGCACGATACTCTCATTAGGATTTCTATAATCTTCAGACATCTCCTATCCAAGTTCTCTAATTATTATGTGTTTTATAAACAAAATTTCACTAGATGAGATGATACCAAGAGTACCCTTAAAAAAGCAATAGGGTTCTCTACTCTTCTGCCTAGAGGAAGAGATTTGAGAGTCAAATGGGAAATGGAGGAGGCGGGGGGGGGGGGGGGGGGGCCGAAGGAGGGTAATTATATTAGTACATGAACATGGAAGGAAAGAAAGAATATGAGCCAAGGGATAGAGGCAGGTCTGGGCAGGGCATGTATAGAGTTCAATGTTATTACATTTGGCTTCTGAATCTCATTCCTGTTTGTTACTCTGTTTGCTTCAATTATTCTTCCCTATTGGACCAGGGATGGATATTTTCTGATTACTTTCACAGCAAATACATGCCAGCAGTGTCCTTATCCATTACACCTCCAAAGCTGTATTCCATCTCCTCTTTCCACAAACAAGAAAAACAAGAGTAATGCCTACACGAATACTGATTGATACACCCCCCCCCCAGCCCACCCACTACTGGTGTATTCCCAGTGTTCAATCCTCAGATCTAATTCTGTTAAAAGATTCAGGGAAGAAATATTCAGCAATATTGAAAGATGCCAAACATCAAAGAGAAAGTTCAGTGAGAAAAGACTATAGAATCTGGCAATTATGAAATCACTACTAATCAGTATCAGTTGTGATGGGTCTTTCTCCATAAACTACAGATTTTCTCATCATTTTAAAGTTTCCACGATCTTATATTTTTCTATTTCATTATCCTTAAAATGTAATCTTAAATAAAAACCATTAATTTTTCTTAGGGAGTTGGGACAAAGCTAGTAAAAAAGAAAATGCAAGGTGTGACATGGGAGAGACCATTTTGAAGCACTTAATTACATGCTTCTAGCACAGTGACCAAATCATTAAAAAAAATTAAAAACCTCAATTTTAAGTGTATTATGCTTTTTTTAAGGCAAAATATAGTTCCTAGGATTTCCTTCATGTATAAGTAAATTAAATCAAGACAATTTTTAAACTTTGTCTTAAGAAATAAAATCAATAATTTATGTAAAACTGAATTGTATGTGATATTTTAAGTGACTACCTGTCAACTCTAAACATCAAAGCAGGCATTAAACACCTATTAACTAGGAGCTTTCTAAAGGGCATATTTCATTGTGGCATAGAACAAGCACAGACATAACCTCAATTTCATAGTGAGGCAACTCAAAATGTGTTATAGGAATTCACCATCATAGCTAGGCATATAAATGGAGAATTGAGAATGATTAAAAATATTCAGAAACAAAGTTCACAAAGGGGGAAAAAGTGTATTATTCAATTAATAAAGGCACTCACTAAAACAAGATTTGCCTGAATAAAAGAAAAAAACTTCAATTATTTCAGAAGCATTATATAAGACAGTTTGCCCTAGGTACAGTGGGAAAAGTCCTAGAAGAAAAATAAAGAAACTTGAGTTGAAATCCTAACTGAGGACTAACTAGTTACATGTCCTTAGACAAGTCATCTAAACCCAAATAGGCCTTCAGTTTATTCAAGTTATAAGGAGGCTGAAGTTAATGATCTCTAAAGGTCATTTATAATTCCCTTTTTAATTATAACAGGAATAAAATATAATGCTTTTAATATGCAAATTACAAATCTTTATTTTAGCGCTTTTTTTTTGCTTTTACTAAAGTAGGTCATAATATCTTAGATGTCAGACCCTCTCATTTACAGATGTGGAAAATAAGGATGAGAGACTTCTCAATTATTTGCTGACGGTTACAAGAATAATGACAGAATAAAAAATTGAATCCAGGTCTCCTGACTCCAAATCCAGAGCTCTTTCCACTGCACCACACAATAAGCAGGTCTCTGCCACTCAAAAACAATGATAATGACCATATTTTACAAAAACATACATAATCAATTACAAAGAGAAGTATCAAGGCATTGTGTCTAGAGAACCCACCCTAAGACTAAAGGCCCTAAGTTTGTCTCACCTCCACAATCATGGCTAAGTGATCAGAGCAAATCATTTAACCTCTCAGTGCACCAGGCAACTTAAAATACTAAACTTTATACAGCTAGAGACAATCTGCGTAGGGAAAATAAATTTCCTCCCTATCCAAGGAAATCATAGTTCTAGTCCAAAATAATTGGGGGTTTTTTTTAGTACTATTGTCTGTTTTGTTGTTGTTTGGGGGGGGTAGAAGGGTGTTATGTTACTACTATTATTGGCACAGATATCTTAATGAGAGACAATAGAGCTCAGAGTCAAGACACACAAAATTCCCAACACAAAAGATGTAAGACCCTGAGGAAGTTACTTAACCTCTCAAAGCTCCAGACCTGTCTTTTAAGATTAAATTGCTGAATGGATGCAGATCTGCACTGATAGAAAGTTTCCTTGTTGGGAGTTCCCTGCATCACTAAAATTAAAGACCTAGACAAAAGATATGGATATGGAATGGGTATGGGTATGAATAGAAAGACAGATATGGTAGAGGGACAGAAAGCCTCAGAGTCAGAAAGAAGTAGATTCAAAGTAGTTTTAAAACCAGACCAGTCTGCTAGTTACTCTCTCAAGTCTTTCCCCAGTCTAATCCATCCTCCACTTAGACATTATTTGATTGATCTTCCTAAAGCACAGGCTCCCCATTTGCCACCCCTCCCTCTGTTTAATAGACTTCAGAGGCTTCCTATCACCTCAGGGTACAAATGCAAAATCCTGTTTAGCATTCAAAATCCTAGATAACCAGAACAACCCACATTCTTCAATCACTTGGCTTTTCCCATGTTGATGGCTAGGCTAAACACTTTCTTAGTATTTATGGATCCTACCTAACAGGTTCTGAAGAATATACTTATTTGTTTTCTGAGTTGCCTGGTGTTAATACTCACAGGGATGCCTAACAAGATTGTTTCCATGACTGTATCTTTACTAAGGAAATGTAGAGCATTGGTTAGAAGCATTCTCTTCTCTTCTACTCTTCATCTCAAAATTCACTGATACTTTCACTGATCTCTTTCCTTACTCCAATCTCCAAGAAGATATGGTCCTTCTCACTAAGACCATCTTTCTACTTCTATCTTTTATCCTATCCCTTCCTGTCTCCTCTTCTGGCACATTACAAATTTTACTCCCAATTTCTTTCATCTTCCTATGTACTGGCTCATTCCCTGTAGTCTATAAAAATGCCCAGGTCTTTCCCTTTGTTAAATACTCTCACTTGAAATAGTATCCCCATATAATAGCAAATTCCTTACAAATAAAAGTCTTGGAACAGTCAAGGTCAATCAGGAAGGTTTAAAAATTTGCCATACTATGTGAAGATCCAGTTGGAATTAGATAAGAACTTACAGAATTCAGATGTATTTAGCAGCACAAAAATAAGAATAGGGATGGTGGTTGGTGGAAGTCAGGTATATTATTTCGATGAAACATTCAAAGGTATAGTATAGGCCAGTATATATCTGAATTAACTAAATACAGGGTTAAAATGGCAGAAGTTAAAAAATTAGGCCAGAGTATAGATGATAGATGGGGATAACAGGTAGGAAAGAAGGACAATTTGAGAATGAAGAATATGTTTAAAAGTAAGGCAAAGGAAAAATCTGGAAGCACAAGATATCATATAAAGGATGAATTTAATAGTTCACCATCATAAATGTGAAAAACAGAATTTGAAGGGAATGCTTGATCAAAGCTATTGACCATTACTGTGCTGAACATGAAATGGTATGAGAATAAGAATTATTGCAGATGAATATGCTGAAGAGGGGACAAATGTATATACTAAAATCCCCTAGTATGAAGACAGAAGTGGTAGTAGAAAGACTGTAAGTCTAGTACTATACTACTCAAGAATGAAAGGAAAATAACCTGGAGTCCAGATTTACAGAAAAAAAATTATCTAAACCAAAGGCAGCAGGGTTAGAAGTAGGACCAGGCCTTGAGCTCACAAAGGAAGATCTTCTTTGTTAAGATTAACACTCCACACTCATTGAGTTGACTGATCTGGCCAAGCAAGCCAACCCAGAGGAGATTGAAATAGGAGAGGAAGAGGAAAAGAATAAGCTGAACCCTAAAGAGGTGCTGGTAGAAAAGCAAACTATACCAGTCACTATCTTCATGAAGCTGAAAAAAAAAACATATTACAAAAAGAAAAAAGAAGGCAAAACCAATGTAACCATGATTGAAAGGGAAATAGAAAACTTAGGGGGGGGGGGGGGTAATATCAAGTATCTCTGACACAGACCTCATTTCTCAAATATATAGAGAACAGAGTCAAAATGTTTAAGAATAAAAGGCATTCTCTAATTGATAAATGGTCAAAGGATATGAACAGGTAGTTCTCAGATGAAGGAATTAAAATTATTTATAGGCATATTAAAAATGTTCCAAATCACTATTAACTAGAGAATTGCAAATTAAAACAACTCTGAAATACCACTTCATATCTATCAGACAGGCTATGTCAAAAAAGGAAAATGATGAACGTACAGGGGGCATATGGGAAAATTAAGACACTAATTTACTGTTGGTGGAGCTGTGAACTAATAGTCATTCTGGAGAACAATTTGGAAGTATGTCCAAAACGCCATCAAACTGCATATACCTTTTAATCTAGAAATACCACTAGTAGGTCTATATCCCATAGATAGCAAAGATAGGGGGAAAGGACCCATACATACAACAATATTTATAGCAGCTCTTTTTGTGATGGCAAAAAACTGGAAACTGATGGGTGTCCATCAACTGGGAATGGCTGAACCAGATGCAGTATATAATTGTATTAGAATACTATTGTGCCCTAAGAAATAACGAATAGGACAAGCATCAAAAAAAAAAAACAACTAGACAGACTTATGTGAAGTGATGCAAAGGGAAGTGAGCCAGACCAAGACAAAGTTATACAAAGTAACAACATTTAATGTACAATGATCAACTGTTAATATATTAACTATTATCAACAAGGCAATGAACCAGGACAACCTCAAAGGACTCATGAAAATGGAATTTTCCACTGCCATAGAAGGAACTGATAAGAGTCTGAATGCAGATTTGAAGCATACTCTTCTTCACTTTATTTCCCTTCATGAATTTATCTCTAGCATAAGCAATATGTCTTCTACAACACTACAAACATGGAAATACGTATAGTGTGAAAACACATTTACAATCTCTATATTACCTGCCTTGTTGAGTTCACTGATAGCCTGGCCTGCCTTCCTTCCTTCCTTACCTTTCATCCTTCCTTCATCCCTCCCTACCTCCCTCCTTCCTTTTTTCCTTTCTCCTTCCCTCCCTTTATTTTAAAGTTTTTATTTCTATTTTTAACATGTTGGTAAAATTTTAATAAGCATTTTATGATGTTTTGCAGGCCATTTTTTCTCTCTCCCACTCTCCTCAAGAAGGCAGGTGATCATCATATATTATTGTTTCTCTGGACAATGTTCTCCTGATTTTGCTAACTTCACCCTGTATCACTTCATATAAATCTTTCCAGACTTTTTTTGGGAATCATCTTGCTTTATCCTTTCTTAAGGCATAATAGTATTCCATTATAATCATATACAACAATTTGTTCAGCCATTCTCCAACTGATGAACATTTCCTGTTTTTAATGTAGTCTATCTTAGGTTATAAAATCTTAAGCTAGAGGGAGTTACATTTGAAGTAGTACATATCACCACATGAATAAGGCATTAAAAAAATAAAAATTTGTTATCTATGTATGAAACACTCAGGATACAAAGTTTCAAACAGTCTCAGTTCAGCACCTTTTTTTTTTTAAACCCTTACCTTCTATCTTAAAACCAATACTATGTATCGGTTCTAAGAAAGAAGAGTGGTAAGAGCCAAGCAATGGGGGTTAAGGGACTTGCCCAAGGTGACACAGTGTCTGAGATCATATGTGAACCCAAGACCTCCCCCTACCCCCCCCCCCTCTTGGTCTGGCTCCCAATCTACTTAGCCACCTAGCTGCCCCCTCAGTTCAGTACCTTCTCACAAAACTAAAATATTTTGCTACAACATTCCTGTGATGCTTGCATATCTAGTATAAAAACTGTACATTGCAGTTTTTATAAAACTTATATATATGCCCTATAGGCATGGTCTATTTTTCTGAAAACATGGCTATTTTTACACATTACTGCTTGATAGCACCCACTCCAATAAATGTATAAACAACACCACAGGCTTTCTCAGAGTAAAGCTTTTCTTTTTTTAATGGGTTCTAGATCTTTAGCTAGATATTGAGTCAAATATCCCAGTTCCTCTATTATAGAAATATGCTTTAGATGACTGCACATGTATAATATATATCAAATTGTTTGGCTTCTCAATAAGTAGGGAGGGGAAGGAGGGAGAGAGAGAAAATTTGAAACATAAAACTTTAAAAAAACAAATGTTAAAAATTGTTTTTGGATGTAATTAGGGAAAAAATAAAATATTATATGAGGGGGGAAAAAACCAAGTACCCCAGTTTTAGCTTAGGCTTAAACTGTACTAAAAATTTTCCCACAAAATCCATAAAAACAAAAGACAGGAAAAACATTACTTTTGTTATCACAGTAACAGTTTCTAGTTTCCCTATCATTCATTTTTCATACTTTCTTAACTTGTTTCAAAGTAATTTCATTTGAAACTACCTATTAACTAGCCTAGAATCTTTTCTTTCATTCTAAGTCTGATCTCATTGAAAAGTATACAATTTTCAAGCCACGATAGACCTAGGAGATCATCAAGTACTGGAATTTTTAACCTTTCTTTGTGTCACAAAACCCTTTAGCAGTCTAATAAAGCTCATGAACATCTTCAATGAACTATTTTCTCTGGCTGTCTCTCATGCCTACCTGCTGACAACTCTGGCTTCCTTCAAATCCAAGCTGAAATCTCCCTTCCTATAGGAAGCTTTTCCCAATCTCTCTTACTCTAATGCCTTTTCTCTGTTAATAACTTTCTAATTTTTCTATATATTGCATATTTGTTCATAGAGAGAAGGAAGGAAATAAGCATTTATATAGTGCCTGGTATGTACTAGGTGCTTTAAGAAATTATAATCTCATTTGATTCTCACAATTTAGGAAGTAAAGTATTATTATTCAATTTTATAATTGAGGAAATTGAGGAAGCGGGTAACATAACAATTAAGTGTTTGAAGCCAAATTTGAACTTGATTTTCTTCCTGATTCCAATCCTAGCATTCTTATCTACTGACCAAAATTATATCAATCCTGGGGATGTCTTTTGACACTAGAATAAATTAGATTAGAAGTAGAGTTGCGCAAAATCATTAGTCTCACTCTCTCTTCCAGAGTCATCAAAGTCCAATGGCAAGACATGTCAAGACAACTGGTGATGGCCTAGGATGCTGTGGGGAATCATCCTATTGAACAAATTGTTCTCATTTACCGACTGCTGCTACTGTAAGATTCCAGTTAAAACTGGTAACACAAATTTATAATGTAATCAGTGTGTAACTTCCTTCAGCTGCCTTTCAGCAACATTTTAATTCAGGGCTGGGGGTAGTTAGGGATGATTGGCAATAAAATACAGGAGGTAAAGGATTAGAGAGTAGAAAACAGTATGAAGTTGAATTGGTTAACTATATGATTAAGTTAAGGAAAAAAGGAAAGTGAAGTTAGAGCCTGGGTAACAGGTTGAGAAAAATAAGACAGGTCAGGAAGAAAGGTTATAACTATGATGAAGGGCAAAACTAGAAGGACTGAGGCATAGGAAGTGTTGGAATAATATAAGATTACAGTTCCAGTACAAGAATGTCAACATTTTTGATTAAGGAAATGGAATGCTTGTGGTTAATGGTGAGATTTTGGGTATGGCCATGCCTGTGACTGAAGTGGAATGAAAGAACAGGTCTTTAGATTTAAGAAGCCTGAGGTACTTACTAGGAGGTTAGAAAGTTTGAAGAAGCATCAATAAATGTACATTGAAGTCACTCCACAAAAGGGTAAGAGTTGGAAAAAAGTTATTAACAAGGTTCTGAATTCCTTAAGAAAAGAATAATGCACTGTGGTACAATCGAAGGTAATGGACTTCTCCATTAGGGTCAATGCAATGTCCCAGAACAACTTTTGGGGATCTAAAAAACACTATTCACAAGCAGAGGATAAACTGTGGGATGATGAAAAGCAACTGCTTGATTACAGGGGCTGAGGGGAAATGACTGAGGAGAGACTCTAAATGAAGACTCTAGTGCAAATACCAACAACATGGAAATGGGTTCGAATCAAGAACACATGTGAAACCCAGTGGAATTGTGCGTTGGCTATGGGAGAAGTGGGGGGGGGGGGGGGAGAAAATGATCATTGTTTCCAATGAATAATGTTTGTAAATGACCAAATAAAATAATGTTAAGAAAGAAAGAAAGAAAGAAAGAAAGAAAGAAAGAAAGAAAGAAAGAAAGAAAGAAAGAAAGAAAGAAAGAAAGAAAGAAAGAAAGAAAGAAAGAAAGAAAGAAAGAAAGAAAGAAAGAAAGAAAGAAAGAAAGAAAGAAAGAAAGAAAGAAAGAAAGGAAGGAAAAATGACATCAATATGCTGCCAACTCCTGACAATTCTACCTTTCAAATAGGCCCCCATACTAGTATTAAGCCCCTTATCTCCAGAATCAAATATAAAATATCCTTTTGGTTTAAAGCTTTCATAACCTTGCCTCCAACTCTCTTGTCTTCTAGCACCTTACTCTTCTCCACGTATTCTGCAATCAAGTTGGCAATGGCCTTCTTACTGTTTCTCAACCAGTTACTCAATCTCTCAACTCAAAGCATTTTCACTGGCTGTCCTTCTAGACCTAGAATTCTTCCCCACCTCATCCCCTGGTTTTCTTGGCTTCCTTCAAATCACAGCTAAAATCTCATCTTCTTCATGAAGCTTTCCCTCATCTCCCTTAACATCAGTGATTTCCCTCTATAGTTTAGCTCCAATTTATCCTATCTGTATCTATTTTTCAAAGGGTTGTTTGCATGTTGTTTTACCCATTCGACTGTGAGCTCCTTGAAAGCTAACAAGACTGGGTTTGGGGCATTTCTTTGCATCCCCAGTGCTTACCACAATGCCTGACATATGGTAAATACTTAATAAATAAATGTTTGTTGACTAGACCTGGATGTCAATACAAAATATCCACTATGATTAGAGTGGTAAATTTTGGCAGCATGGATTTTAAAAGAGAAAAGTGATAAAGGCAAAGACAGAGTCTGAAAGTGACAGATTTGGCAAGTATTTTGACTCCTTCCACTCAGGACCAGTGAGTCAAGAGGTGTCAGTGAAAGCACATCCAATAATGGAAAGGATGGACAGGAATGCAGTGTCGCCTAAGTGACTAATACAGAGATAGGAGGAGTAACAGGTGATAGTGAGTGGTAACTAAACTAGTAGTAATGGGTGGCAGATCTATTATAATGCTCCTTGGAGGCAGGAATTGTTTTTCCTTCTTTATTTTTGCAATGTTTGTTAGCACAGTGCTTGGCACACATGTAAAACAGCCAATGACTCATGGGACCTTAACCAAGTTCTAACAAAGGCTTGATATAGCAACTTTTAACTTAAACATTACTGAGTTTTTTTAATTATTTGAAAAATACATTAACACAACCAAAAAAAAGTAAGTTAACAATGAATTATTCTTCCACTGAGTTATAAAGAGGGGAAGTATCTATTAATTTCTTTTCTAAATCATTGCTCTCTGGATCACTTTTTTTTTTTTAATTCAAAGCCTTTATAAAGTCTGAAATCGAGCTACCTGGACTGATTTACTACTTTCAGACATATGGAAAATAAATGTGTGTGTGAATCTATGCATGTGTATGCAAATATACAATACACATTATATACTTACATATACACATGTAAGTTTCTGGTTTGGTCTGTCCAAAATTTCATTCACATTTATTAATCACCTACTTGCTATATATGCAAAGTACTACAATAGTCACTAGGGATATAAAGACAGAAAAGATTATGTAATATCATGGAACTACTGAGATGATACCCTATGTACACAAGTAAAAAAAAATAAAAATGGAAGAAGTTGAAAATAGGAAAAATATAAGAAATAAGGGAAGGTATCAAAAAAGGGGCACCAAAGATAAATTTTAGAGAAAGATTAGGCTTCTGACATGTAAAGAAGAGTAGAGTATAATGGACAGAAGGAACAGGTCATTCATATGCAAAGAGTTCTGGAGTTATCAAATTCAGAAAAAAACCTGCTAATCTACTTTCTGACAAGCACACTGAATTCATGAAGGAAAGTAATATAAAATAAGAGAAGCCAGAATATGTCCTAAATACCCTTCTAAGACAATCGGGATATTTTAACCTACACACAATATAAAGCAACTAGTGGTTAGTTGGCAATCAAGCAACCAATAAGTCCTTTTTAAAGTATCTACTACATCTAAGGCAGTGAAAACACATAGACAAAACTGAACAGATCCTGTCCTCAAGGAATCTATATTCTACAGGAGAAATAACGTATGCTCATGTCAGTATAAATAAAACTATATTCAAAGGAAGTAAAAGGTAATTCTGTGAAGGAGACACATCAGTGGCTGGGGGAATCAAGAAAAGCCTGACATAGGAAGTAGCATTTGAGCTAAGCTTTGAAGGAAGCCAGGATTCTAAGAGCCAGAAGCAAGACATCCCAGACATAAACAGGGGCAGCCTGTTTAAACGTGTAGAGGAAGAAACTGGAATACAATGTCTGAGGTACAGAAAAAAAGTCAGTTTAAAGGGACTAAAGAATATATGAAGGTAAATAACACATAAGAAAACTGGAAATGTAGGATAAAAGCCAGACTGTGAGGAGCAGGAGTTTACTAAGTTGGGAAGTGGCATGGTCAGACCTATGCCTTAGGAAGATTATTCTAGCAGTTATGTAGACAGATTTGACCAAGGAGAGACTATAGTCAAGGAAACCAATTAGGAGGCTATTATAGAAATCCAGGTAAGAGTTGATGAGAGCTTGTATTATGGTACAAAGCATGAATGGATAAAATGAGTTAGAGTGAAGAAATGTAGATGCAAAATTGACAAGACTTGGCATCTGAATGGACATTAGGAAAAGGAAGGGAAGAGAGAAGAGCTTAAGATTTAGTGGCTGGGCAGATAGTGATTCCCTCTACAGAAATAAGGGATTTTGAAGGAGACATATTTAGAGACAATAATAAAATTTATCTTGAATGAGTTTGCGAAGCCTAAAAGACATTCTGTGGGGTGTAGCGAGGGAAATTATAGGATGCAAGAAAATGATTGACAGGGCGTGAGACTCAGAATCTTTCTGAGCCTGGTTGAGTCAGAACTCCTGGGAACAGACTACCAACTGTCACTCTGGAGCTGCAAGTTGAAGGAGAAAGGTGTGTGGCTGAGACATTCTGGAAATCCATCCATCAAACAACTGGCCTTGAGAATTTACTAGCTGTGGTAAGAATATCTCCAGTCTTCCTGGTGGACAGCTGAACTGGGGAAAAGATCTCTACCTTGCTGGGACATCTGAGGATATCAGCTGGACTCCTGTACCTGACTCACCAAGGACTCTGTGAGAAATCTAGTTACCTGTTGGACTTGCCTTTAAGAATTTATGTAATTAGTTATGGTAGTTAAACAGTGGGTTTAGAGGGTAAAGCAGGCAGATTTCCCTTCTCCCATTTTCCTTCCTCCCTTCATCCCTTCACCGTTAATAAATTCAATATTATTTATATATGCTCTTTTTTCTTTGTATTACCTTCCTTCCCCCTTTCCTAAATATAGATTTAACAGGGGAAATTATCAAGTAGGCAGATGACAATGTAATGTAATTCAAGAGAAAAAATTAGGTTTAGATGAATAGTATCAATTAAGCAAGCACTATTAAGTGGCTACTATACATGCAACTAAGTGGCAACATAAATAATGTGCCAGGTTAAGAAGAGTCCAAATCCTGCCTCAGAAACTACCTATGTGCCATTGGGGCAAGTCACTTAACCCGCCTTTCCTCATTGTAACTGGGAAAATATTATCACCTACACTTCACCAGTTGTGAAGGTAAAATGAAATAATACTTGTAAAGAATTTTCAAACCTTAATGAGATATGTAAACGATAGACATTATTATGTACCCAGCACTGGGCTAGGCCATAGGGGTACTGGGACCCAAATATATAGAAGAAAATAATCACAACTTGCAAAAGCTTATATTCTAATGGAGGAAGAGAACAAGTCCATTTAAAAAACACATAAAGAATATGAAATTAATAAAAACAAATATAAACAAAGAAATTAAATATAAGATGTTTGTAAATGAGGACAATAGCAGATGGAGAAATCAGAACTGGCTTTATATAGAAGATAGTACATGAGTTGCATTTTAAAGGAAGACAGGAGATAGGGAGGAGGGGATAAGATAGGTGTACTGCATTCCAGGATAATAGTATAACAACAGATACAAAAGCAACAATAGGGGAGGCAGAATGTTTTCTGGGAGAAACAGAAACTGGCAAGATTTAAGTCATCTATGTGGAAATATTTCATCCAATGGTAACTGATAACCTCAAGACAGCATATAAAGAAATAAAAGAATTCAGGATAGAACCCTAAGGAACAAACACCCACACTATAAATTAATTGTGATATAGGAAAAGAGACATAGAAACAATCATTAGAAATAGAGGGGGGAAAAAAACCAAGAATCACTGGAAATGTCAATGAGGAGGGGGAGCTCAGTAATATCAAAAATTACAGACAGATGAAGGAAATAAAGGACTGAGAAAAAGCTACTTGATTCTGCAAGTTAGAATTGTTAACCCTAAAAAGTACAGTTTCAATGAGTGGTAGGGTCAGAAATAAGATTGTAAAAGACTAACACATGAGTAATGAGAAAGTGAAATTTAGAGCATAGACCATTTTCCCTAAGAATTTACAAATGTAACACAGGACAAAGAAATAAAAGACTTGTCCATCCATGCTCTTATTTCATGACTACTCAGACCAGACTAACTTGTTTTGTAGTTCTGAAACTATACTCCCAAGTGAGTTTGTCTTTTAACTTCCTGCTACTGGATGAGCTAAGATGACAGCCATATCTAAGGGTCAATAAAAACTATACACTCTTCCCTGGCCCTCACCTAGATATCAATGACATGATGATAATGATGATGAAGAAGACAATAACAACTAAGATTTATTAGTTAATAAGATTTATTAAGATTACTTAGGGGATATTTTGAATCAGTCAACTTGTACCACTTAAAGTAACAAGGCATTCTATAGTTTTGACAGACATTTATCAGGTCAGAACCCCACTGCCCAATGAATCAATCAAAAAGTCTGAACTTGGTGTGAAGAGTTATTAATTTAGAAGGAACAAAATCTTCCAACAATTGGATAAATTAAATGATGCTATGACTGAAGTACAATAAAATTAATTAAAAACTCAGAGACACCCTGTCGGAGTTTGGATGCAGTTCAGATTGCAGCATACCCGTGTCAGGTCAGCTTAGTGATGAACAGAATTTCATCCAAAACCTGACAGGAAAAAGAGAAAGCCATTATCTCCTCCCTCTCCTTCCAGACTAGAAAATAACCTTGTGAATATTATGAAGTTGGAAGCTTTTGGACTTCTCATAAAGATCCTACCAGTAACCCTGGAACAGAAACAGTTGCTGGTAGCATTGGTATCAGAAGCAAAGTAAACTAGACACAATAAAAAAGATGGCTTCAGGATTCTATACCATACCTTAAAAGGGCAAATTAATGAACACCACCCCCCCATAAAGGATAAAAAGGACTTCTAGCAATCAGGAACTGTGAATTGCCCCTTCGATACAGGTCCTCTAGGTCTACGTCCACTTTTCCCTTGGACTCTGTACTTGTAAGGGGAAGTCTCTCAGGCTGGGAAGATGTTTTGTTACAACTATCCGGTTTCTAAAAGTTAACTGACTGTCTAGCTAATTGAATTCAATTGATACTCAAAGAGAAAGTATGCCAATCCCCATTGCTAGGCTCCTAGCCTAGAAAACAAACTCCAACTCCTTGGAATTACTATCCCTGCCCTTTTGCCTCATCTGCTGGAGGAGGAATAATAGTAGGGACCAGACCAGATAGCTAAGTATGTACTAGATGAAAGAGCCCAGAGGCAATGTGCTCTACATGGGGCTTCTTCTGTGACAAATATGGGGCCCTTCACATTTACAGGGACCTACTAGAATGATTACCCACCTGGAATTCTAGTTATGAAATAGTCTAGTTTCCAGGATGCACTAGAAAAAAATTAAGATTTTTCCCATTGTTTTAGAACATAATTGAACAATCTGTATTCTAATGTGTCTCCTTATAAATTAATCCAATTTCTTTCTGATAACTTTTGTTTCTCTGTGATCGAGAATGACTATTGTCTTTGTGCAGTTTCATCTACGGTGTACCCTCATGTGGCTTTGGAGTATAAAGGCTGAGGCGCAGAGTTTGTGGCACATGGGGCATGGGAAGCCAGTTGTTACGGGAGGTGCGGTTGTGGCCTGGTGTCGGCGTTCACGCGCAGCGGCAAGACGTCGACGTCGCTCATCTTCAAAGGTGGTGGCGGCATGGTTAATGTGGGTTCACCAGCTGCTTCTGTCAGAGGCAGCAAGTTCTAGTTGCTTTGGTGTAATGCCAGCCCACTACAAGTGGGACTTTAGCTGATCCTTGAATCTTTTCTTTGGTCGGCCTTGTTTCCTGAGTCCAGCGGACAGTTCACCATAGAATACCTGTCTTGGTATTCACTGTGGGTCCATGTGGATGACGTGTCCAGACCATCATAGCTGGGTTTTGAGGACCATGACTTCGATGCTGGTGGAGTTGGCTCTGTCGAGGACTTCCTGGTTGGTGATTCGGTCCTGCCATCGGGTCCTCATGATTGACCAGAGAGAGCGTTGTACTTGAAAGTGTTGACGTTAGAAAGCTGCGTCCTGTTGATTGTAATGCACGGCTGGTTAGTTGGCCTCCCTGGTGCAGGTTGGAACAGCACCTCTATTTTGCTGAGGCTGATAGTCAGGCCAAACAGTTTTGTTGCGGTGGAGAACCTGTCCACAATGGTTTGGAGATGATTTTCTTGGTGGGCCATGAGAGCACAGTCATCTGTGAAGAGAGCTTCCAGGATGAGTCTCTCTGTTGTCTTTGTTTTTGCAGTCAGGCGGCGAAGGTCAAATAGTGAGCCATCCAGTCAGTATTTGATGTAGACGCCCAGGTCTAGATCCATCACAGCATGTCGTAATACTTGGGTGAAAAATAGGTTGAATAGTATGGGAGCAAGGACACAGCCTTGTTTCACGCCATTGGAGATGCTGAAGCGATTGGAAGTCTCTCCACCCGATAGGACTTCCCCTGTCATGTCGGCATGAAAGAGCTGGATCAGTTTGACGAATTTTGCTGGGCAACCGAGCTTGCTAAGGATCACACACAATGAGTCCCTGTTCACTGTGTCGAACGCCTTCGTCAGGTCTATGAAGACAATGTAGAGACTCAGGTTCTGCTCAAGGCATTTTTCCTGCATTTGCCTCACCGTGAAGACCATGTCGATGGTGCTGCGATCTGGTCGGAAGCCACATTGTGATTCAGGCAGGTTCTGCTCTGAAACAGATGACAGGAGTCTGTTGAGTATAACACGGGTGAGGATCTTTCCAGCAGTGGAGAGTAGTGAGATGCCTCTGTAGGCTGCTCGTGCACCTTTGTTCTTGTATAGGGCTACGATGGAGGCATCTCTGAGTTCTGGGGGCATGTCTTCCTCTTCCCATATGCTGGTCCCATATGTGGAATGCCTGGAGCACCTTTCCATTTAAGGCCTTGTATACCTTGGTTGGGATACCATCTTTACCGGGTGCCTTGCCTGCACTCATTTGTTTAATGGCTTTTTGGACTTCCTCTATTGAAGGAGGGACATCAAATTGTTCAATGGAGTAGTTTTGGGGGATCTGGCCAAGGGCACTTTGGTCGACTGAAGAGGGTTGGTTGAGAAGCTGACTGATGTGTTCTTTCCACCTGTTGCTGATGCCTTTTTTATCTTTTATGAGAGTGTGACCGTCAGAGAATACCAAGGGAGTGGTGGTGGGTTTTGATGGCCCATAGACAGGCTTGAGGGCACTGAAAAATTGTTTGTAGTTTTTCATATCAGCAAACCGCTGGATTTCTTCTGCCTTTTTTTCCCCACCGTTGGTCTTGCATCTTCCTGATCTCACGCTGCGCCGTGGCTTGGAGACTTGAATCTGTCCTTTTTAGGAGCAGAGTTTGGGTTATTTTGCCACTCCATAAAGGCTTTGTTCTTCTTGCTCAATAAGTCTTCAATAGCAGTGTTGTTCTCGTCGAACCAGTCCTAGTGGTTGTGTTGTTTTGGGCCTAGGACTGCCTTTGATGTTTCCTTCACTGCGTCTCTGAACTGGTTCCATTTCTCGTTTGAGCTTCCAGTGAGTGGTCCTTTGGCAGACAGCTTGTTGTCCAGGCAGGACTGGAATGTTTGCAAATAAGATGGACTCACGTTGTAAAATGCACGAACTATCTGAGCGCCTTTTGGATGGAGAGGCGCAATGCGCATTTGAAGAGTCGCTCTAACCAATCAGTGGTCTGTCCAGCATTCAGCTCCTCTCATGGCTCTGGTGATCTTTACATCCTGGATGTCTCGCCGGCGTACAATGATGTAGTCAATGAGATGCCACTGTTTTGATCTTGGGTGCATCCACGTTGTTTTATATTTGTTCGCCATTCTGAACACAGTGTTCGTGGTGGTGAGTTCGAACTCTGAGCATTTGCTGAGTAGCAGTAGGCCGTTGTTGTTCATTTTGCCCACACCGTGTTTGCTGAGCACTCCTTTCCATCTTTCATGGTCCTGGCCAATGCAGGCGTTGAAGTCTCCCAGTAGTATCAGCTTGTCATTTGTGGGTACTGATATCTATTGTATTACTATATACAGTTTTAGAACTGTAGCTAACAGATGTACAGATCTTGCATACAGTAAATAGTAGTGCTTACCTCACAAATGCTCATTCTTTCTTTTGCTTTTAAATAGTCATTCAGTAAACATTTATTAAGCCCCTAATATGTACCAGGCCCTGGGCTAAGTGCTGGGGAAATGAAAAGAGGCAAAATATAGTTCTTGCCCTCAAGGTGCTCACAACTGCTTACTTATGACATGAGTCTAAATAGCTTATCTGAGTTTTGTTTTGTTTAACTGATAGCAATGTCACAAGATAATGTTTATCTGCTGGCCTGTCAACTAATGCTTAATCCTCTTTTAGGAACTTCACAAACACTCTCAGAGCTTACCTGATGCTTCCTCTCTGCCCCTCCTCTCAAAATAAGCTTGCTTGTCCTATTTGGGGGCAAGTTTGGAATTCCATTAGGACTGCCTTGACAGTGGCAGGAATCCAGTAGAGAAATTTCAGCTGCCCTTTGATACAGGGACCCAGAAGAATCTACCTGAACCTCCAAAGGAACTGCATATTGTATGAGAAATTTGGGTGTGCCTTGCTTAGAAAGGGACCATCTAGAGATTTTGTCCAGACATCAAATTATGAAAGTTTTCACCAAGGAACAATTTGGTTTGTCACCTAAAAATGAGGAGAATGACTTCTAGTCAACTCCGGATCCCTAATTGGATAAATCCACATGCTCTGGATAACTACAGGAAATGGGCTTTCCTTTAAAAAAAAAACAAAGGAAGACATTTTCTTTTCTTTTTAAATTAATTTGCAATTAAACCCAGTCTATGTGTACAAGCACAGAGTAGAAATAGAAAGAACCATTAAGGGGAAGGGAAAGAACAAGAATTCCAGCTTCTCTAGAGTCAATGTATCAGTAATGCTATATAAACACCAAGCCAAATCAATTTGGCTTCTAACCTAAAGAGTGAGGAGGTGACTTTCCAGGTCCCAAATCCCTGTGTGGAGAGCTCCTTGTGCTTTTTGAGCTACACTTCTATAACCTCTATAAAGGTTAGACTTTTCTTCTGAAAAGATATGCTTGGTTTTCTTACCCTTTTTTTTCATCTTTATTGCTCTGAGGTTGAGGAAGACCTTTCTACAAGCACCAGTATAGAGATAACCTACAAAGACTTTGCAAAATGATTATTTCTTCAACTGTGTCAGTTAGTATGGGAGAATGTTAATTATCAAATCTAATTGGGAACTGTCATACAGACTTTTCCCAAAGACTTTTTTGGATAAAGTATAAGAATATATTAAAAAAGAATAACCCTTCCCAAGTTATCAAAAAACTACACAGGATTTGGAACTAATAGATTTTGCCAAACACAGTTCAGGAAATCTGCTAAGGACAGCAAAGTTAAAATAGGAGAGAAGGGGCAACTGGATAGCTCAGTGGATTGAGAGTCAGGCCTAGAGACAGGAGGTGGTCCTAGGTTCAAATATGGCCTCGGACACTTCCTAGCTTTGTGACCCTGTCACTTAACCCCCATTGCCTAGCCCTTACCACTCTTCTGCCTTGGAATCAATATTGATTCCAAGATGGAAGGTAAGGATTTAAAAAAAATAAAATAAAATAGGAGAGAAGAGGGTAAAGTGAGGGAGAAGAGGGAATTGCAAGGGGGACATAGAATGTCAATGTGTTGATCATTCCAACCCATTTAAAATAACTAATGAGAAAGATGCTTTTTAAACACTGACAGATTTATCAGGTCAAAACATATCATCGAAGCTATTAAAAATCATTACTCTTTACTTAAACATAAAGTCTTTAATTTGAAAGGAGTAAAAAATGCTTTCTACATACTAGATGAAAATAAATATTGCTATACAAAAGCGCATTAAGATTGGATTAAAAGTCAGTGATGCCCAGAGGTTTTGGACAAAATAGCAACTCAACTTGGAACCCGGAATTCTAGTGTCAGACCAGAGGGAGGAAAACAGCTGAAGCCAAGAATTTGGGAGGGAAATCCAGTAAGGATGCCTCTTTCTAATTGGTCCCACTTGAACAGAGGATGACCATGTGAATTTCAAAACATCAGAACACGATGGACTTCCCACATAATATCAGTGCCTCCGAAATATCAATGTCTGATCACAGCCATCTAAATTGGAAACAGAAGATGACAGAGTCTAACTCTGGAAATAGCTTCGAGGGCTATTGAGTCAGGGTGAAAAGTATATGTATTGGGCTTACAGGAGGGTCTGTTCCAACTAAGAACTACACAGGAAGCCTTTTAGAGCGGTGGCAAAGTTTGAGTTGGGGTCTACAATTTATAAGGTAAATGACATAGGTAGAGTAATTAGATAAGCCTCATACAGAAACTACATGCAATGAAAAACATGCAGCTTTAGGACTTTAAAAGGAGCCCCACAGAAATATACAACATGCCTAAAGAAATATATACCCTTCCTAAAGATGACTTCATAAGAAACCTCTCAAAGGTGAAAAAAGACTTCTAGCAACCATGACTGTGAATTACCCCCTTTGCTACATTTGTTCTTTACACTTAAGATCATTTTCCCTGGGAAACTATATTGTGTATACTTGTGGAAGAAAAGCATGTCCCCCATCAAGGGGGACTTTTTGTACCCATTGTTCTTACTATACATTGCCTTAATAAATACCTATTTAAGTCTGGCTAATTGATATTAACTGCTAATGAACTGGAGAGTACAGGGAAGGAAAGCATTCTCATTAAGTACTTGTGAGCAATAATACTAGGGGTAAAAAAAGGAAACAACCCCTCAAGTTTACCCTTTGAAATAATCAGCCACCATCTAGGTCTTCTACCTGTCAGTGTAAATGGGGGGTTATGAGCATAGCCTCAGAACTCCCCCTAAATTTAGAGTACTTTAAGGTTTACAAGGAAATTTACATATTATCTCATTTGCTCCTCACACTGACCCACTGAGTAAGGCATAGATGCTACTATTATATCCATTAAAGTAGAGCAAACTAAGGTTATGTCATTTTCTCAGGGTTAGAAACTTGGTAAGTGTATTTTTAATGCCCCATTTCATGGTCACAATCATTTACCTTGATTGAGTTCCTGTCTACCTCTCCTTACTTCAATACCAAAGGTTACATATTTTTACCATTCTACTTATAAAAATTTGTAAGCATATCAGAATATGAGCATAATCTACCTCTACTCTGCCAAATAATTGAGCATCAATAACAGTTTCTTAAAATATAAAGAAAAGATTTAAATTTAGCCCAAAAAATCCCATAAAACTATGTAAAAAATACATATGCAATCTTTTTCCATTCCACCTGGACTGAAGTTCTCAGGAATGGATTTCTAATATAGACAGCTCTTTCTGGACAAATAATAAGCTTAAATTTCAGCAGGAGAGAGGAATAAATACGATACAGTAAGACTTTTTATCATATCCTTATGCGACAATGACAACATGCTATCAACTTCTCCCTGATGACTTCCTATTACAAGTAGAGAAAAAAATGTCAAAATAAAATGATATAAAGCAGTAACAATAATAATAAAGATCTTAAAAAATAACCATGTCATGGGCTGTGAATTCTCTAGAAAAAGATCAGAATTTAGCTCTACTACTGTGTCAAACTAAGAAGAAGGACAATTAAGCAAAAGAATGGATGGATGGAGCATGGGATGCTCCAAAAAAGCATGGGATGGAGGGAGGGAGGGAGGGAGGGAGGGAGGGAGGGAGGGAGGGAGGGAGGGAGGGAGGAAGGAAGGAAGGAAGGAAGGAAGGAAGGAAGGAAGGAAGGAAGGAAGGAAGGAAGGAAGGAAGGAAGGAAGGAAGGAAGGAAGGAAGGAAGGAAGGAAGGAAGGAAGGAAGGAAGGAAGGAAGGAAGGAAGGAAGGAAGGAAATAATTTATGAAGTTTATAAAAATGAATGGCAAGAAGAAAAATTATTCTCATAAAGAGAAATGTCTGTTTCTAACAATCCTCAAGTGGAAAAAGGAGCAAAGCCTGTTATTCTACATTCCACATTTAACAGGTTGCTTTTTGGGTTGTTTTTTTTAATGGCTGCTATATGGAAGAATGGGATGTACAGGGAGAGAATTAAGTAAGAGAAATCAATTAGGAGGTTACTGTAAAAGTCCATGCAAGAAGTGACTGGTCTGGTCTTGAAGAGAGTGAAAATAAGGGAGTGAGTGGATGGGAGAGAGGTTGTGGAGGTACAACTGACAAGATCTGGCAAAGATTAGATGGGGGTAGAAGGAGCCAAAAGAAAAGATAATGAGTAATGTAAAATGACTCCAGGGTTTTGAACTTAGATGACTAGAATAACAGTGTTGCTGTCAGGGACATGAAGAAGAAAGATGGGTTTTGGGGAAAAGCAGCGGTAAAAATGTACAGATAATAAGCAAAATGCCAAAACATGCTTCATGAGGAGGGACATTGGTGAGCAAATTAATCCCTACCAGTTCTAAAATTCTATGACCTATACTAGCAGTTTTTATTTACATCTGTAAGAACATGTCACCACTTATTTGTGCTCCAATTTTTTTAAACACTCACCTTCTGTCTTAAAATCAATACTGTGTATTGGTTCCAAGGCAGAAGAGGAGGAAGGACTAGGCAGTGGGGGTTAAGTGACAGGGTCACAAAGCTAGGAAGTGTCGGAGGCCAGATTTGAACCTAGACCTCGCATCTCTAGACCTGGCTCTCAATCCACTGAGCCACCCAGCTGCCTCCCTCCAATTTTTTTAATTTGAAAAAAATGAACTTTTTTTCTGTTAATTGGGCTACTAGAAAGTTAAAATAAGTTCTACTCGATCAAACCATTTTGGAATTATGTTAAATGACTAAAATATCGATTCTCCTTGACCTAGAGGTCTCACTACTAGATGTGCAATGGATAAAAAGAAAGTTCCTATATACCAAAAAGTTCCTATATACCAAATATTTATATCAGTAGTTTTTTGTAATGTCAAAGAATTATTTAAAAAAAAAAAACAGATGCCCACTGAGTTGGGAATAGTTAAACAAATTGTGATACATGAATATATATCATATAGAACAATGAATATGGTTGGCCAACTGGTCAAAAAGCATTCAATAAGTGATTCCTATGTTCAGGCTCTAGGCTAAGTACTGGGAATACAAATAAAGGCAAAAGGGGCAACCAGGTAGCTCAGTGATTTGAGAGCCTGGCACAGACATAGGAGGTCCTGGTTTCAAATATGCCCTCAGACACTTCCTATCTGTATAGGCCCAGTCAAGTCACTTAACCCTAATTGTTGAGCCCTTACTACTCTTCCACATTGGAAATGATACTTAATATAGATTCTAAGACGGAAGGTAAGAATCTTAACAACAGCAAAGGTAAAAATAGCCCCAATTTTCAAGGTACTCACTGACCCCATTCCATTCTAATAGAAGAGATAACATGAAAACTACTGTCTAGAAGATATATACCAGGTAAATTGGAGGCACTTTTAGAGGGAAAACACTCATTGAGAGGAACTAGGGAAAAGGCAGCTTGCAAAAAGGCAGGATGTGAGCTCTCCTGAAGAAAGCCAGGAGGTAAAAGAGGAGAAAGGATAGTATTCTAGACCCATGTACAGAGAAGCAGGAGAAAATGTTCTGCAAAATGAGTAGAACCAGAAAAGTGTACATAACTATAACAATGTAAGTGGAAAGAATAACAACAAAAAATGGAAAGTGTATATTGTAAAATTGCAATGACCCATGTTGACCTCAAAGAAGAGATATAAAAAGGCATCTCCCTCCTGTCTTTGCAAAGGTGAGGAACTATAGATATGGAACATTGTATACAATGTCAGACTCGGCTGATCTGTTTTGCAGAAGTGGATTTTTATTCTTCTTTGTTAAAAGGGATAGGCTCTAGGAGAGGAAAGAGAAGGGAGAAAGCTATACCGGGAAATGAAAATAATGTAAAAATATTTTAATTATACACATTCTTCCTCAGCATTCAGAAAATCCATTAAGTTTCTCTATAATACATATTATACAGGCAAATCCATTTATAGATATGCTTGCAAACCTATATTTGTCTCTAAACTGGTATCAGATAATCCCAATGTGATAAACATTTTAGTTATTGCCTTTTGTAATATTTTGCATGTGCTTTTATTTTTAAGTACAAAAAGTTTGTTCAAATTTCCAATTCTTAAATACAACATTCTTGAAAAACTGCTTGAGCTACAATTAATATGAAAGTTCTTACCTAAGTTCTTGCTTTTTTCATTCAATGAACTATACAAATCAATTATGAAAAAAATTGAGCATTTATATATAAACTCTTCTGTGAGGAGGCTGGTAAAATTTTCAATTATCATTAAAAAAAAAAGATGATGCCCAGAAAAAAAATACATAACAGAATTTAGAAGCTATATTAAAATTAGTTTCTCCAAAATGTTCTAAACCCTAATGGCCACATCTGGATCAAGTAGTTACAATTTGCTTAAATTTTATGGTTTTGCCCCAAGTTAACTGTGGGCTCTGCCTAAAATAAGAATTAGCATTACTTACATTTAAATGGTGCTCTAGATTTTACAAAAACTTTCTCACAATAATCTTGAGAGAACAGTAGAATGCCAACTTCAATAAATTAGAAATTGTGATCACATAGCTATTAAACATGTCTGAGACAGGAATGGAAGCCAAGTGTGATTCCAGGGGGTAGCAAGCTATCTACTAAGACATGTTGCCACAATGTACTCTCATTTCTAAAGCCCAGAGTATATTAAATAACTTTTAAAATGCATATAGAATTGGTAATAACATTGGTCTAAAAATAAGTTGATTCACATTCTGGTCCTACTTTGGTACTAAGTAAAAACTAGACATCTTTAAAAGTCCTTGTTAACTCAAAATAGTCAAGATTCTACCAATGACTACTTTTACATTCAAAGCTCAGAAATGTTGGCTTTAACAAGGATATAAATTCCAATTCAACCTCAAGTAATTCAGTCCCTTCATTAGTATTCCCAAAATAGTAAGAGTGATACTTCCCTGAATATAACTAATCTCTTTCCATTATATTTTGTAAACCATGTTAACATAATATTTATAAGCACCTCCATTTTACTGACTCAAAATAGATTTCATTTTTATATATAGCTCAAGAAACTAAAAAACCTGTAATGAGATAAAGGTATTTATTTCCTAGTTTGTATTTAAAAAAAAAAAGTCCTCAGCATGTTGGAAGGGCCCTGCAACAGATTTATGGGAAGACTTGGATAAGAATACCCCAGAACAGTCAAGCATAGATAGATTATGATTGTTGGTGAGGAAAATCCAAATCAATGAGACTTGCAGAGATCCCCTGAAGTATTGAAGAAAGTTTAAAAAAAAAGACCTTGTTCTTTCAGAACACCATTAGAAACTTTCACTCTGGAAAAATGGAGAAGGAAAAGGAATTAATAACAGTAATTGCTCTCATTTCTAATACTTTAAAGTTTTTTAATTGTGTAACCTATATTATCTCATTTGACCCTCAAAACATGAAGAAAACCCTTCAAGGAGTTAAATGACTTGCCCATAATCCCAAAACTATTTCCCCTTTGATAGCTTTTTTGTTATTTTGTAAGGTGATAGTATGTGTCAGAAATAAGATTCAAACCCAGATCTTTCCTGAATCCAAATTCAGTCTGCTTTCTGATAGTCATCTCTTGATTATTAATATTTTTTTAATCAAACCCAACAGTTTTCAAAGCATTTTCACGTAGTTCTCAGAACAACCCAAAGAAGTGGAAAAGAAAGGCAATGATATACCCATTTCACAAATAGAGAAGTTGAGACTCAAAAAAAAAGTTAAGTGTCTTGACCAAAGCTACAGAGCTATCATGGTATTACAGGACTAAACTCTAAATTTCTTTGACTATTCACAAACTTTTTTTTTTTTGCTTTCAGGGCAAAATGTAAAGAAATATGTGACACAAAAAGAAAAACAACATATGTGACACAAAAGGGAAAAAACATAGATCTTTAGTTAGAAATGAATTTTTTAATTTTCTAAGTCACTAAATTCTATATAGTGTCTTTTTTCAGCTGAGTTGCTCAGAAAAGTAGTAATACACTTTACTAAGCAGTGGTGCTCCTGTTAATTAGAAACCATAAAATTGTTGGCAAATTTCTTAAAACTCCTTGAAACAAAAAACAAATCCATATACCTAAAAATGCAAAAAATTAATGGGGTTTTTAAGCTCAAGAATTTTAATGTCTCCCAACTAAATAATTATTTTCAAAGTAATCAAGTAAAATAAAAGCAACTAAAGAAGTAAACACATCTTTGTATACATCATTGCTCGTGCCCTCAAAGATCCAGGTCCTCCCTCAACTGATAAAGACCACAACCCTAACTTGCTTTTTCATTCTGTAATTCTTTCCTTATTATAATTCCAGGAATTATATGAGGTCTTCCTTTGTTTCCTATAGCATTTCAGGAATACCAATGCAGTTACTCAGCCTATTGCTACATAACCATTCCTCTATTTCCAGTTATTCATATCCTTAATGATATCTTTTATAATACTCATCAATCAAATCATCCTTGATAATATATTACAACCCATGTCTACCCATCTAACATATTTCCATAACCCTTTGAACTGAATATCTAACTCTGTCAACACCATTATGTTCCACTTTTCAGTCACATAGCATCACTGGGAGAAGAGTGGTATTTTTAAAAAATGGTTCTGGAGAAGAGAGTATCTGAGGATGGAACATTTTCCAAAATTCATTCAATCCCAATAACTTCCTCTTCTATTCATTTCTGGCTAATATCTATTGAGAGGGGGAAGGGGGCAGAGGGAGGGAGGGAGACAGTGGGAGACAAAAGGGGAAGGACAAAACAGAGAGACAGACAGAGACAGAGACAGAGACAGAGACAGAGACAGAGACAGAGAGAAACACTAATGGGACAACTTAATGGATTGCCAATTTAACTGCATACCCTATTCTGGCCAACATGCATTCTTCTTCCACTTGATTTTTCCTATGTGTACTGCTCTTCTAAACAGCTGTGGATCACACCGAGGCAGCCCTGCAGTATTCAGGGACTTAATGTGATCATTACAATGTCATCCACAAAACGGAACATCTGAAAAAACTTTCCTTCTAACTATATAATGACTAGACAAAACCAAAATCAACACCAAATTAGAAAAATGAATAAAGATGCCACTCATATATACAATTATATCAGCTCCAAACTTAAATAAGCATTAATGACTCTTGAAATTTTTACAAGGCAAAAATAAAGATATTGACTGAGATATACCATAAAATTAATTGCCATGAATTATTAACTGCCATTAAAAAATCCCTACAAGTTCAGGGACTACCTCAACCAGGAAAAATCTCTTTGTCAACATGAAAGCTAGGAGCAACATCAATTCAGAGTAGAAGCTATTTATAATCTGTTACTTATTCAGTCATATGGATCTCTTAATGACCCCTTTCTGGAGTTTTCTTGGCAAATATACTAGAATGGTTTGCCATTTCCTCCTCCAGCTCATTTTACAGATGAGGAAACTGAGGCCAACAGGATTAAGTGACTAAAAATCTTACACAAAGCTAGTAAGTATCTGAGGCCACAACGAATTCAGATCTTCCTGACACTAGTATCTACTGTGCCACCTAGTTATATTCTATAATCTCACAAAACAACAAAAAGCTATCAAGGGAAAAATAAGTGCTATCTATATTGTTTGGGTTATGTTTGGGGTTTTGCTTTTTTTGTAAATTAAGTATAAAAATATAATTTGAAAGCACTATATACTACCAGACTGGATTATATATTTTATTTCAGAGATTTCTAATCAGTATATTGGTATGCTACACTGAACATAAGTGCTCCCCAGAACTTGACATTCATGTCCTTTCTAAGAAAGTCAAACATAACTCATATGATCTTAAGAGTGTCATACTCAACAGTTTCTGTAAAAAAATCATAATAAGCAGATATGATGCAAATTATACACCATATAAGATAAACATTTGACTCCATCTAATTAATTACCCTTCCTGATTTGCCTATTTATTACACAGAAAACCACAAATAAATATCTACCTCAACCTCTTAGGAATCCTAATCCTCAACAACTAACTTTGGGGTGTCCCAAAGGCTCTCCCCTAAGCCCTCCTCTCCTGCATCTCTAATATTTCACTTGGTGATCCCATCAGATTCCATGGATTGAATTATCTCATGCTGATGAATCTCAGATCTATTTATCTTAACCAGTTAGGGCTCCTTCAGGGCCTCTAGTCTCGCCTCTCCAAATGCCTATTAGACATCTCAAATCGAATTTCCTTTTTTTTTCCCCCAGAAGAAAGATGTTCTATTTTCTTTCATTTCCCTTATAAAAACTCAAGTCAACATGACAGGTTGTTCTATTTTTTTTTTGTCCATAAGCTAAATAAAAGACAAAATGGCACAGAATTAAATTAATGAGTAACATTATTATAAAGAAAATCAGATCAGTCTTCAATAGCTCCAGAGTGCACTGCATCTTAAACTCAAAATGTCCAAAACTGAACACTTTCCCTGCAAATCCTCCTTTCTAAATAAATTCTCTTTTATTATTGAAGATACCATCATCCACCCAGGTTCACAACCTAAATGCCATCCTCAACTCTCACCCAGGATATTCAATCTACTGTCAAGTCCTTCTGATTCTACCTTCAAAACACTTCTGGGGCACAAAAAACTCTTCTTTACTCTGAGATTGTTACCACCCTGATATAGGCCCTCATCACCTCATATCTGGACAAGCAAAAAGCTTCTGGTTTGGTCTCCCTACTTCATGTCTCCCCACATTGCACTCAGCTGTCCAAGTGATCTTTTTAAAGTACAAGTCTGACTCTATCACCATCCCCTCCTAACCCACCCCAATCCACCCTCCTTCAATTTCAGTACTTCCTGATCACTCCAATATCAAATATATAAACCCACTGTTTGTTTTTTTAAATATTTAATAACTAGGCCTCTCCTACCTTTCCAATCTTCTCACAGTTTATTATCCTTAATATATAATCCAGTGACACTGAGTTCCTTATTGTTCTTGCATAAGACACTACATCTCCTTACTGTCCCTATTTTCACAACCTATCCCCCATACCTGAAATTCTTTCTCCTTATTTCTGCCTCTTGTCTCTTCTTTAAGTTTCAGCTGAAATCTGATCCCTCTTAATGCCAGCACTGTCCGTTTGCTGATTATCTCCAACCTATCCTGTCTATATCTTGTCTGTAAATAGTTGTTCAAATGTTTCCCCCCCCCTTTAGGTTATGAACTCCTTGAGAGAATGGCTTATCCTTGCCTTCTTTGTATTCTCAATGTTTAGCACCGTAACTACATATAGTCGGTGCTTAATAAATGCTTGTTGACTTGACATTTCATAAAATATAAATTTTTTTTAATTTTAGTAAAATAATAATTTATAAAAGTTAAAATTGATGTAATATTCATGTTTTCCAAAGCATTTTCCACACTACAACCCCAATGAATGAGGTAGAGTGTGCAAGTATTATTATCCCCATTTTATCCAAAAGTACACCAGGTAACTCAGCTAGTGAGAGAATGAAGACTTTAATCCAAGTCTTCTGACCTCAAGTCCAGCACTCTTTCCATTAAGCTAACCTTTCAACTGATTTACTGTTACCCTTCCAATTCAATATTTTTTTCCTTCTGTGTACTTACAAATTTTTTCTTGCTGTTTTTTTACAATAATCAATGTGCTCTAATTCTTTATCCAGTCATCTCTAATGTCTCCCCCATTCCCTTGGCCCTATATCCTATTAGTGACCAAACCATTCTTTAACAATATTTCTTTTATCAATTCCTTTTTCTCTTTTCTATCCCCATTATTGCCACTGAGTTCAAGTTATTATCATCTTACATGATCTCTATGTCACCAGTCTCTACTTCCTCTAGTACATATTGCACATTATTGCCAGGTTAATCTTCCTTTAGTGCCACTTTGAGCAAGTTATTCCTCTTGTTCAAATGTTTTCCCATAGCCTACAAAATAAGATCCAAACTCTTAAGCCTGACTGACATCCAACAGCCTCTACAATCTGTTTTGTATCTACATTTTGAGCTTTATCTCACACTATAACGCAAAATTAATGCTCTGTTCATGCATGACTCCTTTTCCATTCTGAGTATCCAAATTTTACCTATCCTTAAAATTCTCTCAAATTTATACAAGTGGTAATGGACACAGAATTTGCAGCCTGACTCCAAATCTATTCCTTTCTATCTTAATTCAAGCAAAAAATGAAAACATTTTACTGGAAACATTTATACTTACAGAAAAGAATAATTTGTGCTTAATTTATCTGAATTTACACTTATAAACACAAATATTTTGGGTTCCAGCAAGACAGAATTGTGTACTAGAGCACTGACAGAATCAGGAAAAATTCATTCAAGTCCAAAATATTAAAAGTCTTAGTCAAAGCTATATGATTATAATCAAGCCACTTAACTTTTCCAACCCTGTGCATCCTCATCTGTTAAACAGTAAAAATTATTTATACTGATAAAAGTACTTAATATTATCTTAAATGGTTGCTCTAAGGAAAGAACTCTATAGACATTAAAAGGCTACCTTTGTTAAATATGTAGTAAAATAAACTATTATTATGAAGCAATAATCAACTATTACAATAGTCTCTTTTTACGGGTCAGCTGGGTGGCTCAAAAGATAGAGAGAAGGTGTAAAAATGGTAAGTTCTGGGTTCAAATATGGCCTCAGACACTTCCTAACTAGGTGACCCTGGGCAAGTCACTTAACCCCTATTGCCTAGCCATTACCACTCTTCTTCCGTGGAACCAATACACAATACTGATTCCAAGACTGAAAGGCTTAAAAAAATTTTTTTTTGTTCTCTTAAACCAAATTCTCCACAGAAATAGTAATAAGTAACATCATAATTTTAAATATATATATATGTAAGTTCTAATCCTGATCCTATGAGTTCAGAAAACAGATGTAAATTAACATATAGCCAATTTCCGAAACATTTCATTGGCATCAAGGAAAACAAGTTTTTATATTAAATTTTTAATGAAATTATAATATAGTTAATTGTCAATAAAAAGATATAATATTACATTTCATAAACTAAAAGATCTTAGAGAGCTATTCTTAAAAAATAACACTTAGGAAATGGACATTTCAAGTCCAGATTCTAAGTTGCTATATATTATGAACCTCTAATCAATAAGTTAGTGATCATTCATTAAACACCTATTATGTGCCAGGCTCTGTTCTAAGAAGGCAAAAACAGTTTCTGCTTTCAAAAAGTTCTCAGTCTAATGAGTGAGACAACATACAAATGACAATGTACAAACAAGATACACATAAATGCACATTCGCTAAACAGGAAATCTTTGTGAGAGGGATTCCCTTCAGTAATCTATATCTGGCATTATAAATCTATAATAAATGGCAAATGGCATTTAAAGCACATTATCTCATTTGAACTTCACAAATCCCAATGAAGCAGACCATACAAGTGACAGGATTTCCAATTAACAGGTTAAGAAAACTGAGGCTTAAGAGAACTTTATCAATTAAAGCAGGATAGGGTGTGGAAAAAGCCCTGGATATGGAGTAAGAGGACAAAAATCCAACTCTGCTTCTGCCACCTAAAAATCTGTGACTTTATGAAGTAGAGCTTTTTGGTACTGAAGGGCTTGAATTAGATGACCAAAAAAGGCCCTTCAGGCTCTTTAAATCTATAATACTAGGATTTTGTGACTGGCCCATGGTCACATAACCAACCACTAACTAAATCAGAATATGAATCCAGATATTCCAGACATCATTAAAGCCTGGAATGTGGAAGTGCAGTTTTTAATGTAAAATTATCTCTCTCTCACACACACACACACACACACACACACACACACACTTAGAAAATTCTAAGAGGCAGTATCAAATAGTGAATAGAGAATCTCAACAGTAAGAAGAACTGGATTCAAGTCTGGCTTTGGCAATGCCTATGTGAGCAACAAGTCATTTAACCTTTAAAAACCCCAGGTACTCTTAAGACTAAGTTGCTGAGCAGGTGTCTATATGAACTCTTTAAGGAAATTTCATCATAAGCTTCTTATGCCAATAAAATCCCAGGCCTGACCCAAAATTTTAAAAAAGATACGTGTAAAATCTGACCAAAAAATAAGTTAAAAAATCTTGTCCATAAGGTCAATGCTGAGAAGCTGGCTCTTTTTAAAATGTAAAAAGAGAAAGCCTAAGTAGCTATATGAGTAAAATGTTTACCTCGCAGAAGAGGATCAATTTAAATGTCCAATTTGTTTTAAAAAATAACAGTCTAAAATAACAATTCTCAAACTTTATGTCCTTAGGACCCCTTTAGGTTTTTAAAAGTTATTGAGAAAGAACTTTTGTTTATGTGATTATATTTATCAATATTTGCCATATTCAAAATTAAAACATCTTAATATTGTCTTGAAAATAGATTTCTGATCTCTGAAAGGACCTCAGGGGACCCAGACCACATTGAGAAGGAAGCTCCAAAGGGAGAACTGCTAGTCTAGAGGTCTGAACAGATGCCCTGCAGTTTGGAACACTCCAAGTTTCCAAATTCTGTTCTGTCATGGGTCTCAATGGCTTACTGCATGGTGCTGGGGTATCACTGAACTTCTCTGCATCTGTTTACCCATCTGTTGAACAGGAATAGCAAAACTGAATCTCCGGTTGTGAAAATCAATTAAGTGTTTATGAAGTACTTTAAGGTTTTTAAAGGAAAAGAAGAGTAATTATAAAATATCTTTAACTATGAATCACAGATATATGCAAATCCCAGCACATTTTTTACATCTTTTTCATATCATCAAATTCTTAAATGAATCAGTCAGATGTATTTATTAACTAGCTTAGCAAAACTCTTGAGTCCACAACTTTTCATAATCTCTTTGTTTTCCCACAAAACATTTCACTAGCCCAATTACATATAAGGGTAAAAGTCTAGGATTCAGTGAGAAATTATTGGCAATTACGGCCAGAGCATCCGAAGCAAATAACTTTTTTTTAAAAAGCACCAGAGAATACAATAGTTTTAACGATGCATTGAAAATCCCTCTTCCTCCTACCCAGGGCATACTAACATTTGCTGATTAAAAAGAGTATGGACAGTTTATTCACTTTAAAGTGCAGGAGTTTTATTCACTTTTAAAGCTGGATTAGTTTGTTATTTGGCTCGCCTTGGCAAGTGCAAGAGGCTAAGAGACTATGGAAGAGTGGAAAAATGCTGATGCCACCTCCAGCTGCCCCTAGGGTGAATGACAGTAACAACAAAACAATGACAAAAGAACCAACAGGCTACCCCAGGCCTCGGCTTAACAATAATTCTGCCCCACCCCCAACACACAAAGGTACTCTCCAGAAAAGAAAAGGGGAAAAAAAAGAGGCCTCTTGCAAATCCTTAGCCACACCGCCAAGGAAGGGAACACTTCTTGGCAAAGGAGAGGATGGGAGAGAACAGGGTTCTCAACCCATCTGCTCTGTCTACACCCTTCACTAAGGAATGGGGAAGGTGTCGAGGAGTAAGGAGACTGACTCGCCCTCTCAACTAGAACGGGTAGTTTAGACAGGAGGCTCCACAGTAGAAGGCGTGAGGGGGCAGGGGAAAGACTCCAAAGGGAGAGGATTCCCCCGAGACTTGGGCTCTCAGAGGAGAAAGGGAAAAGGGAAGGTGTCTTCTCTGGAAAGCAGGCGGGCAGGGAAGTTCCGTCCCTCAAGAGTAAGAGAAAAGAGGGAGGGAGGGTCCTATACATGACTCAAAAGGAACGAAAGATCTTCCCCAACCACTGGGTGGTGGAGGAGAATAAGTCCCTTCTCTATTCTCGGGGATAGGTGCAGCAAATACTCTATCAAAGGGCTAAGGCAAGGGTTCTGGCCCCTCTCCTGCCCCACTCACGAGGTAAATGGGAGGCCAGGGGCAGGGCTCTAGGTTACCGACTATTCCGGCCCCAGCTTCCGGGGCGGGATCGGTCAGCTCGGCCTGAAGGTCGGAAAGAAAGGCGGGGGCCAAGCGGAATCAATCCCTCGAGTAAAGAAACTGGAGGAAGAACGGCCCCAGCTCCGCTTCCTTCCCTCCCTCTCCCGCTCCCGCTTGGGCCGCCAGTCTCAGCACGCCGAACCCGGAGCGCCTCTGCTCGGGGCCGGGCCCGGCCCGCTTACTCCGTTCCTCCCCGTATTGCCGTGCCGTGCCGTGCCGAGCCGCGCCCCGGGCCGCAGGGGGAGTCCTGGAGGCGGCTACGGCCGCCTGGCTAAGCTCCCTCGGTCCGGTCCGGCCCAGGCCCTCCCTCCCTCCTACCTGAGGCTGTATACCAGCTCCCGGCGTGACTGGCTTCCCGGCAGACCACTCGGTTGGACATCTTGGAACCTGTGCCGCCTATGGTGCACGAGGATGAATGAGGAGGAGGAGGCGGCGGCGGCTGCAGGAACGGCTCAGGGAGGGGACGAGGCACCGCCGGCCCAGCCCAGGAGGAGGCGGCCGTGGGGAGGGGATCTGCCCGGCCCAGGAGGAGGAGGAGGAGGAGAAAGAAGAGGAGGAGGCGGAGGAGGAGGAGGAGAAGATGATGGCGGCAGCGTCCCAGATCACCATGCACGCGGACGGCCTCCAGAAGGGGCCCGCGGCGGCCTCCCAGACCGCAGCAAAGCCCAGGCGCCGGCCCCCGGAGTTGCCGCTTCTCCCTCTCGGGGGCAGGGCCCGCCACCTAGCCGACCCAAAACCACACTGCCCCCCCCCACCCCCCGCCCTCCGGCGGCGCTGCCGCCGGTGACCCCACCCCCCTGACTCCACTCCCGCCCCCGCCCCCGGCCCCTCCGCTGGCTCCCCTCCCCCAGCGCGCCCCGGGCCGGGCCGGCGCGCCCCGCCCCGCCGCGCTCCGCCCCTGCCTGCGCCTGCCCTGCTGCCCGCGCCTGGAACCGGGAGAACCCGAACTACAGCCACTCAGGGCTGCATCGGGGTCTGCTTGGGCCCCGGGAGGCGGCTAGTGCATACAATAATGGCCGGGACCCGGGCTTCAACTGAGGAGATAGGGCTCGTGAAGAGCCAAGACTTCACTCCCCACCCCCAACCCACAAGCCTAAGCTGCCCACTGAGCATGCCCAGCTACTGATCCAAGGAACGTGCAGCTCCTTGCTCCCCCCGCAGAAGGGATACTAAAGGCAAGGACCGGAGACCCTAGACTTACCCGAGACCGTTAACCCCACCCCACGCCCCGCTCCCTTACAGCAATCGTGCACTTTACAAAAAGAAGTACTTTGTGGGTCCACACTCCAAGGTTTCAATTTTTTTCTTAACTTTAACCTGTGGCCACAAAGGAAGATTTTATTGACAAGACAAAAGATGTGTCCGGTCCTGGAAGGATTTGTCCTCTTCTGTCTTCCTTTCACAGTGAGTTACTACAGTGCAAGGTTTCCAATTTAAAGTCCAGTGTACAAAGGTGGACCAAGGGCTTTGGTGGAGATGGAGAACTCTGAAAGCCACGCAGCTTCAGCCAGAACATAGATTAAAAACCAGAATACTGAAGTGACAAATCCACTTCCACGATAGTCACACTTCTTTAGAACAGAAGAAAGCAGTGTAAGAAACTCAACTTAAAAACATTTTTAATATTACTCTACTGATATTACAAAAGAAACTCCGGTGCTCAGCTCTTCTGCCTGATGCTTGAATCTGTCACTTCTCTTTTTATGTGACATTCCACCAACAGAATTTTGTTATACTTATAATCTAATTCATTTGATCTTTTCTGAGTTCCTGCCTTTTTGCTGGGATGAAATCCTCAATGATTCAAGTATTTATCTTTTTCCACTCAACCCCTAAATTTTGGGGAAAAAAAACAAAATCGATACAATACCCACCTTTTATGTGGCAGCCTAAATGTGGCAGCCCAACTAAAAAGGCTGATTTACATTAAATCCTTTCAGATACGGCTCAAAAATCCCAAAAGACAAGCTCATTGAAGTACGGAAAGTCTTGTGATACCTACATCTCCATCCCAAATTGGTCTCTCCTTTAAAGTCCTACAGACCTCTAAGGACAAATGAACTTTGATCATTAATTTTGGGGATGACAGCTTTGTCCCAATGATCAGTAAATGTATTTCTCAGGTAAAATGGGGAATTACAGTAAAAATTCTAATGGCATCCTATAAGAAAAGCAATTTAAAGTATCTGCTCTAGCAAGAACCCTACATGTCACCTCCATCAAGATGCATAATTTAGGGTTAGGTTGGTTTTTGTTTTTAAGAAAAGTCTAGAATAAAAATACTTTCTCAAAGTTTTTTTCATGGAGCAGATAGATGGACAGTAGAGAGCCAGGCCTGGAGACAGGAGGACTTGGGTTCAAATCCACATCAGACAGGTTAGGCTGTCACTCTTGAGCAAGTTACTTAACCCCTTCTATCTTAGAGTTGTTACTAAGGCAGAAAGTAAAGGATAGGGGACATGTAGATAGCTCAGTGGATTGAGAGCCAAGCCTAGAGAGGGAAATCTTGGGTTCAATCTGGTCTCTGACACTTCTTAACCACGTGATTCTGGGAGTCACTTGACACCCCACACCCTACCCCCCCCCCCACAACCTAGCTTTTACCACTCTTCTGCCTTGAAACCAATACTCAGTATTGATTCTAAAAAAGAAGGTATGGGTTTAAAAAAAATAAAGGTTTCAAAAAGGTGGGGGAGGGGTTCCACTGGTCAGCCTCAATATATCAAACAAGACTCCACTGGTAAGTGCAACTTGAAAGATACCTTCAGCCCTTTGACACACCACCATACTCCCACTATCAATCTCCAGATTACTATTACCACCCCCAACAAGTCTCATGACAGAATATCCTGTTTATCTAAAAGCCGAAATTTCCTTCATAACGGTTAATTTCTCAGCTTTCAAGGATTTTTCTATTGGTTTACTCTATTCCCAATGGGACAGCTAGGTGGCAAAGTGAATCAATCCCAGGTCAGGGGTCAGGAAGACACTTTCCCAAGTTCAAATCTGGCCTCAGACACTAGCTGTGTGATTCTGGTCAAGTCACTTAACCCTGTTGGCATCAGTTTCCTATCTGTAAAGATGAGCTGGAGGAGAAAACGGCAAACCAGTTTCTCTGCCAAGAAAACCCCAAATGATATCACAAAGAATTAGAAGACTAAAATGACCAAACAAGAACTATTCTCCTAAGATTCCCCCCCCCCAAAAAAAAAAGGTAGATTTATGAAGCGCAGAACTTGGAATCAGAAAAGCTTGGATTCAGCTACTGCCTGATATTTACTTTGCCAGCATGAGCAACACCAGTAACTTTCACTTGAGATAGTGCCTCTAATACCTACATCAGTGCTGTTCCAAGACTCAAGTGAACATCTATGTAAATGTCACACATTATATGAAAGCAATCACTACCTTCTGGACACACAGACTGCTTTTGTAGTTCGGGGGTCAGGGTGGGGAGGTCTTTGTCATTTGATATTTAAGAACACAAAGTGCCCCATTCATAGTATTGATTCTAAGACAAAGTATGGGTTAAAAAAAAACCCACCCCCCAGCATTACAGTATAGTCATACATCTTTATATTTCATTGAATAACATTGAGAAGCAACAAGCTGTAGTGGATAGGGGACCAATCTTGAATTTTAGAGACTTGAATTCTTGAGAACAGGCACCTTCTGACTTTTTCTACTTATATCTCCATTGCTTAATATGTAGTAAGCACTTAATAAATGCCAAGATTACCAACAATAAACATCACTTGTTGGTAGCACCTAAAATATCTAAGACCCAAGCGTCCAGAATAAAAAGTGCTATCGTGGTAAGAATGAGAGGCAAAAGTCTGATTGCTAGTGGTATACAAGAGACATGAGAGAGAAAAAAAGACCCCTGGGCTAGTCTTTATGATTTATAAAAACATATGGAAAAGAATTATATGTGTGGAGGGGTTGTAATATGCATCAATAGAGAAAATAGCCAATGATAACTTGGAAATACAAATTATATTATACAAAAACTATATTTGGGCTCAATTTAACACAAATATACTACTTGCTCATTATGTATGTAATATCAGTTGGAGAAACCAGACAAGAAAGACTAAATTACAAGGAAGTTTCTCATTTGCACAGTGGAAGCAGTGTTCCTAAATGAGATTCAAACCCAAAAATAAAGAGCATTATTGTTTACAATTCTGAAGTTCAATTTATTCAACTACTGATAGCCTGAGTGGCTCCTGAGTTTATATTTTATCTGGACTTGAGGGAAAAAATACTAGAATGACACCAAAGCACTTTAATAAATCTAGATTGGGGGTGGTAAGGAAAATCAAGAAAGACAACTCATATATTCATAATTTGTGTCAGAATTAGCATTACATTCCTGGTATCAACAGGAATGTAGAGATTTAAATGTAGAAATTACAGTAACAAGTATTAAAACCTAAAAGACTAAAAAGATTTTTTCTAGTTAAACCTGACTTGTATCCCAGGTATATTGGTTTCGGAGCCCTCCCCCCAAACTTTCCCCCAACATAAATTAAGGAACTGTTTTAGATATCATTGAGAAAGGCTGGTGCAGGAATAGGTGACAGCAACCCAAGTCAAAAATAAATGATGCTTAGATTAACTCTGCTTCCCCAAACAAGAGCAGTAAATGAAAAATAACATAAATAAAATGGCTAGAAAATTCCTTGAGAAGTGAGTTTGAGAGATGAAATGAATAAGCATTTAAGAGCTTACCATATGCCAGGCACTATGCTTAGAGTTGAGCATAAAAAAAAAAAAAAAAAGAAAATTTGCCCTTGCCCTCAAAGAAATTACACAAGGAGCTCCCTGACAGAATCATCAGACTACATTTATATATGTATAAATATATATACTTACAATTTTTATATATGTATTTACAAAATACAAGAGAACTAGCTAATTAAGTCCACAGAGCAGGAACCCACTAGTAATTACATTGTTATACAACATATATTTAATATATTTAACATATTTAACAAAAAGAAATGTATCTAGTCTCATTTAGATTTTACGGAATCATGTCTAATTACATATTTCCCTTAGAATTCCCAGTTCAGAGAGCTGTATTTTTTTACTACACGGTATGCATTTTATTGTTAAACAATTATAGTTTACCTAAGCAACTGTAACAAGTTTCAGGGAAAATGGAAACATTTAATAACCACAGGAAAAGCTGCTCCAATTCTCAAACAATCAGAGATGAAAATCAAAGCAACCTTAAAATAGCATAATAAGTACACATAAAATGAAACAGCAAAAAGATCATACTGAGTTTTAACAGGTCAAGAAAAATAGGCACTCTAATACACTGCTAATGGCAACTACAGATCTATGTAGGTATTTGGTAAAACACAGTAACATACAATAAAATTCACAAATCACCTGATACCTTTTGAGCCAGTAATTCTATTGCTAATATTTTATATTAAGATTATCATAAAAAGGGAAAATAATCTATCTATACAAAATTATTCACAACTGCTTTATTTGTAATAGCATTAAATTAGCTACAACCTATATTTCAATTATTGGAAAATGGCTGAATTATATGTTAATGTCATGGAATTTCATAAATTTAAAGAATACAACAGGAATATCAGAAGACCAGATGACCTGATGAAAAATGAGACTGGTAGAACCAGTATCATACACATGGAGACAGACGATTATTTTAAAAAAAACTGTCAAAAGTAGTTATAGACAGGGGCAGCCAAGTGGCTCAGTGGATAGAGAACCAGGCCTGGAGACAATCTGTTCTCAGATAATTCCTAGATGTGTGACCCAGGTCAAGTCACTTAAGGCCACTTGCCTAGCCCTTACCACTTTTCTGCCTTAGAACCATATAAATTCTAAGACAAAAGGTAAGAGTTTAAAATGTTTTTTAAGGTAATGGACAGACTTGGAAACATAGGGATAGAAAACATTCTTTTTTTACCAGCTAATTTACTTGAATTTGGTAAATGAAAAATTTGGCAAATGAAAAAATATTATTTTATGTTTATTTTTATTAAGATTTAAGTGTAAATTAAAAATTTTAATGCCAGGGCAGATTTATGTAAATTAACTAAACCAGGCAGAATGAAAAATGTGGTCTGATTACTTCAAATATTTTATTAAGTTAATATGCAAAAATAACACTGCAGCCCTGCTCTGAAGCTCACAATCTAATCCATTTGAAAATAATAGCACCTTAAAATTTTATAGAACTTTGCAATCTACAAAAAGTGTTACATATGTTCTTACATTTGTAATAACCCTGTGAGGTGCTAAAGATAAAGCTGATGAAAGACTAAACTTCATAAATAGGTAAGCTCAAGAATTAACTCCAAATTCGGTATATTTCTTACATGATGATACAACTGTGGAAATTACAAAAAGCAGTTATTTCCAGATTTCTGTTACTAATATAAACACAAATTTGGCAGATGCAAAGCAGTGCTACTTTTATTGAGTAACCTCATTCTGTTATACCATTTCCTGAAATTTTGTGTTTTGGTTTTTTTTTTTTACAAAACTTTGGGAAACATGAAATTCATGTATTTTCTTTTAAAACTGGTACTTATTTTTATTTTTTCCTTGCCTATCTTAATGCTCTTTTCTCCAGGGACTAATCCATAAACTTTCTTCCTGGATGGTGGGTTACCTCAGCATTTTCACAAAAAACAGAGCAAGCAGATGCATCAGAGCCTCAGGTGCCATATAATTGTTTAGGGAAGGAATTGAAGGAACAATGCTACTTTTTGCTTGGCTATGAAGTACCAATACTTAGAGAGAGCCAGGTTAAGGCAAGATAATGATGGTTATGCAAGAATGGCAAAATGATTACCATTTAAAATGCTTAAGTTTTTCTAGTATCTTTTTTCTCTATGCTTTATCTTCATTGTACTATAAATCCAACACAACATTGCAAAATTTAACCCAAAGGAAACTATAATGCAAAAAAAAAGATAAAAATAGGATTAGTGCTACCTATTAAGTAATACCCAAACAATATTAAATATCCTCAATAAAAACTGCTTTCCAATAATCAAATTTTTATCAATTTATTCTGAAGGTTGATTTTAAGACAAAGTTTAAGACAATGTGAAAAAATAAAAACAGAATATGCTCATTAAATAAGTATGTTCATTAAATAAAGAATAAGGGAAATATGTTCCCTTCTGGAGTTACTGAAACAAGATCTGTGGTCCTGAACATTCATATACTTTCAAAAGAAAAAAAAAAGGAATCATGGCAATATAAACTGCCTCTTAATCATATATATCTACAGTAACAACCAAATTATTTTATTCTTTTCCCGAAATTAGTTTCGATCCTCAAACTGTGACTTGTTTTTTAAAAGATACGATGCTAGAAATTCAATGGGATTTGGAGGTCTGAAAAAAAAAAAGAGAGATCCAAGATTTAGAATCTATTCCAGATGTATCTATCCAAGGAAACTAATTATAAAAATAACATTGTATTATTGAATTTTATAATAATCATTTTAAGACATTTCTTACCAAAATTCAAGTAAAAAGCAATGTTTACTTTAGTTCAATTTAACTAAAGAAAATAATTTACTTCTTTGGGTAACAGCTATATATTTCTGTAAGTTGAAATTGATGATTATTTTGGTTTTCACCTTCACTTTTAATTAAAATATAACATTTTATGCCTTCAGTTCACACATGAAAAGACAGCATGATGTAGTGCAGAAAGCCATCTTCAGAGCCTGGAAAACTTGGGTTTTAGTCTAACCTCTAATATACTGGCCTCTCAAGCATTCTAGACAATTCCCCAAAACTGTGAGTTTGCATTGTTAGAAAGAGCTTCCTCATGAGTGTTCCCAATAACAAAAAACATAGGTATGGTTTATAGCTCTATCCCACAAATACAATGACAGGCTATGTGACTATAAAATAATGAGATAAGATTTTTCAAACATAGGTAATTCATGAATCATACATCCAAAGATTTAAAAGCCATCTACACAGAGATAGTAACAATGCAATGAGGTAATAAGATCACAATGGAAAAAGATTAGAAAGAAGAGTGTCTAAAAAAGATACTGGAAGGATGCCTATACAAGGGTTCAGGAAGATGATGACAATCTAGCAATGTACACTGAGAAGGAAGGTTCAAACAGGTAGAAGAGAACCATGAAAGAACAGGGTCACAGAAGCTAATGGAGAATTCAGTGATTACTGGTACCAAAAGCTGCAAAATGTCAAGCAGAATGAGGACTGAGGGGAAAAGGCTATTATTTGTGAGTTTAGAATTGGAGAAGTCAAAAGCCAGAATGAATTGAATTCAGATGTGAGTGGAAAGTGAAAAAATGGAGGCAACCCTCTCTAGGAGTTTAATAGTGAAAGAGTGATGATATAGAACCTAAGGGAGTAGGAGAGTCAAGAGAAAGTAAATGATAGAAGAGATCTGAGTATGTTTGCAGATAGCAAAAAGAAGCCAGTGAATAAGAGGCTTAAGATGAGGCAACAATCAAGGAGGCAAGTTCCCTGTGTAAAAGAGAAGGGGCAGAATCAAGAACATAAGTGGAGAGGTCAGAAATTGGAAAAGAGCGAATCAAGTACTAATAGAGAAAAGTTTTGAAGTATAATGTGAAGAAGCTCATGATGGATGGGCATCTGTTTTGGGAGGTCCTCTGCTGAGAGGAAGTAGGTAAAGGATGGTAAGAGCAGTTTGACACACTAGGAAAAAGCTTGAATAGCCATTGTGAAAAATACAAAAATTGATTAGGGAAGAATTGCTACTGAAGCAGTGAAGGCACAGCTGAGATAAATTTTTGTAATAAAGCCAGCCAGCATATTTGTGATTTTCTCCAGAAGTGCTCATAGAAACAAAAAGGTGGCTGGCACCTTTTTTGGTGAGTGGTACTGGCAAGATATGATTGGCAACAGGCTTAGGGGGCAAGGATATCTGAAAGAATGGCTAAAATGTTTGAACTCAGGATCAAGGATATGAAAGACTTGGAAAAGTCATATCAAGGATAACAAATAGGTTATAGGACTTAACAAGGTTCCACTTCACATTCCTCAGCTTGGCATATAGGACCAGCAAGGAAAATAAGAATCATTAAAGGAGTTATGGAAGGATAAGAACACTAATGAAGATGTGAATTAGTTCAACCATTCTAGAAAACAATTAGAAAATATATTTTAAAAGTCACTTAACTGTATACATATACTTGGACCAAATAATATTGCCATTGGGCATATACTCCAAGGAGGCAATGGGCAGCGGGAAAGGACCCACGTGTACAAGAATATTTATAGCTGTATTTTTGTTGCAGCAAAGAACCAGAAATAGGTGCCCATCTATCAGGGAATGTCTAAACAATTGTGGTATATGAATATAATAAAATATTATTGGACTATAAGAAATGATGACTATAAGATTCAAAAAAATGTGGTAAGACATACAGAATAAAATGAATAGTACGAATAAAGGAAATTGCATTTATTAAGTGCTTCCTAGAAATCAGGCAATGGGAATACAAACAGAAAAAGTTAGAAAGTGCCTGCTCTCAAGGAGTTCAATCTCTACTAGAAGGAAGGTTTATAAATAAAGTTCAATTATAAGGTAGATGTTAAGGATCTGAAAGTCCTTAAGTTGTATTGTCCAGAGAAGATGGGGACACTGAGCATTCCTTGGATTATACCAATAGAGAAAAATTTATGCAATGACAAGAATAATATGTGAATAAATAACTTTGCAAGAGCTCAGAATTCTAACCAAAACTTCAAACAATTATGACTTCAAAAGACTGGTGACACATATCTCCTACCTCTTGCTAGAAAAGTCAGTAAGAAGTAGAAATGAAGATAAGATAAAGAGACAATATTCTAGAATAAGTTTATATACGATAATAAGTTTATGTGTAAGTGTAAAGATGACATTAAAGGAGACCACACTCATTTGAATGTATAAATTTATCTCATTAATTTATAGTCACTTCTTTATATTACAGGTCACCATTGGAGCAGTTTTAAATATCATTGCCTTGGAACACATAAAGTTTACTATTAATTTCTCAACATTTTATCATTTTTATCACCATTTATTATATTTCAGGAGTCTAAATATCCAGATTTGGGGCTGATAATGACATATTTTCACTTGTGTCACAATACAGCACATAAACATTTGACTGGCATTGACCTTCAAATGTTATTTGAGACTTGAAAAATCTATTTACTCTAAATGAAAAAAAAAATTTAACATCAGCTTCACATGTAAATAAGCCATTTTATTTTACTTAATATCAATTTGCTGAAGAGTTATTTTTAATTATAAAATCCCACTGTCATTCATAGACTTTCTTCCAAACCTTAGTCTAAAAGTACCACGCAATTATAATCCTTATTTGAAAGGGAGGAAGGGATGATTAAATAACTCACCTATTGTCTAAGTATGCCAATGATAAAACCAAATACTCCTATAATAATTCCAATTTTATTAGAATCTTAAGTTACATATCTCAGAATCAAACACCTAAATATCTATTAAATTAGAACTATACTCGACAGAGGTAGTAACAACTTGCATATCTAATCTAAATATTAGACAATACTCGCTTCTTCAAACCAAAGATATGTTCCTAAGTTGTACCATGGTAAACTTCAAATTTATTTCTGACAAAATTTAAACTTATTACACTAAAACATAATGGGCATTAAATGATAACTAACTTAATTTTTATAAAGCTCTTTTCCAGTGGATCTAGTTACCTAGTGAAAAATCAATTAGTTGGGAATTTTAGGAAAAATAAAAAGGAGAAATAATTGTAAAGCCAGTGGTGTTGCAAATCAGGATGATTTCCAATTTTATTCTATTTATTCTAGTTACTTCATTTACAGGCAATGTAATATGTAAAAAATGTTAACTTTGTCAATAGAATATCTTTACTACATAATGAAATCTTAATCACAGTTATACAATGAATACTAGAGTAAATCTACTGGTTATTTTAGCCTCTTAGGTGACTTAAGGAGGAAAAAGTAGTAAAATAAATATATAGCCATCACTGCAACTCCTTGAATGCTCTTCCTATCATTTTCTAATTGACCATGAAGATAACTTGGAATACAAATAATTCTAATGATGGCATCACTCTAAATACAAAGTCCTCATAATTTCCCCTACAATACCTTTTTTAAAGACCTATTAAGTATCCAGGAACAAAAAAAAAAAGGAAAAGGGATGTCATGGAAAACCCCAAATTACCTTTGTGTTGACAGGTAGCTAAAAAAAAAGTAGTTTTAAGAATGGGATTCTATCTACTGTCTCTACTTAGACACAATCCCAGGCTTACAAGTTCTTAAAACTCAGAGGGTTTTTTCAAAATGTGAAATATTTATGTTAACATACATAAAGTACTTTTAAGAAAAATCCAAATCATTTGCAAAAGAATTAAAAATTAGATTGCATGTATTATCTCACCTTTCTTTTGCAAGCACAGCAAGTCCCTGTAATAAAATGGGTACAACTGTCTGATCCAAGTAGGCACGAGTTGGCAATGATTGAAGGTCCACCTTCTGTTTTGATGACTTTTCTGCATTAATCTTCTCATTTTCCACTATTCGCTAATGAATTAAAAAATGATGTATCAATGTGACACAATAAACTATCTTGAATGACAAAAATAACGAGTAGTAGGTTAAGAAATAAGCAGTCTTTCATTTGGAACATTTCAATCCCCAAATTTCTCTCTGCCAAGATTTCTCTTCTCAAATTTCTCTCATCAAATTTCATTCAGGTTATTTCTCCCCTTTCGTGCCTGATAACATCTAATTTTTTATATTCATAATATCATCAGACTTTTTTCTTTTACTTCTGCATTTTAAAATTCCTTTTAACTCTGATAACAAATATTCTTTCTCTTTTCCCACTAGACTATATTCTTTTAACTCTTACTCAACCTCTCTATTCTGCAACATTGCCAAGCCCAAATGCATTTTTTAAGTCTTGGGAGTCTCCACACAGACCTCCTCCAACTTCCAAGGCACAGGAATTGTATATGGTAGAAACATTTCACTGGAATTCTCAAATTAATGGTCTTTTTAATTCAGTATTTTTAAAATGTAGGGGGGAGAGGCATCATAAAAGGCCATGTTTGAAATATACTCTACCTGTACATATATACTAAAATGTGTGTGTATAAATAGCTTTTCAATCAAATTACTCGTTATCCAAATTATATCAAAACACACAGAGAACAAATGAGACACTTTTGTGTTAATTTTTATACTTTTTAAAAAGTATAAAGAGCAGTAACATCATATCTTTAGCCATTTTTTTCAGTCTGGTTTTAGAACTTTCAGCAATATATTAAAATGCTATTTAACTACTATTACAAAAGAATAAAGACATCTCCAAACCAATCTGTTCTCTAAATAAGATGCCAACTTTTTTTAATGGTAAATGGAAAAAAACATTAACTATGACCATTTCCTTAAAAAGTTCAATGAAAAATAGGCTTTAAAATGAAGAGGTCAGCAATTAAGTTTCCATTAAGTCTCCCCACCAAGAAAAATGGCAGCCAAAGACAATAATGGTTTATAGTTCACTTACAAAATATTATGAAAGCTTATGGAACACTTAAAGATGGTGATGGAAAACTATGAGCAGTACCTATAGTACCTATCTTTGAAGAATGAAAAATAATAATAAACAGTTCTTACTTTACATAAATTTGCATTACACAAATTGGTCTTAATGTAAAGAATTCTGCAAAAAATCCACATTCCAAAAAAAATTACAAAAATTTCTTACATGAAGCAAACACTATAATAAGATGCTCTACAATCTGGACAACATAAATAGTGATGTGAAGCACCACTTAGAGAATCATCTCTAAGTCAGTATCTGCAGAAAGTGATCCTGTGCCTTTCCCTATGTTCAATAATGATCTTTATATTTTCAGCATGGCTGGCAGCAAACATGCTCTTGAGCAGAAAAGTAAACCATCCTGTAATCATAAGCCAACAGACTTGGAAATTAAAATGAAAATAATTAGAAAATATGAAGGATAACAAAAATTGTCATTGATAGTATGTGAACTTAATCTCACATTGTCAACAGAGTGAAGGATACTGCCCAAATAAAGAAGCATGCAAAAGGAAGTGCTTGCATGAAGTTAAAACAAAGAGATGGTGCTATTCCAGAGGTTCATAAAAACCAGACCCAAAAGAACACTCATTTAAACTTGATGGCAAATCAAGCCATAGCTTGAATCCACTTTGAAGATATAAAGTATCCTGAGGGAACACAGGTATTTAAAGCAAACAATGGTTGTTTTGCACCAATTTTAAAAGTAATATAGGATTTCATAATATGCAAATGTCAGAAGCAACAAAAGTTCACAGACTTAGAAGTGGATGAAAAAGATGTGAAGTCACATCTGAAGAATTGTCAAATAAGGATCTGAATGAGCTAATAGTGATGCTATCTAGCAATGAGTTCTAGAGCATGTTCTCATAAGAATCAAAATTACAAAAGCCTCAAATGGCAATGGAAAGTAGACTGAAACTTATTATCAACAATAACCATCACTTGTTGGTATCGCTGGTCAGAATAAAGAAATGTGTTAGTTATGAGGTAAGAATGAGAGCCAAGTCTGACTGCTACAATGGTATCCTAGAGATATTATAAGAGGTAGAAAAAAAGGCCTCCAGACTATTCTGTATAGAAAATTTATAAAAAATATGTGAAAAAGAATTATTATGAGAAAAGTATGCATGGAGAAGTTGTAATATCCATCAATGAAGAAAATGTCTAATGATCACTTATCAAATACAAATTATATTACACAAAAATGGTATTTGGGCTCAATTTGACACAAAGACACTACTAATCACTATACCTATTAATTTAACTTTTTAAAAAAGGATAATGCCCCTCCGTTCTCCACTTTACAAATTCAACCTATTCATTCCATATCAAACACCTAGACTATATTGTATCCATCTAAATTCTGAAAGTAGTAACATCACTGTGATTGGATCTCTGTCCTATGACAAAACTATGATCTTTCTGAGCATTAATTTACTGCAAAAGTAAAAAAGAAAGAAAAATCAACCTAGGATCTAAGGACTTTTTAAAGGTTTATATCAATACCTACAATCTAAACGTTGAAAAGATGAAAAAGCTAAGAAAGAACACACCATTTATTTATGCCAAGAAGTATAGTTTAATATCTATCTTGAAAATAAAGCCAAAATTTCAAATAAAAAGCATAACTACCAAGTATTTTAAAAGTTGGATATGTACTAAATTATAAAAAATTCCTTTCATTGTTTTTTGTTAAAATCCTAAATTAATCTATTTCATGTTTCAGAAAATAAAGGATGGAATTTCATTAAGTGCTGTGACCATGACTTCTGTTCAAATCACTTGTCAAGGAGGTAAATACTGATATTTCAAAATGTGTCATGAGCACAAAATACAAACAAGCTATGTTGCTTCTATACCTAATCCAACCCAACAATGCAACAAAAACTATATTCCATATTGTTAAGTTATTCATCTAATTCTTCCTCAATATAAAAAAGTGCAATCTATATAAAATAATAATTAGCATTTATTTAGCCTTTTAAAGTTTGCAAAACACATATTTTTATCCTTACAACAAACCCAGGAGGTGCTATCATCCCCATTTAGAGGTGGGAAAACTAAGGCAGAAAGAGGTTAAGTGATTTGGCTAGAATTACATAGCCAGTTAAGAAAGTGCCTGAGGCTTGATCTGAATTCAGGATCCTACTTCCCAAGTCTATCCATTCTATACATTATGTCACATAACTACTATCTTTTAGTACTTGTCACAAAATTTTTGGAGTCAAGAGAATCTGGAAGTTCTGCTAATAATCACCTGTGTGACCTTGGGTAAGTCACCTTCCATGCCTCAGTTACCTCAACTGAAAACTGTGGATAAGCATTTATTAAACATTTACATAAGTTCCAGAGACTGTGTTAAGTGCTAAGGCAGAAAAACAAGTAAAGCAACTAGGAATGTCTGTCCACACAAGAGGCTTTTCTAACAGAGGAAGACAAATATAAACAATTTTATCTCAATAAAATAAAAATTTACATAATTTATATATGTTCTATATTAATACTAGATTCTTCCTGGCATATATTTTTTATTATGTATATGCAGCTACACATACACAGTTACATATACACATAAAATATGTATAACATACTGGAAAATAAGATGAAGTATATGCATTATTGTCATATATAAGGCATATATATCTCCTTTTATTTTCTATATGATAGTAACATATATGCTCTCTTTTTGTTTTCCAGTGAATTCATCCTCCTTTCCCCCTTAAGATTGTCTAATGGCTAGAACTGTTTGTTTTTTTTCTGTTGCATATCCCCACCTATAATGTTGCTTGGCACATAGTAACCTCTTTGTGAATGCTTGTTGAATTAAATTAACTGTATCCCAACAGCAACTCCTATATATGTATATATGTATGTATATACATATATATAAAGCATTCTGTATTTGCTGGCCAATTAATGTTGGCTAGCAATCAGTCAATAGAAGAAAATTTTTTTATTACTTAACTAAAAAAGTAATGGAAAGATCAATCAACAAATATTTATTATGTACATAGTAAATGCCAAGCACTATGCTAGGTGTTGTAGATACTAAAACAAAAATAGGACAGTCCCTATTGTCAAAAGGTTATTAAGGGAAATAGGTACAAATAAAAGTAAATACAAAGTATTTGCAAGATAAATACAAAGTAATTTTCAGAGGGCTTTAGTAACTGAAGATATTAGAAAAGGCCTTAGTCGATAGATATAACCCATGAACTGAAAAAAAAAAAACCCATCAACGCTGCCCACCAAATAATCTAACAACTTTCAGAAATGTTTTCTTCAGTCTTGTTTTAATAAGTGTAATTTATATCCAAAAAGGTACTATTAAGTTAAGAACCCAAGTGCAATAAAAGCAAATTGTCAGTAAAACTAAAAAGTCAAGCATATACCATTACCATATACTATAGGACAGAATCCAAATGCAATAAAAGCAATGCTGACATTTGAAACATCAAGCATATACCACCACCAGCACCCAGGTCTCCCTAATTTGCAAGGCTAGCAGAAACAAAAACAAACAACATTCCCGTTTACAACCGAAGTAGAAATATTGCTAACCAGTCAAAGAAGTGAAGTGAGTTACCTCGACGTTTTCCGTGAGTCCATACTCGGAGTGAGGATTTTCTGAACCCTACAAGACAAGATAAGGGTCAGGGCACAGTCCTGCAGCCCGAAGCGGCCCCGCACCCCACCCACCCACCCTTGCAGGCTCCCGGGTACCGGCGTCTGTCCCTCCAGCAGCTGTTCCGGCTCCATGACGAGGGCCCTGCAAGTGGCCGGCTCGGGACGTGAGTCTAGGGAAACAAGGAGAGCGCCGCGTCAGTTACCAACAGAGACCTAGGAGAAAGGACTGTATGGGTCGGGAAGGAAGGGACAGGACCCGGGGCCAAGATCGGGCCCCGCCCCTGCAGCCCCGGCTGGAGCCCAGGATCGGCCCGCGGAGCTGGCCAGGGGAACGCGGGGCCGTCCGCCCGCCCGGAGCGGCACGGGAAGCAGCGCCCAGCCCTGGCCCCAGCTACAGAAGGAGCTCGGAGGAAAAGACGCACGTTACCGCGCTCAAGTCGAACCGCGCCCAAAAGCCTTGCACCGCACCTCCGATTCCCTACGGCAAACCGCTCGGGCAGGCCGTAAAGCAAGGACGTCGTACGACTGCTGCGCCTGCGCAGAGTCCAATACACCCCCACCCCCACACCGGCTGGAGAAAGGAAGAAGGCGGTAAAGGAAACCGCGCGTCCCGGGTTCCCCGTGACTCCCGCCGCCACGAGAAGCAGGCATGCTTCTTATCTGAGGGGCCGCCCCCAGAGCGGGAAGAGGAATGGGTTATCCTGGAGCCCTTAAATCGGGCACAGCTGTTCGGTACACCCGGAACTGCTCGAGCAACGGGCCGACCCGGAATATGTGCCCACTTTGCGAACGCAGCAACCCCCGGGAAGGACCTCTTCCTCTGCTAACTTTCCTCTCTCCTCCCATTCTGGACCTTCTTGATTCCCCGCCACCCATTCCCTGGGTATTAGCTCTCTCCCAAGCCCGAAATTACTTTGTATATATTGTATTTGTTTTTCTGTGTACATGCGCACGCGCGTGGATACACTGCTCGTTGGCAGGGACCGTTTCCTTTTTTTTTTAACCTTTTGTGTAATCTGTGTCTAGTACCTAGAAACGCTTAATAAATATTTGTTCCATTAGAATTTAATTGAATCGCTACTGCTGTAAAAAATATATATACTATTCTAAGAGTAATTCTAGACAGGAATAAATTATCTAGCCATCCACTGGAGCTATACCTATGCCAAAAACGGAGCAGCTAATAACAGTGGTCCTAGGGATGATCTCGTTCTTCAAAGGTGGAGGGACAAGTAAATAGAAACTCTATTCTGGGTTTGAGTCTTACTGAAGGACAGGAACTTTTTAATGAGGTAAATCGATCAGCATTAAGCACCTACTATGTGCCGGCCACGGTGCTAAGTGCTAGGGATATAAAAAGAGGCAAAAGACATTCTCTGCCCTTAAAGACCTTACAGTCTAAGTAAGGAAACAAGCAAACAAATGAATACATGCAGCTTTGTAAAAGATAAATAGGAAATTATTAACAGAAGGAAGGCAACTAGAATTAAGAGGAGTTGGAAAAGTCTTCCTCTTAAAAAATAGGATGTTAGTTGAGACTTAAAGGAAGCCATGGAAATCAGGAAGCAAGTGTTAAAAGTCTCTCTTCCATGCCTTTGTATCATGGGAAACAGCCAGATAAAATGCCCAGGGCTAAGAGATGAGTATCTTGTTCCTAGAACAACCTGTGTCACAGCATGGAAGAATAAGTATTAGAGAGTAAAGTGTAAGAAGACAAGAAGTGGAGGAGGAGAGGGACCATAGATTATGAAAGACTTTGAATTGGAAACCAACATTTTGTATTTGATCTTTGAGAAAAGAAATGATCATCTGAGTGGGTGGGATGACATAGTGTGATCACTTCAGGAAAATCCCTTTGGTGGCTGAATAGAAGATGGATTGGAGTTGGGAAGAGACAAGACAAGCAGGCCTGCCAACAGGCTATTGCAGTATACCTGGCAGTGTCAGAGGCCAGAAGGAAGCATATCAAAGATGTTGCAAAAGTGAAATTAACAGGCTTTAGCAACATTGTATATAGGAGATGAGTGTTAATAAATCCAGTTTGAGGGACTAGAACAGTGATGGTGAACCTTTTAAAGGCAGAGTGCAAGGCCCTGCCCACCAGAACCAGTGTCCCTAGCCCCTACCCAGAGACCCTGTGCCATTCCACTCCCTCCCATCAAGTGCCCAGCTCACCGTCTACCCCGTTACCCCACACAGGAAAGAGAGAAAGAAAGTGTTCTTTCTCTCTGTGGGCTGGGGGAAAGGAGGTGAATGTGAAAAAATGTCAGGCAAGGTGGCGAGGGGGAGGGGAGCAGCTTCCCCTCAGTCTCTCTATCTTCCAGGTAACCAACTGGTTGGGGGAGTCCCACATACCCAGAGAGTGTTCTATGTGCCATAGGTTTACCATCACTGTGCTAGGAGAATGGTATAACCCTTTACAGTAATAGGGAAGTTAGGAGGGGGAAAAATGAGTTGTGTTTTCAAAATGTTTAGTTTAAGATGTTTACTAGATAGCCAGTTCAATATATCTGAAGGACAGTTGGAGATGTAACACTAGTTCAGAAAAAAGATTGGAGCAGGATAGGTAGATTTGAGAATCATTAGCATAGAGATGGTAATTAAATCCATGGGAGCTAATGAGATCATCAAAGGAAGTCATATAAAGGGGGACTTTTTTGTCTGAAGGACACCTATAATTAGAAGATGTGATCTGGATGAGGATCCCGCAAATAAGACTGAGAAAGGAAAAGTCAGATAGAGAAGATAACCAGGAGCCTGATATGTTGAAAACCTAGAAGGAGAAGAGTTTCAAGGTGGTAAAGATGTTCAATAATGTCAACAGCTACAGAGGGCTCAAAAAAAATAAAGACTGAGAACAGGCCAGGCATCATAGAAAAAATGCTAGCCTCATCCTCAAATTTGGTAACAGTGAGGGAAATTAGAGCATAATCTGATATGTTCCCCCAGACTGGGGAAAGCAGATATCAAACATTTCAGAGTAAAGATAGATAGGATCATATGCTACAGGGGAAGTCAGCCCATGAAAAACATATGCTCAAAAAATATCTAATAAGGGCTTGTCTCCCACATACAATATATAAATAGGGTATCTTTACATGACTTGAAGAGAGAACAGAAATCCCTAACTCTCCACCATACACACATACCTCCCTCCAAGGGAGGCTTTAATTCCTTAGGGGAAAATGTGGGGTTTGGAGGGAAGCAGGAAGTTGAGGCCAAAGGCTACTAGAATATCTATCTGCTCTATTAAATATTGTTAATTTAAGAACTGTGGTTTTTCAAGTTCAAACTAACTTCTGATTGCTGTTTCATTAAGAGGAAACAAGATCCTAAAATACATGTCCAAGACTTGGCTCCCTTCCCCTGCAAATACCAGTACCACAATTGCAAATAAACCTATTTGCACAATTTTTTTAAAAGAAGCAAAAAACAGAGAAGGAATACTAATGAAAGAACTTTCCCATTGGGAGTGAGGTAACTCAACTCAGCAGAGAGAGAATGCTCACCCAAAGGAAAGTTCCCCAAAGCCTCTAATGTAGCAAGCTGGGGATAGAGACATGATGGAGACTTCAGGCTTCTCTTAAAGTGGCTTTTTCCCTGAGATTTTTCCTTTAGTAATCTGAACTAGAGTTTGCCTCTTCTGTCTTCTTTCTTGAATCTTCCCAACTTCCCCTGGAAGAAAACTTGGCCTACCCCTCCCACAAGGACTTGAGTTGGGAGTTTGGTTTGGTTTTTATCCATATTGGGAGAAAAAGACAAAAGCACAGAAAGAACATTTGATCAGGATTGGCAGAATAATAATTGGAAAGAAAAGTCAGAGCTGTTTACTTCTAATTTTATTTTGAAGGGGAAAGGGGATTAATTTTAAAAGGGTTGGAATGGATTATTTAATAGTGTGATTGCCAGTAATTTAATTTATTCCAAAGAGATGTATTTATAATTTATTTACAAAATGTAGAAAGAGTGAAGTAAGAAAATCAGAGAGAGAAGTTAAGGTATCTAGCCTAAGCACTAAGTAATTTACTTTTGGCCTCAGCTGAACCCTGGCAGGGAGAGTTGGTTCATAGCTAACCTCAGCAAAGCTAAGGACCTGGGGAAAAACTCTCAAGAGGTTAGTCTCTCCTGAGTCTTAGTTTCTTCAGAAAATATCCAGGAAAGGAGTCTGCTCTTTCACTCACCACATGTCAGTTCAACAGTCTCATCAGGAACAGGGTCTCAGGTCCAGTCAACAGATTTCTCCTTTAGCCTCTAAAGAATGAAGAAGTCCCCCTCATAGGAAGTGACTGCTCCTTTTAAAGATGCTTCTTTTGCATCACTTCCAGTGTCTTCGACTTTTTATGAGGACAGATCATAGTCTAAAACCTTGCTTAGGACTGCCCAGGAGGCAGTCAGTTGATTCTGATTGATCACCCACTATTGAATATGGGGGTCACAGACCTCCCACTTAATGATTAAGTGGGATGGTTACACTTTTGGTGATTAGATCTAAAAATGGGCAGATCTTCCCTCTCAACTTTAAGTAGAGTGTTCTAAAAATAGTCAGGGGTTACAATTTTAATCTTCACAATAAAGGGAGAGTTAATTTTAATCTTCACAATTTGTTTTCTCTGCAAATGAGAAAGTCCCCAGCACTAAAAAGTAGAGAACAACCTATTTTCAAACTGATAGATCCTTTATGTATCAATATAAAAGTATTAATATAGGGGATATATCATCATATATCATACCAATATAATGGTATTGAACTATTAAAGGACATACACAATTTAATAGCTTTTGGAGCATAGTTCCATTGTTTTAATTTTACTCTCTGTCATGAATAATTTCATATTTATAATAATGGCTTTGGTTTGTAATGATTTGTTAATAGGCAGGCTTAGATGTTGTGAAGATTGGATTTGGCTATCTCCTGATTGTAACAATGAAGGTACTTAGCTCTTCCTTGATAGTGAAGATAAAATTGTAATCCCCAGTCTATTTTGAGGTTTTAATCCCCAAAGTGTTAACTCAGTATTTAAAGTAGATCTACCCATTTTAACTACTAAAAGGTGAACTAACCACAAAAGTATAACTAACTAAAAAAGGTGTGAACACCCATTTCATACATTCATACATTGTGTGGGCAGTCCTAGAGAGGAGCATGCTGTGATTGGTAGACATAAAAATTAGGGGAGGTGACACAAGAGAAAAAGATCTTTAAATAGAGGAAAAAGAGGCACACAAAGATGGATATGAATCAAGAATGAAGAAGAGTCACTCAGAGGAGAGACTGGAAGAGACACTTGGAAGACAGACACTCAGACTTGGAATGAAGACACTTGACTGCGAAACTGAATCCCTGGAGGAGCTCATGTATGTAAACCTCAAAATTTCTCAGACTTATGAATGTTAGGAGTTTCCCCCATTGGGGAATCTTCTACTTAAAAAAAATTCCCTAGCAGATGGTGAGAACTCTACTTGAGTGTGGGGGCTTCTTGCCTTGGGAATATCCCTACTCCACCCTATTTGGGATTGCTTTAGGACAGAGAGCTCCTTGAGAACAATGGAAGTACTTTGATCCATGCTTATGGAAGGGACAGGAAGTTCTTTGAGTCATGACTGTTTTAGAATTGATACCATGGGATACTAAGTACCTATAAAGGTGGGGCAACTTGTAAACTACTTAAACCTAAAAGGGTGATAACCTATTCAGAGGTTTTTTCTAATGAAATTTGTCAACACAGCAGCATTTTTTTCCTGACTTACTAAAGAGATTAAAACTACTCAGCTGTGAATTCAAAATGGGCAGTCCTTTAGAAACATCTACAGTGATTGGTAGATGTAAGGACTTAGGGGAGGTGACAGAGAAGATTTTGCCCTTAAAAATAAGAGCTCAGGGAAGAGCTGAAAAGTCATTCTGAAACATTCAGATTGGAGAGACTCATTCTGAGGAGACTGATTCTGAAACATTCAGATGGAGGAGGGAGCTGGTGAAAGCAGCTGAGATGCTGCTGGCCTGGTGTCATTAGAAATCCTTACTTAGACAGTTCTTATGGTGAGTTATAAAAAACTGACTGATTTCTCTTTTAAGACTCAGGTCTAGGCCATATTGGCTTTGAGGCCCTTCATACTTATTCCTTTCTTTCTCTCTCTTTCTTTGATTACTCATTGTATTGTTAATTAAAATCTCTATAAAACCCAATTGACTTGGGTATTTGAATAATTGGGAATATTTCCCTGGCGACCACCTTATATTTGATTTTAAACCCAAGACACTGTAGTGAAACATATTTCTGCAGTCAAACTTACTCACCCTCTCTTATATCTATCATAATTTATATCTTCCACTATTTTAACCACTACAGTTTAAGACCTCAACCATTTTAAATCTCACATGCAGGAGACCTCAGACGGCTTTCCTTTTAGATGGTCACTGGTCACTGTGGTGAGTGTAAAGGCTGACTTAGTTTCCTTGCCCTTTCTGAAGGTGTGAACCTCCAAAAAAGGCCCATTGTCTTGAGACTCATTTCCCCTGGCTAGGGCTTAGAATTTCTACTTGGCTCAGAGGAAGCTGGAGTTCTGCCTCTCTCTCACCCATTTTATTTCTTCCTTAATAGCTTCCCTCTATTGTAAAAATAAACTACCATAAATTCCATTTATTTTAGTAATTCATTTTGGGATTTAGAAATAAAATCCCTGGCGACCACCAAATTAAATATTCAATCCAACCACAATATAAATTTAACAATGCATATCAGAAATGAATTGGTTTTATATTTTAATACATTCAAATTAATTGTAAGGAACTTGATTTCTTATTAGCATTTCCCTCACTTTTCTTCTCAAATGGTTACTTATATCAGAAATTAAGAATTGGAAGAGACTTTAAATGTTCTCTTCTCTAGTTCAGCCTGTATCTGACTAAAACTCTTCTCATAATATTCTCAGCAAGTAGTCATTAAGCCCCTGCATAAAGAGCCTAAAAGAAAGTGGCCCATTCTGCTTTTAGAGAGTTCTAATTACTTGGAAAGAGACAGTGTTTCCTTATATAACACCTAAATATGCCACTATAACTTACATCCTTTGGTTCTAGTCCTGAAGTCAAGAATAACAAGTATAATACCTACTCCAACATGACAATATCTCAAAACCTTCAAGCCAGTTAACATGACCTCCTAAATCTTCTCTTATCTAGGCTAAACATCCCCGGGTCTCTTAATTCATCCTCCTATGGCAGGATCTCAATACCATTCACTATCCTGGTCTTTCTTCTATAGGCACTTATGCATATCACTGTTGTTATAATATGGTGCCCCTTACTGAACAAAATATACTTGATTCACATGTGGTCTGAGCAACAGAGCTGTTGCCTGTTGCCTGCCTGCCTGCCTGCCTGCCTGCCTGCTGCCGCCGCCACCGCCATCTGCTTTGGACTGCCTAACTCGGCAGCCCGCTCCGCTCGGCCCTGCTTGTCTGCACGCCGGCTCTGGCCCTGGCCCTGCCCACCCCAGCGGTCTTTCTCTCGCTCACCTGGCCCACCTGATTCAACCAAGATTGCAATCACCTGGTGACCTGCATGCCCAACAAACCCAGATCCTTGGCTGGTAACAAAATGGGGGTGAGGGGGATAATTGGCTCCATGTGGGCAGCCTGGACTCCACGTGGACTGGGGCAGAAAGAGGGATCATAGCAGGGGACAGAGAAAAGGGAGAGGAGAAAAAACAGACTTTTCAAACAGACTTTTAAGCAATGGGCTATTTAAAAGGATGCCTTTTGACTGTTCTGGTAATTTCACTGATTTCACCTGCATGCCAGAAGAAAGATTCAGCCCAAAGATTCAACTTTGAAGGGGCAGATGGGTGGCTCAGGGAACTGATAGCCAGGCATAAAGACATGCAGTCCTGGGTTAAAATTTGGCCTCAGATATTCCCCAGCTGTGGGGCCCTGGACGGGTCCCTTAACCCCCATTGCCTAGCCCTTACTACTCTGCCTTCGGACAATAGACATTTAAATGGATAATTAATTAAAAGAAAACAGAAACAAAAAAACACACACCTAAGGAACTTTAAAGACTAGAGGTTATAAATTTTAAGGCATTTCAGACTCCAATGGTTTATAAAAATCTCTGTATTCTATTGCATTTTTTGTTTAAGGTTTAACTTTGTGATTTTAAGTTCATATTACTGGATTCAATATTATTCTGTTATGCTGTTCATTTAATGTACTGAGTTAACTACTGTTAAATTCTGTTGTTTTTCCCCTATAACTGTGCTGAACAAATATTCTTGTAATTAAGCCCATATAAAAAAAAAAACAGCCTTTCTATTTTGACTTTGTAAATTATCACATAGAGGATAGATGGACTTCAGGATGGGTTACAATTGTAGAACAACCTTTGGAAAATTAATGTGCTAAATATCTCAACTGATTTTAAGGGTTTTTTAAATATGATTTTTGTAAATTTTTTTAACAATCTCTAGTAATTTTGCCTGCTCCTACCACGAGGTGTAAGGCCAGTTCTAGCTGAAGTGAAATACATTTTATAACCCCCAACCTTCCCGCATTTCTAAATATGTGAATGGAAATTGGGGCAGTTAATCTCAGGGCATTTGTACCCCTAAAAAGCCTCCAAAAAAGGAGTACCCCTTTATTTATACTCTTCAGCTCACTATTTTACTTCCACCAGAATGATACATAGATTTCTTGATTATGTTCTTAACCCAACATGAGTTTTACTTTGTTTAAAAATATGTTTATTACCAAAGTTGAAAGATTGCTACGTTTGTAAAAAAAAAAATGTGTGACAAATGTCCATCAATTCATAGGTTTTTAAAAATGCAATACAGCAACTTATGTGAAATATGATAGTGTGTTTGTTTGCTATTGTAATTACTTGGGCTATTGAGAACTTTGGGGATATTGATATCTACATATTTGTACAACTGTTCAATTCATTTGCCTCATACTTACAGTGGAGCATGGCCAGATATTAAGAGGAAATGGATCTCATTTTTGGTGAGAAAGCCTTGTAATCTTTATTTTCTTAGCTGACACAATATGTCAATGATTATAAGCTATATTTAAAAAAATTTTAAAGCTCTTTTATTATATTTTTCTTGCATGTGCAATATACTATTTGTTTTTTTCTCTCTTTTTTATATTTCAAGCACATGTCACCAGCATTAAGATTTTCTTTAACTTTTTTACTTTTCAGTACTACATGTTTAAGATACATTTGCTAATGCATGCCCTAAAAAACTAGAGACTATAAAAACGATGCCACTAATTATTTAAAAAATTATGGGACTTGGCTTAATGATTCTATCTGATTTCAGGACAAGATATACACACAAGAGCCATTTTACAGGGCCAAAGAAAACCCAATCCAGGATGGATTGATGCACTTCTAGGCCAATACAAAGGTCTTGAACCTAGTGTGAAGACTCGAGGTTACTGTGTTTAACATTGTTAGACATAGGCTTTCCTTGTGTCCACACTCACTCTGAAAATACAGACGAGTATCCCAGAAACCTTGGCTCATAATCTGGTCCCATTTTTTGCCTCTCATAGTGTGGTACCTTTCTGTAGTCCTGGCTACTGACTGAATAAATGCATCATTGCTTAGATCATTTTGATTGGGCCCTGATTCAAGGACCTATTATAGATTTATTTCTTTTTTACTTGGAATTTTTACACATAAGACCTTGATAGTCTATATTTTCATCCAGAAATTTTTCTTTTCTTTTTGATTTTTCTGATGTTTTTGTTAATTTCTCTTACCAATTGATTTATATACCTCATACCTCAGCCATGCATCCCTAAGTGGTCCTGTATTTGTCAATCACCCTCTTAACGGGGGAATGTAAAAAAATATCATTATTTAAATTATAAAGTTTAAATTCCTTTTGAGAAGAATTTTAGGTAAAGAGGATGCTACCTCTCGGAATCGAGAACTGAACTGTTGGAGAAGACACCATGAAGAAGCCTCCAGACCAGCCAGCTGCACAAAAAAAAAAAAATTGAACTTTGGGTGTAGTTGATTTGAACATTTATTTGTATGTATACTTTTATGCCAAAGGGGACTGCCCCATAACTGGCTTTTTGTCAATGCATTCAGCTATTATTGGTTTTATTCTTTTTTTGGTCTTATCCTCAAATTATTGTAATCTTTAAATTGATTATATTTACATGATCCTTTGGAAAAAAATTAATTTTTTTCAAACAATCAAACGGGGGATTGTAAAAATAGACTCGAACTCTGGACTTCAATCCCCACAAGCCCTTGCTCCACTTCCCCAAAATGCTTTGTAATCTCACGGAATTCTGAGGTGGGCCAAGATCAAGAAGGGATTTAACCTGATTGCAAAGGCTTTTGGGTCTCTTTTTGGACTTCCGTTTTGGAGCAGAGGCTTCTCTTCCGTGATGTGAGATTATCTTGTCTAGGCCTCTCTGGCCTAGGCACGTGTTTCTTATCCAGTATTTTCTTTAATCCTTAATCTTTAATAAACCTCTAAAAAATATAATACTCCTTACAGAGAGAAACTAATTTCTACCTGCCTCAGTCTCCCCTAAATTTTAATTTTTACAGAGCACAGGATTGTTCATCCTTCCTATTCAAAGAGGACTAATGATATCATTATGTTGGGATCAGGGTACAGTGTGTCCAACTATGGCTAATCAGTCCAATACTTTCAAGGCTTTAGAACTGGTTGGGCACAAAAAGTCAATATGAAAAATTGGGAGGAAGATGTCTCTAGATTTGTACATCTCATGTTTCCTTTGTGCTATCACAATTCTGCTTTGCTCATGGAACATAGATCCAGGCTGGGTCATACTATGCTAGGATCTCTCATATTTTATCAGTGATACTAAAGTTCATTAGAGAAACCTAGAGAATGTCCTTTAACTGCTTCTTCTGACCTCGATGTGAATGTTTGCTTTCTGCAGTTTCTCCAAAAAATAGTTTTTTAGGTAAAGTATATTTGGCATTAGAGTTATGTTGCCAAACTGAGTTGTACTCTTTTTTTTAAATAATATTTTATTTGATCATTTCCAAGCATTATTCATTAAAGACAAAGATCATTTTCTTTTCCTTCCCCCCACATCCCATAGCCGACTCGTGATTCCACTGGGTGTCACATGTGTTCTTGATTCGAACCCATTTCTATGTTGTCAATATTTGCATTAGAGTTTCGTTTAGAGTCTCTCCTCTGTCATGTCCCCTCAACTGCTGTAGTCAGGCAGTTGCTTTTCCTTGGTGTTTCCACTCCCACAGTTTGTCCTCTGCTTATGAATAGTGTTTTTTCTCCTAGATCCCTGCAGATTGTTCCAGGCCATTACACCACCACCAATGGAGAAGTCCATTACATTCAATTATACCACAGTGTATTAGTTTCTGTGTACAATGTTCTCCTGGTTCTGCTCCTCTCGCTCTGCATCACTTCCTGGAGGTTGTTCCATTCTCCATGGAATAACTCCACTTTATTATTCCTTTTAGCACAATAGTATTCCATCACCAACATATACCACAATTTGTCCAGCCATTCCCCAATTGATGGGCATACCCTCGCTTTCCAGTTATTGGCCACCACAAAGAGCTCAGCTATGAATATTTTTGTACAAGTCTTTCTGTCCATTGTCTCTTTGGGGTACAGACCCAGCAGTGCTATGGCTGGATCAAAGGGTAGACATTCTTTTGTCGCCCTTTGGGCATAGTTCCAAATTGCCCTCCAGAATGGTTGGATCAGTTCACAACTCCACCAGCAATGAATTAATGTCCCAACTTTGCCACATCCCCTCCAGCATTCATTACTTTCCTTTGCTATCATGCTAGCCAGTCTGCTTGGTATAAGGTGATACCTCAGAGTTGTTTTGATTTGCATCTCTCTGATTATAAGAGATTTAGAACACTTTTTCATGTGCTTATTAATACTTTTGATTTCTTTATCTGAGAACTGCTTATCCATGTCCCTTGCCCATTTATCAACTGGAGAATGGCTTGATTTTTTGTACAATTGATTTAGCTCTTTATAAATTTGAGTAATTAAACCTTTGTCAGAGATTTTTATGAAGATTGTTTCCCAATTTGTTGTTTCCCTTCTGATTATAGTTACATTGGTTTTGTTTGTACAAAACCTTTTTAATTTGATATAGTCAAAATTATTTATTTTACATTTTGTGATTTTTTCTATGTCTTGCTTGGTTTTAAAGCCTTTCTCCTCCCAAAGGTCTAACATGGATACTATTCTGTGTTTACCCAATTTACTTATGGTTTCCTTCTTTATGTTTAAGTCATTCACCCATTTTGAATTTATCTTGGTGTAGGGTGTGAGGTGTTGATCTATTCCTAATCTCTCCCATACTGTCTTCCAATTTTCCCAGCAGTTTTTATCGAAGAGTGGATTTTTGTCCCAAAAGCTGGGATCTTTGGGTTTATCGTATACTGTCTTGCTGAGGTCACTTGCCCCAAGTCTATTCCACTGATCTTCCTTTCTGTTTCTTAGCCAGTACCAAATTGTTTTGATGACTGCTGCTTTGTAATATAGTTTAACGTCTGGGACTACAAGGCCCCCATCATATGTGTTTTTTTTTTTTCATTATTTCCCTGGATATCCTTGATCTTTTGATATTCCAAATGAATTTTTTTAGGGTTTTTTCTAAATCAGTAAAGAAATATTTTGGGAGTTCAATGGGTATGGCACTAAATAGATAAATAAGTTTGGGTAGGATAGTCATTTTTATTATATTGGTTCATCCTATCCATGAGCAGTTAGTTTTTCCAATTGTTCAAGTCTAGTTTTAGTTGTGTGGAGAGTGTTTTGTAGTTGTGTTCATATAGTTCCTGTGTTTGTCTCAGGAGATAGATTCCTAGGTATTTTATTTTGTCTAAGGTGATTTTGAATGGGATTTCTCTTTCTAGTTTTTGCTGCTGAGCTATGTTGGAGATATATAGAAAAGCTGATAACTTATGTGGGTTTGTTTTGTATCCTGCTACTTTGCTAAAGTTGTTGATTATTTCAATTAGCTTTTTGGTTGAATCTCTAGGATTCTTTAAGTAGACCATCATGTCATCTGCAAAGAGTGATAACTTGGTCTCCTCCTTGCCTATTTTGATGCCTTAAATTCCTTTATCTTCTCTAATTGCTACTGCTAGTGTTTCTAGTACAATGTCAAATAGTAGAGGTGATAATGGGCATCCTTGTTTCATTCCTGATCTTATTTGGAATGCATCTAGTTTATCCCCATTGCAGATGATATTAGCTGATGGTTTTAGATATATACTGTTTATTATTTTTAGGAATGACCCTCCTATTCCTATGCTTTCTAGTGTTTTTAATAGGAATGGGTGTTGTATTTTATCAAAGGCTTTTTCTGCATCTATTGAGATAATCATGTGATTCTTTTTGGTTTGTTTGTTGATGAGGTCAATTATGTGGATGGTTTTCCTAATATTGAACCAGCCCTGCATGCCTGGTATAAATCCTACTTGATCATGGTGGATGACCCTTCTGATCACTTGCTGGAGTCTTTTTGCTAGAATCCTATTTAAGATTTTTGCATCTATATTCATTAGGGAGATTGGTCTATAGTTTTCTTTCTCTGTTTTTGACCTGCCTGGTTTTGGAATCAGTACCATGTTTGTGTCATAAAAGGAGTTTGGTAGAACTCCCTCTTTGCTTATGTCAAATAGTTTGTATAGCATTGGGATTAACTGTTCTCTGAATGTTTGATAGAATTCACTGGTGAATCCATGAGGCCCTGGGGATTTTTTCTTAGGAAGTTCTTTGATGGCTTGTTGGATTTCATTTTCTGATATGGGATTATTTAAGAATTCTATTTCCTCTTCTGTTAGTCTAGGCAGTTTGTATTTTTGTATATATTCATCCATGTCACCTAAATTGGTGTATTTATTGCCATATAATTGGGCAAAGTAATTTCTAATGATTGCCTTAATTTCCTCTTCATTGGAGGTGCTGTCCCCCTTTTCATCTTTGATGCTATTAATTTGCTTTTCTTCCTTCCTATTTTTAATTAGATTGACCAGTACTTTGTCTATTTTGTTTGTTTTTTCAAAGTACCAGCTTCTTGTCTTATTTACTAAATCAATAGTTCTATCACTTTCAATTTTATTAATTTCTCCCTTAATTTTTAGGACTTCTAGTTTGGTTTTCTGCTGGGGGGTTTTAATTTGATCGCTTTTGAGGTTTTTCATTTGCATTTCCAATTGATTGATCTCTGCTCTCCCTAGTTTGTTGATATATGCACTCAGGGATATGAATTTACCTCTGATTACCGCTTTGGCTGCATCCCAAAAGGTTTGAAAGAATGTCTCACCATTGTCATTTTCCTCGATAAAATTATTAATTGTTTCTATGATTTCTTCTCTAACTAAATGATTTTGGAGTATCATATTGTTTAATTTCCAATTAGTTTTTGATTTGGTTTTCCATGTACCTTTACTGATCATTATTTTTATTGCCTTGTGATCTGAGAAGGCTGCATTTATTATTTCTGCTTTTCTGCATTTGTGTGCTATGTTTCTGTGAACTAATGTATGGTCAATTTTTGTGAATGTGCCATGTGGTGCTGAGAAGAAGGTATATTCCTTTTTTATCCCTATTTATTTTTCTCCATACATCTATTAATTCTAATTTTTCTAAGATTTCATTCACTTCTTTTACCTCTTTCTTATTTATTTTTTGGTTTGATTTATCTAAATTTGATAATTGTTGGTTTAAGTCTCTCACTAATATG